>NW_024748870.1:3329681-3342336 GCF_018991925.1 Homarus americanus
CAGCTAATATACCTAATGGAAATGGCTTAGTCCGTGGGGAAGTTCAAGTACACACAGTACTTGTTCATATTCTAGTTTACACGCACAGTATACCATGTGAATCTTTAGTCTCCACATACAATACACTCACTGTGCTTCATATATGTTTGTTTTTATCAAACTCTTAAGGGGGCAAATTTTATATCCTCTATAGGAATTGCCTAGCTTATACTACAGGTAGTCAAGGGGGATTAATTGAAGTTTATAAGCAACTCGGAGAGCATTACTCAGTGATTCATGCCTGGAGCTGGGGGATGCCCTCACCAGCCTAGCTGGGCCTGTGAGCACAGCTATGGTTGAAGAAGCCACAAGTTCGGAAATTGTCAAGGCAAACTTTTTCTGAGTTTGTAAACTTTTCTGAGTTTGTAAACTCTTGCACACTCTGCCAGAGAGTGTGACAGCACCGAGTGAGCTCCTTCAAGACCACTTGACCAACACTGGCGCAGGTGCAGATACAATCTGGAGCCAGTTCTTGCCCAGTACTTGCCAATGACGACATGCAGCCTGTCTGGCATTGAGGATCTGTTTGGTGGGGTCTTGGCCAGCCAGATATGTTTTCAGCCCAGCCAGCCATTCACCTCAGCCAGCTAGCCATTCACTAGCCAAGCCAGCCTTCACTTCAGCTAGTCAGCCGTGAACCCCAAGCCAGCCTTAGAGAGCCACACAATCTAAAAGAAATAACAACCCTTCCCCCCATCCTCACAGTCTCCCTCCCATCCACACACCCTCCTCCCATCCACACACCCAACCTCCAACCACACACCCTTCCTCCCATCCACACACCCCACCTCCAACCACACACCCTACCTCCAATCCACACACCCTTCCTCCCATCCACACACCCCTACCCCATCCACACACCCAACCTCCAACCACACACCCTCCTCCCATCCACACCCCACCTCCACCCACACACCCTCCCATCCACACACCCTCCTCCAACCACACACCCTTCCTCCCATCCACACACCCCACCTCCAACCACACCCCCTTCCTCCCATCCACACCCCCACTCAATCCACACACCCTCCAATCCACACACCCTTCCTCCCCATCCACACACCCCTACCCAACCACACACCCTTCCTCCCATCCACACCCCACCTCCAACCACACACCCTTCCTCCCATCCACACACCCCACCCAATCCACACACCCATCCTCCCCATCCACACACCCCACTCCCCATCCACACACCCAACTCCAACCACACACCCCTCCCATCCACACACCCACCTCCCCATCCACACCCCACCCTCCAATCCACACACCCTTCCTCCCATCCACACCCTACCTCCAACCACACACCCTTCCCTCCCATCCACACACCCCTACCCCATCCACACACCCAACCTCCAACCACACACCCTTCCTCCCATCCACACACCTACCCAATCCACACACCCTTCCTCCCATCCACACACCCCACCTCCAACCACACACCCTTCCTCCCATCCACACACCCTACCTCCAACCACACACCCCTTCCTCCCATCCACACCCCTACCTCCAATCCACACCCATCCTCCCATCCACACCTACCTCCCATCCACACCCAACCTCAACCACACCCTTCCTCCCATCCACACCTACCTCCCATCCACACCTACCTCCAATCCACACCTTCCTCCCATCCACACACCTACCTCAACCACACCTTCCTCCCATCCACACCCTACCTCCAACCACACCCTTCCTCCATCCAACCCTACCCTCCAATCCACCCTCCTCCCATCCACCCTACCTCCCATCCACACATCCAACCACACACCCTTCTCCATCCACACCCTACCTCCATCCACCCTACCTCAACCACACCCTTCCTCCCATCCACCCTACCTCCATCCCACACCCCTACCTCCAACCCACCCTTCCTCCCATCCACACCTTCCTCCCATCCACCCTACCTCCCATCCACACACCCAACCTCAACCACACACCTTCCTCCCATCCACCCTACCTCCCATCCACACCCCTACCTCCCATCCACACCCCTACCTCCCATCCACACACCCTACCTCAACCACCCTTCCTCCCATCCACACCTACCTCCAACCCACACACCCTTCTCCCATCCACACACCCCTACCTCCAACCACACACCCTTCCTCCCATCCACCCCTACCTCCCATCCACACACCCCACCTCAAACCACCCTTCCCTCCATCCCACACCCTACCTCCCATCCACACCTACCTCCAACCACACCTTCCTCCCATCCACCTTCCTCCCATCCACACTACCTCCCATCCACACACCTACCTCCAACCCACACCCTTCCTCCCATCCACACCCTTCCTCCATCCACCCTATCAACCACACACCCTTCCTCCCATCCACACATCATCCACACCCTACCTCAACCACACCTTCCTCCATCCACACACCCTACCTCCCATCCACCCACCTCAACCACACCTACTCCCATCCACACTCTCACTCAACCACCCTTCCTCCCATCCACACCCCTATCCCATCTACACCCTCACTCAACCACACCCTTTCCTCCCATCAAACACCTACCTCCCATCCACACCCTACCTCAACCCACCTTCCTCCCATCCCCTACGCCAACCCACCTACCTCAACCACACCTTCATCCCATCCACACCTACCTCCTTCCCACACCTACCTCCAACCACACACCTTCATCCCATCCACACACCTACCTCCCATCACCCTACCTCAACCACACACCCTTCCTCCATCCACCCTACCTCCCACTCCACCTACACTCAACCCACCCTTCCTCCCATCCACACACCTCCCATCCACCTACCTCCAACCCTTCCTCCCATCCACACCCCTACCTCCCTCCACCCCTACCTCCCATCCCCTACCTCAACCACACCTTCCTCCCATCCACACCCTTCCTCCATCCCACCTCCCTTCCCATCCACACACACCCTACCTCCAACCACACACTGGGACCTCCTTTCCTCCCATCCACACACCCCACCTCCCATCCACACACCCTACCTCCAACCACACACACCTTCCTCCCACACACACACCCTACCTCCCATCCACCTACCCTCCTCCCACCCACCACCCTTCCTCCCATCCACACACCCTTCCTCCCATCCACACACCATACCTCCAACCACACACCCTCCCTCCCATCCACACACCCTTCCTCCCATCTACACACCCTAGAAAGAAAAATAAATTAATATTTGATGATTTTGATATTCTTCATGAGCAAAGAGCGAGTCATCAGTAAAACATTAACTCACGTCTCACGGCCTAAAACCCCAAATAATAATAATAATAATAATAATAATAATAATAATAATAATAATAATAATAATAATAATAATAATAATAATAATAATAATAATAATAATAATAATAATAATAATAATAATAATAATAATAATAATAATAATAATGGAAGTATTACGCTTATGCTAACCGTGGAAGCCAACTGCTTGTTTGGTTGTGGACTAGTTTAGTGACGTAAGAGCGGATCGTTGACGAAGCTTCGAAACTCACGACTATCTTTCGTTAATGATTATCAGTTTTATTTTAGCTAATGGTGGATAGAAGTGATTTAAGAAAATTAATGAGATTATAGATGACGGACCAATCGTGTATGGTGTTCTTTCCGCCATCCATTCGATTATTTTTATATGAATCAGTAAAGCGAACCAATGAATCAATGAATCGAAGCACCTCAGGTTCGCCACTCGCCAGTGATCATTGGAGGTACGGCAGTGGTGGTGGCGACATGTGTGTGTGTAGTCATACAGTATTTGATCGCTATTTCCATGTTTTACGTTTGCTGTTTGTGGATTACCTCGTGTTTGTGGCGCCGTGAGGACTTCCAGGACTCTACGTTGTGGTTATTAGCAGTTGAGTGAAGGTAAGGTGATAACAAGTTGTGTTATTGTACTGTGGGGTCCAGGGAGGAGGAGGCGGCAGTGTAGCTCTCCGCCGTGTGTACAGGAGTTGTGGATGACGTGGCTCGAAAGTACTGCTATTAAGATGGCTATTAACCTTAGCTTGTATGTGGATAGACATATAATACTGCTATTAAGATGGATATTAACCTTAGCTAATATGTGGATATATGAATAAAATCCTAGAATTAGTATCTATACATTGTTGTTGCAGTGCGGGGTACTTATCCACCTGCACTGAGACCTTGATTTTGTATGAATTTATTGAGTAAAAATCATACATACATGCATACATACATACATACATAATTAATACATACATACATACATGAGGGTTATCTGCCTGGTAATGTCATGTTAAACACCTTGTTCAGTTGAAGTTTTTGTTAGGGTAAGAGTGGTAGGTATCGTCACCGGGGCCCATATGCTGCTATTGCTGAAGTAAATTATGTAATGGGATCACTAACCAACATTTCCAATATAATTATTTGCCCTTCATAGTGTAAATACCTAGTGCGTCACTTGGATCAATTCAATTTCAATTGTTTATTCCTTGATAGAGGAAGCGGGATCCTAGTGCTGTCACTTGGTACCCCTGTACAATAACACCAGACGCATCTGGCAAGTGTCAGAAGTATATACAGTATAAATATTATAAAGGGGCTTACTAAAGCCTAAGGAAGGAAGGATATTCCTTTAACACATAATCAATGTTATTTACATAATATCTGGCCAGTATGGGGAGGATCATCGTGTCTCCGTCATAGAGTCGTGGAGTGGTGGTCCAGCAGGCGTCACGGAAGCGTTGTGTGTGGGGACATCTTAGGTCCTAGGAGGTAGTGGATAAGGGTGCGGCTGTCGGGTCTTCTGCATAATGCACAAGAGGATGCAGGGATACCAATCTCCCAAGCAAAGTCATACCCAATGATGATACGGGCAGCAATCACGTCCCCTTTTCTCGACCCTTTCCCATAGACATACGAGAGGTCAGGAAGTTTACGGAGGACATCGTACCAGGTGGGCGGGGAGTCCAGGGGGATGGCTGCTTCCCGAGCTTCTCTCTGTTTGCGGCGAATTTGGGTCCTAAGCTGTAAAAGTGTTCGAGGAACAATGTAGTCAGGTGTGGCCTTGTTGCAGCCAGTCTTGGCAAGGCCATCTGCTGCCTCATTCCCCAAGATACCGACATGACTGGGTATCCGTAGGAATGTCACAGGACTGCCTGCATCCTGAAGTGTGGATGTTAACCTTCGTATTTGGAGGATGAGGTCCTTATTTTCCCCTGATCCAAATGCGATCCCGTCGAGAGCAGACCTGAAATCGCAGCAGACAAGCAAGGGGCAGAAACCATCTGCTTCTTCCTCAGTGAGAAGGGCAGCAAGGAGGGCTATTAGTTCAGCCTGAGTGGAGGATGCCCCGTCAGAAACTCTGAGAGACAGTTTGATAGGCTCAGGGGCATCAGGACGGGAGATGTAGACACCAGCCCCGGCCCTACCTGTAGCGGGGTCAACAGAACCATCAGTGTAGAGGACGACCCTACCTGGGGACCAGTGGTCGATCCTGGAGAGGTGGTATTTGCAGAGAATAACAGGGTTCATGTGGGATTTCGGGAGCGGTCCACCGAGGGCAATCACTTCAGGTTGAAAATCCAGCCAGGGAGAAGGAGACGAACCAACAGCAGGGGTTCACCTGGATCTTGGGTTGTATATCGTAACGTGCGTATTTCTCTCTCGCAAGTCCAGGGTTCGAATCGCCCCTGGTTTAAATGTATGTCTGACGTAGCACGATTTCCGGTTTTCGCCTGCACCAACATTGGATAAACTAACCACCCAGAAGGCTTGTGTCCCGATATCAAGTGTTCTTATATATGGTAAACAAAAATACTCAGCCTTTGGATACGCCACTAGCAACTACGCCACTAGCAACCACGCCACTAGCAACTACGCGTGTATTATCATTTTATATTTAGCCTTTCATCCAGAGGTTTGCCACTGAGGGAATTAGTATGACTGAACATTCATAAATAGTAAATGAGGAACTCTGAGGTAGGTTATTATTGCACGGGGACGAAGCCATAATGTGGGGTGAAATGAAACCTAACCTAACCTCACCCCTGTAAATCAAACCAAGTGTGTCTGTAGTGAAGATGAATTGTCTTATAATAACTGGGGATCATTCAGCAGCATCAATCATCATTATTCATCACCACCATCATTATCATCATCATTCATTATTTATCATCATCGTCGTCATCACATATACGTCATCATCATCATCATCATCATCATCTATCACCACACACACCACACATTACCACCCCTGAGCCCTCTCCCCCGCCCTCCTTGACTACCAGCAGTGTCAGTTGGTACAAATTAGTGGTTATTTCTGTTCGTTTACGCCATTTTGTAGATTTTCTCATAAAAATAACCATATCGTAATATACCAAATAAAAATCTTTGTTTGGCATATTCAATAAATTCTGATTATCTACATGACATTACGTGTAATTTATTCAGAATGTATTCATCTTGCAGAACCTCTACCTATGGGAATATGTCAACCTGTCGTTTGTATCATGAGTTCTGAGTGGCTGGGCACCACAAAGGAAGCGCTGAATCTGTATCGAGAGTTCTGAGTGGCTGGGCACCACAAACGAAGCGCTGGATCAGGAGTCGAGCTTGGAGCCACATTTCTCTGAACCATCTGTGATTTTTGTTGATCAGCTGAATAAAAAACGTTTCCCATTATTTCCTGCAGAAGCAACTCAGTTTTTCTGTTAGTGAGCATTTACATGTAATATCCGGTCCTTATCATTACAAGAGCGTCGGTTAGATAGAAGTTTCGATCGGGTGGTTCAGTGTCTGGGAGTCGAGCTCTCAGTTGTCACTTTGGAAGGTATCAGTACTTTCTTATGGTGTCAAATTAAGCAAAACAAATAGGGCCACGCCAGCCATCCGATTAAGTGTTATTACTAAGGTTCGCAAGTGACGCTTTATATCATGTGCTTCAACACCACAAGAGCGTATGTTCGTACTGGAGATGGTTCAGTGTGTGGTGGAGATGTGGATGAACTTTAGACCAGGGACAGCCAGACGTGGAGGGAGGGAGCCGGCCAGTAGTGAGACGGTCCAGGCGATTAGTGGATGTGTGACGGAAGTTAACGTTTACAAAATGCTCCTAAATTAATACATCCAGTTGTCAAGGATTATAAAATACAGACGCCATCATGTGTGTGTTGGTGTTGAAAAATATAAGGTATGTCGCTGTGTATATTTCCCTTACAACTTATTTCTCTCTCCAATCTACGTCAATTCGATAGCCCATTAATTGTATAGAAATGTTGATGACTGGGACTTAATTATACTGAATGGTCTTGACAGCTTCACTGGGGTAGAAATCCATATCAACGTGATTTGGTTGTAGGAGTTTAAGGTTAGGTACCAGAACAAGGCGACCACCCACGCTGATTAACCCGACCTTCTCCCCAAGATCATTATACGTAATAGAAGTGTCTCAACTGTGTACATTATGCCTTCAGTCTTCATTGGTGTATTCATAAGTGTTCTAAGTGGTCTATGATTGTCGGGAACAAAATGTAAACAGCACTTTTAGGCTAAAACGTATGTAACAATATAAGCAACTAACCACTCAGCGCAGCCAAACTCAGCTCGACATTAGCCATCACGTGAAGATTAGGCACCCAATCAGATTTTACTTGTTTTACACAGAAGTGTCACTTTTGGTGGGGTGTGTGTTAGGGTAGTTAATCTTCAGGTGATATAAGATGGGCTCCTGCCATATCTTCGTGATTTCATAATTTTATCTTGTTTAAACCAAACACGATTTCTATGAGCGTTTTAAATCCCAGTGTAAGAGGCGGTGTTACCTTGTTCACCTGACAGTCAAATATTGTAGCCAGGAACAATCAGATCCATCTTGAGTACATCAGTTGGTCACTGTGGAGGAATGGTGGTGGTGGGGAAGTGTCTGTGGCGGTGGTGGTGGGGAAGTGTTTATAGTGGTGGTGGCGGTGGGGGAGTGTCTGTGGTGGTGGGGAAGTGTTTATAGTGGTGGTGTCGGGGAAGTTTGTCTGGTGGTGGTGGTAGGTAACTCACTTGCCAACCTCCAATCACCAGTGTAAAGGTGATATTTTCGACAAGTAGAATAATATACTTTTGTGCTATAAATTATTACATAGTCAAGTGAAGTATAATGGTCAAATAAATAGTCTACTTTCCATTATCACCGTATTTATTGTGTTAGGAAAAAAAATATTTGTGACCTTCGCAAGATATTCACTGATATTTAAGGAAATGAAGAAGAGAAATTAAAGAATATAACTATCAGAAAAGAGGATGCTCTTAAGATAAATAAATTAAAGAAGACAAAATCCCCAGGGCCTGATGAAATTTTCCCTCGAGTTTTGAAAGAGTGTAAGGAACAGATTAGCGGACCCCTCGTAAATTTATTTACAAAATCATTAGACACGGGAGTTGTGCCAGACTTGTGGAAACAGGCAAATGTAGTACCCATATTCAAAAAGGGAGACAGAACATCAGCGTCAAATTACCTGCCGATTAGTTTGACGTCAGTTGTGGGGAAATTTCTTGAATCAATTATAGCAAATGACATCCGATCGCATTGAGAGAAAAACAAATTAATCTACGATTCTCAACAAGGGTTTACAAAGGGATAATCTTGTCTATAAATCAGCTGACGTTTTTTTAGGAAAGTCTTCGAGGTAGTACGATAATGACGAAAATTACGATGTTATTTACTTAGACTTTAGCAAAGCTTTTGACAGAGTACCGCATCAGAGGCTTCTGAGAAAAGTTAAGGCTCATGGTATTGACTGGAAAGTTTTAAATTGGATAAAATCATGGCTTACCGATAGAACACAGAGGGTCAGCGGAGATGGTGTTAAATTTTAGTGGGGCTGTGTAACCAGTGGGGTTCCCTAGGGGTCAGTACTCGGCCCACTCTTGTTCATAATCTACATAAACGATCTAGATACTGGGATCAGCAGTGACATAAGTAAGTTTGCGGATGACACCAAAATAGGGCGGCAGATTAATTCAGGGAAGGATGCAAATGCACTACAGGAGGATTTAAATAAACCTCGGGAGTGGTCAGAGAAATGGCAAATGAAATTCAACACCAGCAAGTGCAGCGTACTTACTATTGGAAGAACAAATACTGCCAATATATACAGCCTTAACAACATCAACCTAGAGAAGTCGACTTGTAAAAGAGACTTAGGGGTACTTGTAAGCCCGGACCTACGGCCTAGAAAACAGTGCGTTAATGTTCGAAATAAGGCAAACAGAGTATTAGGTTTAATATTTAGAAGTGTAAGTAATAAGAGTGCAGAGGTCTTATTGCAACTATATCTTGCACCAGTCAGGCCGCACCTCGATAATGCGGTTCAGTTCTGGTGCCCTTATTATAGAATGGATATCAATTCACTGAAGTCGGTGCAGCGAAGAATGACGAAAGTGATTCCGGGACTTAGAAACCTTCCATATCAAGATAGGTTAAATAAACTAAACTTGCATTCTCTAGAAAGACGAAGAGTGCAGGGAGATAAGATAGAAGTATTTATGTGGGTGAAAGGAATCAATAAAGGAGATATAGATAAAGTTCTTATAGTATCCGAGCAAGATAGGACTTGTAGCAACGGATTTAAGTTGGATAAGTTTAGGTTTAGGAGGGAGATAGGAAGGAACTGGTTCACAAATAGGGTGGTGGACGAGTGGAACAAGCTTAGCAACTTTGTAGTAAGTGCTGGAAAGTTTTAAAAGGAGGCTAAATAGACTCATGGATGATAGAGAATTGTAGTAACTCTCGACAGGAGTTGCCATGCACAGGCCAACCGGCCTATTGCAGACTCCTTATTTTCCTATGTTCTTATCACTTTGTAATACCTGTTGTGTATTACATTAATTGTTTATATAAGTTCTGGAACTCTTAAGTGGCAGGGCTGAGGTAAACACTTCTTTTGGGTTTTTTCTTTATTGTTGAAGTAATTATATACTGTAGACAGTACTTAGTTTGGGAGAGAATGTATTGTGAATTATCTCCAGGGAAGTTTTTTGAGTACACTTATATAATGAACACTTAAGTTACATGTTCACCCCTTAACTAGTGGTAAGACTCTGGCCCCTCTCCTCTGAGCGTGTGAGCAGAGAAGCGGGCGTCAAGCTGTGTTTGATTAGTCAGGTGACCTCGCTCGACTTCTGAGAGAGTTTGAGCCGCGTATAACGTGAACAATCACCAAGTCATTGTTTAATAACTTAGAGAATAATTTGGTGTTATTCTTTTCGGTGACTATTTATTTAATGCAAAAGGTGCTGTTACAACTTTCTCATCACCACCGCCACAATCATTTCACCACCACAATTACTAAACCACAATCACTCTACCACTATCAATTCACCACTATAACTTCACCACAACTGCTTTACCACCTCCACCAGAATCACTTCACCAGAAACACTCACCGATATCACCAGAATCACTTCACCACCATCACCACAAACACTTCACCATCATCACCACAAACACTTCACCATCACCACAAACACTTCACCACCATCACCACAAACACTTCACCACCATCACCACAATCACTTCATCACCATCACCACAATCACTTCACCACCATCACCACAAACACTTCACCACCATCACCACAAACACTTCACCACAATCACTTCACCACCATAAGAACATAAGAAAATAAGGAGTCTGCAATAGGCCGGCTGACCTGTGCTTGGCAGCTCCTGTCGAGAGTTACTACCACTCTCTATCATCCATGAATCGATCTAGCCTTCTTTTAAAACTTTCCAGCGTTCCAGCACTTACTACAAAGTTGCTAATATTGTTCCATTCGTCAACATCGTCGTTATCACATATACGCCATCATTATCGTCAATATTCATACGACATCATCATCACATATACGTCATCACCATCATTATCATCATCATGATTCAATATTTATCATCATTCATTATCATCGTCATCATCACATATACAAACAATATTTGTCAGTCATTGTTCATCATCACACACACCACACATTACCACCAGCACTTACTACAAAGTTGCTAATATTGTTCCATTCGTTCACCACCCTGTTTGTGAACCAGTTCCTTCCTATTTCCCTCCTAAACCTAAACTTATCCAATTTAAATCCGTTGCTCCGAGTCCTATCCTGCTCGGATATTATAAGAACTTTATCGATATCTCCTTTAATGATTCCTCTCACCCACACATCAACCTAGAGAAGACGACTTGTGAAAGAGACTGAGGGGTACTTGTAAGCCCGGACCTACGGCCTAGAAAACAGTGCGTTAATGTTCGAAATAAGGCAAACAGAGTATTAGATTTTATATCTAGAAGTGTAAGTAATAAGAATGCAGAGGTCTTATTACAACTGTATCTTGCGCTAGTCAGGCCACACCTCCATTATTCGGTTCAGTTCTAGTGCCCTTATTATAGAATGGATATCAATTCACTGAAGTCGGCGCAGCGAAGATTGACGAAAATGATTCCGGGACTTAGAAACCTTCCATAACAAGTTAGGTTAAATAAACTAAACTTGCATTCCATACAAAGACGAAGAATGCGGGGAGATATGGTAAAAGTATTTTAGTGAGTGAAAGGAATCAATAAAGGAGATATAGATAAAGTTCTTATAGTATCCGAGCAAGATAGTACTTGTAGCAACGGATTTAAGTTGGATAAGTTTAGGTTTAGGAGGGAGATAGGAAGGAACTGGTTCACAAATAGGGTGGTGGACGAGTGGAACAAGCTTAGCAACTTTGTAGTAAGTGCTGGTGGTAATGTGTGGTGTGTGTGATGATAGATGATGATGGTGATGGTGACGTATATGTGATGATGACGATGATGATGAATGATGATAAATAATGAATCATGATGATAATGATGGTGATGATGACGTATATGTGATGATGATGATAAATAATGAATGATGACGATAATGATGGCGTATATGTGATAACGACGATGTTGATGAATGAATTTAAATAATGAATGATGATGATAATGATGATGATGAATAATGATGATGATTGATGCTGCTGAATGATCCCCCATTATTATAAGACAATTCATCATCACTACAGACACACGGTTTGATTTACAGGGGTGAGGTTAGGTTAGGTTTCATTTCACACATTATGGCTTCTGTCCCGTGCAATAACCTACCTCAGAGTTCCTCATTTACTATTTATGAATGTTCAGTCATACTAATTCCCTCAGTGGCAAACCTCTGGATGAAAGGCTAAATATAAAATGATAATACACGCGTAGTTGCTAGTGGCGTGGTTGCTAGTGGCGTAGTTGCTAGTGGCGTATCCAAAGGCTGAGTATTTTTGTTTACCATATATAAGAACACCTGATATCGGGACACAAGCCATCTGGGTGGTTAGTTTATCCAATGTTGGTGCAGGCGAAAACCGGAAATCGTGCTACCTGTAGTATAAGCTAGGCAATTCCTGTAGGGAGGGATAAATTTGCCCACTTAAGAGTTTGATAAAAAACAAACATATATGAAGCACAGTGAGTGTATTGTATGTGGAGATTAAAGATTCACATGGTATACTGTGCGTGTAAACTGAGAATATGAACAAGTACTGTGTGTACTTGAACTTCCCCCACACGGAACTAAAGCCATTTCCATTAGGTATATT
>NW_024748870.1:3342435-3854935 GCF_018991925.1 Homarus americanus
ACATTTAGCTCCATCCTCATAATCTCTATTCTTGTTGTCTTTGGACAACCAAGCACAATCATCATTGCTTTACTCTGAATAAGCTCTAATGGCCTAAGATCTTTTCCTGAATAAGAAGTTAGAACTGGAGCTGAATAATCAATGATACTCTTAACTGTACTTAAGTACAATGATCTTAAAACTGGTATGCCAACACCATTTCCTCTGTATGACAAAACTTCCAGAGGTTTTAGCCTAACTGTACTATAGTTTTTATATAAGTAATTTGATCCTTAGCATTGTTATTAACACTCACAAGCATTTCCAGATATTTGTAACTGGATACTTTTTGCAATTTTATTCCATTTAGCCAAAATTCTTTTCCATTTACTGATATTTGGTTTTATTTTCATTAATGACCAGTCTCAGAGAGAGACAGAGATACTGCAGCTCATCAATAATCCTGGACATATCGTCCTCATTCTTACATTGGATCACAATGTCATCAGCATAAGTGATTACTTGGGACTCGCCCTGCAATTTGTAACTAGTTATTCTGTCCATAAAAATTTTAAAAAGCATAGGCCTAAGAACACCACCTTGTGGGATACCCAACCCTAGACCTTTTTCTTCTGATTCGTGACCTTGAAACCAGATACTAGCTTTTCTGTTAGTTAAGTAATCTGTAATCCACATCAATAATTTCCATTTCATACCTTTACTTACAAGACTTTCTAATATCACATCGCGCCTTACAGGACTGTAGAGTCAGTCAGGATTGTAGGGCATGTGTGTGTCCTCCAGGAGGTCAGGATTGTAGGGCATGTGTGCGTCTGTCCTACAGATCAGGATTGTAGGGCATGTATATGCGTGTCCTCCAGGAGGTCAGGACTATAGGGCATGTGTGTGTACCCCAGGAGGTCAGGGTTGTAGGGCATGTGTGTGTTTGTGTCTCCCAGGAGGTCAGAACTGTAGGACATGTGTGTGTCCCTCCAGGTAAGGGCATGTGTATGTCCCCCAGGAGGTCAGGGTTGTAGGGCATGTGTGTGTGTCCCATGAGGTCAGGGCTGTAAGGCATGTTTGTGTGTCCCCCCCAAGTCAAGGCTGTAGGGCATGTGTGTGTCCCCCCCCCCTCTCCGCAGGAGGTCAGGGCTGTAGGGCATGTCCCCTAGGAGGTCAGGGCTTTAATGCATGTGTGTGTGTCCCGCAGGAGGACAGGGCTGAAGGGCATGTGTAGGCGCCGCCACCCCTGTGAGGGCTCCTAGGGGCGCTGCTGCATGTAGCAGGGCTCCTGGCGCTGCCACCGCCCCTGGGGGCCCCTGCCGCCTGTGCGTGGACTTCTGGGGAGTAAGAGTCCTTCACCGCAACGTCTTTGAGGGTGCGGTAATCCACACGGCACTGCATTGAGCCTCTTTCTTCCTCACTGGGACGATTCCTGACGCCCACGTACTGCTGGACTTCTCGATGAGACCTTGGTGAATAAGGCCCCATACCGCCTTCTCCATTTCCTGGCAACAAGCTGGTTGGTGCTATCCTCCAAGGCGGCTGCTTGATTGGGCGGTGATCCCCGGTGTCAATGTGATGCTGTACCAGGTTTGTACACCTCAGGTCTAAGTCCCCTGCAGACAAGACGTCCATATACTTTAATAACAACTGTTCCAGTTGTATCACTTGAGCCTCATCCAGGCACTGGGAGCTCCTGGCAAACAAGTCCTGCAAATGGTCAAGCTGACCATTTTTCTGCTTGACCATGCTCCTCTTGCAGGTCTTGGGCTGCTGCTCCTGGTTGACCTCTTGGCACAGTCCGACGGTCACTCCCTTTTGTATCTTCTTTGGTCGGAAAGAGAAATTGGCCACAATTACAGATACCTCCTCTGCAGAAGGATCGGCGAAAATTCTCCCCGCCATCACTCCATCTTCGACTCCACACTGCTCATCGGGCTCCACCATTCCCAGACGGGTATGCAAGGCACCGTTCACCTTGTATGGCAACAGCACCTCTGATCTTGGGGTGTAACTACTGTCCGCCTAGCTGTAACCTTAGCACTTGCATGCTTCACAGTCTTCAGAGAAACCCACTTTTCCTTGATTTTCAAATGCATCGAGCCAAGGTCAAGTTGACACTTGCGAGGTAGGAGGTAGTCCAGGCCCAGAATGCAAGAGTCTTCTATATCCGCTACATAAACCATATGAACATTTTAGGACAATATTTAATTTACACTACTCATATAGCCATTATACTCTGAATAAATAATTTTATTTAAAGGTGCACATGGCCTGACTAATACGTATACGTGTACAGGCAATTAATAAAACATTAAGACGGTATCACTGAAAAAAAAAATTTCAGACAGTATCACTGAAAAAAAAAATTCAACAGGAGTGTTAGCTTCTAATTCCTGAAAAGTATATATTGAATATAAAAATACATTTCAGTGACTTAAACCGAAATTTTTATAAACCTAACCTAACCTAACCTAGCCTTTATTACCGGCCACCATAAATTAATTGTGACTTTTTTTCCTAGCCAAAATTGTGACTTTTTTTCTGTGACTTTTTTTCCTGTGACTTTATTACCGGCCACCAGATAGTTGACCCCCGCTCCATAGGCGGCGCTGGAGGCGTAGGCTGAGGAATTCGAGAAGGTTCGGTGCTTGTAGGGGAGGAATCCACTACATGTACACATTAAGAACGTCAAGGCAAAAACGTCAAGGCAATATTATTACCTTGACGTTCTTAATGTGTACACATGCACACACACATACATCCCCCGCGCACCAACCGCCAATGTTCTGATTACTCATATTATAGACACTGCTGACTCCCTGAGATACAGATTTCCATGTGCTAAACTAGTGATATGCAGTGACTTCAATGAGTTAGACATCAGTGACATCACCCAACACCTCCACCTTACACAAATAGTAGACTTTCCCACACATGGCAATGCCACCCTTGACCTCATTATGACTGATCTCGGTAACCACTCCCTTCCCCCCCAGCCGCTGCCTCCCATGGGACGCAGCCCCCACCTGTCCCTGCTGTGGTCACCTACCCCCACCTTCTCACCACCGTCAGTTGCCACCAGAACTTACCGACCCACCCCGGACTCTGCTATGCGGCGTTTTGGACAATGGATAACCCGGTATCCCTGGACTGAAGTGATCACGGTAGACGATGTGCAGAACAAATGGGATAATTACCTGGACACTATCACCAAAGCCTACCACCACTTCTTTCCAGCCAAAACACTGAGGATCCACCCCGATGATGTCCTGTGGATTACGCCCCGCATAAAAAGACTTATTGAGCAGCGCAACAAGGCATACTACACCAACAACCGCCTGTACAAAAGTCTACGTAACCAGGTCATCAGGGAAATCAAGTCTGCCAAGAAGACTTATTATTCCAGGAAAGTGCACGGCCTCAAGGAAGTCGGCATCGGTCAGTGGTACTCCAAGGTAAAAGATCTCTGTGGTCTCAACCGTCAGTCTCCCACACTTCCTTTCATCTCACATTTACCTAGTGAGGAGGCAGCTGAGATAATTAATAACCATTTTGTACCATATGTCATACCTTACCCAGTCTTGATCTCACTCTCCTCCCAGCTTACTTACCTTCCCCCTTCCCCCCTCCCAGCTTACTTACCTTCCCCCTCCCCGTGTTCAACCATATGAAATCGCCAACAAACTCCTGAAATTTAAATTCAAACGCTCCACGACCCCAATCGACCTCCCAATCAAAATATACAAGGAGTTTGCAGTCGAACTTGCCACCCCCCTCTGTTCTATTATTAATGCATCCCTCAGACAAAGCAAATGCCCTAATGAATGGAAAACCGCATTTGTCACCCCCATCCCCAAGGTCACCACCCCACAGTCCCCTAACGACCTCAGGCCAGTTGCCATTACCCCCATACCCAGTCTACTTTGCGAGGACTTTGTTTTTGAGTGGGCATTTGCCAGTATCTATCAGTCAATTGATTCACAGCAATTTGGCAATATGAGGACCTCCTCTACATCACACTGCTTGGTGAGCTTTCTGGATTTTCTGCACAAAAACTTGCAGAAACGTAAGACATCACTGGCCGTTGCCCTTGTGGACTTCAGGAAGGCCTTTGACCTTCTTATCACTGCACTGTTATCAACAAGGCTATTGCACTAGGGCTGCCCACCAACCTGGTCTCATGGCTCACTGATTTCTTGAGTGGACGTCGCCAAGCAGTGAGGTATCAGGGCTTGGTCTCTACATTCCAACACCTCACCTGCGGTGTTCCCCAGGGGACTGTGCTTCCTCATCCTGATCAACGACGCTCTATCGGACACTCCTCACAGGTGGAAGTACTTGGATGACTGCACTGTGGGGGTTTCAGTGGACAACACCGCACCAGACTACTCATCGCTCTAAGGCACCCTGGACAGGCTACAGGCATGGACTATGGAGAACAAGGTCACCATCAACCACACCAAAACCGTAGTCATGCACATCAATACCGCCACCACTCCAGTGCAAGCCCCAGCAGTCACAGTGGGTGCCCATCCTCTCCAGCTGGTGCAGTCTGCCAAACTCCTGGGTGTAACTATAGACAACAAACTTGACTGGAAGGCCCATGTAAATAACACAGTCAAGGCAGCCTCGTACCGTCTCTACATGCTACGAAGACTTAGGTCACTTGGGACACCCACGCCAGAGCTGAGGACCATCTACAACGCCTTTATTCTCCCCAAACAAACGTATGCGTCACCAGCCTGGTCGTCTTCTCTCAACTCCACCCAACAACGTCAGCTAGAGAAGGTACAGAAAAGGGCCTGCAGAATCATGCTCGGCGCAGAATACTCCGGCTATACCAACGCTCTCTCCACCCTGGAAATGCCATCCCTCAGTGACCTCCACCACCAAGCACTGGAAAGGTTTGGCCGTGGACTACTGCACCACCCACGCCATCGCCACCTCCTGCCACCTGCAGCCCCCCCACCCAACTCGCGCAGTCCGCCACTACAACAAAATTCAGCCCATAAGAGCCCGCACAGATAGATATAAGAACAGCACCATCCCATCTTTTGTTAAAATAATAAACAACTGATTTATATACTGTACAGCCCTGTAAATGTATTCAATGCATATTATATCATTATGTCTAAATCAAATGTAAGTCTGTATATTTTCAGCCACCGGCTGCAACTCTATTAATAAACCGTTTATTATTATTATTATTATTTATCACACAGTAAATTCTATATGATCAATGATATATAACTATGTAAAACCTTAGTTTAAACATATGCTCGGGGTGATCCGTTTTTGTACGTGTGATGGTGACGCCTGCGCCTTGCATACTACCGCCATCTGTTGATCCCGCGGCCAACTTTATGCTATGTGGCTTACGCAGTTTTCGCCTTTTTTTTCCTGTGTTTCTTATTATAGTCTTTGGTTTGGGACAAGTAATCAATATCACCAAATCCTAGATGCAAAAATGACTGCTGGACGAAAATCTTTAATGGACTCTTTAGTTTTGATGAAATATTAGTGTGTATTATCAAGGATTCTGAGACTATAGGAGGATAGCTTGTACAGTAGTGGATACTCTCGGCCCACACTCCTCCGCCGACAAGCTTATGTCCCACGTGGCGGGAACAGTGCAAGATAGCGAGGATCTGCCAAGACAAGAAACTTACACACAAGGGGGCCCTCCTTGCTGCTCACTCCCAAGAAAAGAAAAAAAAGCGAAGAAACAAGAAATAAAGAAGAAAAAGCAAGACAAAGAACCACGAAGTCAACAAACCAAAAGTTATCAAGAAACCAGGTAACAAGCCCGTTGACCCAGAATCTCAGCTCACCAGGATCACCTCCTCACTCTTCCTCAACATTTACGACCATCATGGATGGACACGAGGAAGAACAAGACAAAGACACTGGAGAGTTTAGTTAGTTTAACCAATTTATTGACAAAGCTTGCAGTACAGTTTGCCTATTCTGAGTAATTCAGTCAGGTCTTGAGACTGAGGGTGGTATTACTTCTCACTGCCAAGCAGTGTGTGGTGATTAATGGCACGAAATCGTCATCTGTACCCGTCACAAGTGGGGTACCACAGGGCAGTGTATTGGGCCCGCTTTTGTTTGTTTGTTTCATAAATGACATGCCTGACGTTGTACACTCCTCCATACAAATGTTTGCCAATGAATCCAAGTTATTTCGGGAAATTAGAAACCAAGCGGACTGAGAAGAGCTGCAGAAGGACCTCTGTGGGCTCCAGGAATGGGCGAAGAAATGGCTGCTGAGATTCAATGTCACGAAGTGTAAGAGGATGCACCTGAGGCGTACCAACGGTAAGGAGGCATATCATCTCCCAACGGGATGAAGAAACTGCACTAGTTGAAACAGAATGTGAGAAGGACCTAGGTGTGTATGTTGACAATGAGCTGAAGTTCTCGGGCCATTGCGAGAAGGTAAATCAAGCAAATAAATTATTGGGTCTTATAAGAAGGTCGTTCAGATATCTAGACGGTCCATCCCTCGTAACTATCTTCAAGAATGAAGTGCTTCCCCATCTGGAGTACTGTCACCCCATCTGGTTCCCGTGATATGCTAGGGACTGTCAGTTGGTTGAAAATGTTCAAAGGAGGGCCACCAGACTGGTGCCTGCACTTCGGCACCTCAGCTACCCTGAGAGATTGGAGCGCCTGAACTTGCCTAGTTGAGATGTATAAGCACCTCAGGGGGCACTACTCAGTCGAGTGTCCTTACTTGGAGCTGGCGGACGCTCGCGCCACAAGGGGTCACAGCTCAAGATTGAAGAAGCAGCAAGTCCAGAAAACTGTGAGGGCAAACTTTTTCGGAGTGAGGGTTGTAAATTCTTGGAACAATCTACCAGAGTGTGTTGTGAAGGGCACCGAGTGTGAGCTCTTTCAAGACAAAACGTGACCAACACTGGAGCGGGTTCAGGTACAGTCAGGGGCCGGTGCATGCCCAGTATTTGCCAACAGTGCGTGACAGAGACGTGACCGATCGCCCGGGCGGCTAGCGAGCCGATCTTTCGGTGAAAAAGATAAATGAAAAGGAAAAGTAATCAGAGACGTGACCGATCGCCCAGGCGGCTAACGAGCCGATCAGTGGCGAAGAGGATAAAAATAAGAAGAGGAAGAGAAGATCTTTGTCTTCAACATAACAAGCCCACAACACAAGACCCCTAGCAGCCAGCCCATCAGTAACAAGAAACACCAAGAAAGAAGACAGAAGTATCAAGTTACCCGTCAACACTAACAGTCTCCTGCTGCTGAGTCCGGTCGTGAATTTGCCTCCATCAATCAGAGCTCTACCCCACTACTCCGCAAGCTGTGTCAAGCCACGGCAATCTATCCTCTCTTGCTGTTTATCCAAGATTTGCTAGCCCACACCGATTAGTCTTCAATTAGAATATGACGTCCAATGTATATGAACCACTGTCCTGCATGGCAGTAAACAGTGACATCACCCACATGACTGACCTGCAGTATATATACTGCTAATGAATATGATGTATGTCTTTGTGTACGAACCTCTGTCCTGCATGGGAGTGAATAGCAGCATCAACCCACATGAATCTGACCTATATATACTGTTAATGAATATGATCTATTCCTTTGTGTATGAATCTCTGTCCTGCGTGGCAGTGAGAAGTGATACCACCCTCAGTGTCAAGACCTGACTGAATTACTCAGAATAGGCGAACTGTACTCCAGTACTCCAAGCTTTGTCAATAAATTTGTTAAACTAAAAAAAATCTCCAAACTACAATCTCCCTTCCCCCACCACCATTATCCTTCCACTGAACCTCCTTCACCCGTCACTAACCATTGACTAATTGATTGACTTTCAATTACTGTGAATGTCTAGAATCTAGACATGCACATTAATTAAGAATATATTACAATATTTAATGTTTATAGCTGTTACGAAGCGGTTTTTTTTAACACGATCAATTTATTCAGCCCCGAAAATCAGTTACTTATTGATAATTATCGTTTCAATTAATAATGTCATTATAAAATCTGCATCCTGTGTATGCAAGTTGTTTATTTTGGACACACACACACACACACACCTGTAATGTTAATTCTGGATGAAAATGAACAACTACCTCCACTTGTAGAATAACTAATGTAATTTTGGTTCTCTGATAAACATAAACAAATCTGGGTATCTCTACAACCAATTCTCAAGCACTTGCTTGTAAGGTATTAGAACATGGAAAACTAACCTTTAGGGTGCATTTGTGTAGAGGAAAAAACTAGAAACGGTATTGCCGAAGTCATAGCTTGTGCCCAACTCATAGCTCTCAACAACACTAGTGTCGACAGTTTCAGGAATCAGGATTCGGGTTGCCTGCTAGTGGTAGCTTGCTCCTCTCAGGCAATGTTGCCGGACCAAATTTGTAAACATCGCGAGACTCGCGCTTAAAAGTAGCAGAAAATTCACTAAACCGATATAAAATCGCATAAGAAAATAGCTAGGGGCAGCCATAATACACTTTAAAACAAGCCATGCAGCCACCATGAGTGTAAGAATGCGTTTTATTAATATACAAGGAAATGAATGTAAAACAAAATTTCATGTAATTAAAAGATATATAATTTAAAATACTTACGAAATGGGTTGAATTAAAGTTGGTCTTTCCCCAATCTTCGACTTCTCCCTCTCTGATGTTGCTGGATGTTATCCAATATCTCAACTATCAACGAATCCTATAAACACCTCAGAGGGCATTACTCAGCCGATTGTTCATACCTGGAGCTGGTAGATGACCGCCCCACTAGAGGACACAGCTTAAGGCTTTAAAAGCTACATCGGAAAATTTTAAGGAAAACCTTTTAATGAGTAAAGTTGTGAACTCTGGAACAGTGGTGAAGAGGAAAAAAAAGCAAGCACTGGCGCCGGTACACACATTGTGGAGCCAGCATATGTCAACAGAGACGAGACCGACCGCCCCAAGCGGTTAACTGGCCAATCAGTGGCTTGGGCTAACGGAGTGAGTTTATAATATCCTACATTGTTTCCGGCCAAAATAGCCGAAAGGCGAAGTGGCCAGTAATCCCCAAACAAGCCTTTTTCCTTATCTTTGATGAAGTTTACTTATTTCTTTGTGTTAAAATTGTTGCTAAATTTAATATAAAATTCGTCAAATTTACACTACCTCACTAACTACAAAAAAAAGGCCAAGTCAGATAAAAAAATAACTAAATCTAGCGAAATTCGCTTGGACCCGCTGCTTATTATTAAAATATTAACTGGCAACTTACACACGTCGTAGTTGCCATGATCATTGAAGTTCAGTTAATAAACTTGTTTAATGACATGATATTACAGAGAATTGTGAACACATCAAATCGTCAATGCACTGAACTTGCTCCAGTTTTTATGTGCGTCGACATTTTTTTTTTAGTTATTAAACCCATTAATAGAGAACTCGGTGCGTACACGACATTAATACTGTAGAGTACTCTGTATATTAAGAAAAAATAACTGGACATAAAGCTAAATTTTAAGTGATTTCAAATGTGCATCTCAGTCATAGGCCTATGAATAGAGAACTATTGCAAAATGTACTACAAAACAATTTTAAAGGGTTTATTCTGGTAAGTTAAAGTTTTCCTAATGCTTAATGAACGGATTATTGAATGCAATGTCATAAAACACGTTATACGGCCCCTCCTCGTTAAATAAGCTGTGTTAAGGTAAAAAATATAATTTGTGAGGAATTAAAATGCATCTCATGGGGACTCGCAACAGAACCGGAGCGAGAGTCATATATTAGCCCTGTATTGTAAACATGTTTAACTGGGGAAAAACTTAAGGACATAGGAGGAACGAGCTAAAAGTAAGTGGATGATGAATGGAATTTAAAGAAAATAAAAGAAACGTGAGAAAACGAAGTGAGGCTTACATAAAAATTAACATAGAAATTCGAAGGGAATGCAGGCATGGGTAAAAATTTAGTTACTATCCCAATTTCCCCAATTGGCGAAATATTTTTTCTAGTGTAATTTGGTGTTTTTAATTTACCTAACCTAACCTAAGAAAGAATCCTGGTGATAATGGTAAGAAATCCGAAATCCCTGTTGGGATAAAAACGAATATTAACCCAGACAGGCCAAGAAAGATAATCGAGAAAATAAATGCAAGAAGATTGAAGTGATGACAGAAGGCATAATTGTAGGGAAATTTACAATAGGATTAAACAAATGAACAAGAAAAAAAGGAAGTAAATGGGATGGGACTATTAAAATCAAAGACAATAAGATCCTGTTTGAGGCTGACGTATAACAGCGAAGGGCAGAGTATGCATAACTGTACAATGATAAGGATAGAGTAGAGGTAACGAAAAGGAAATGAAGATCAAATGACATTAATTTTAACAAGTTGATGTAGTTGCGAGTAAAATGAAAACTGGTAAAGTTTGTAGGGTTGATCAAATTCCAGTAGAATTTATAAACAAAAATGGGCAGGATTAGGATAAAAATTTATATATTTACAAGGAGAACTTTTCAGTAATTTTCAAAAATCAATATTGTACAGGTATTTATAATACAGTGTAGGGTTTCGTGATATTATGTTGTCTAGCACTCAGGATGGATGGAAACTCTAAGGTGGTGGTTTTCTTATATAATATAAGTTATATGGTAGACAGTCTGGTGCTGGAGATGCCGTGTGGTGAGGAGCTGCTCAGTAGACACGTTCGGTGAGTAGCGTGTTGAAGGAGGTAGATGTGCAGGAGCTTCGTTAGAGAAGATGTTGTCTGTTGCTGGCCTCCAGGTTGAATGAGAACGGGACAGCGAGGAGCTTGCTTGGAGGAGGTGTTGCGTGTTCAGGAACCGAGAGCAGAATAAGAGACCTGGTTGGTGAGGACGCTCAGAGAAGGACAGCTGGTGGGTCGCCATGCTCGCCGGCGGGAGCGAGGACCGCCAGGCAGGCGGAGGAGAAGTGAGGGCAGCCAGGCAGCAGCGGAGGAGGAGGTGTTGCTTGTTCAAGAAGAGAGGCCAGAATGAATCTCAATGGAGAGACAGAGCTTATATACACAGCAGCCGTGAGTAAACCGTGGGAAGTCGCCGGTCTTTTGACTCCGTTGCTAGGGAAGACGTGGCTGGTTGCTAGGATACTGTGGCATCTGGTGACGCCCCCCCCCTGGGCCGCTCGTTTGGTTGCTAGGGAAGACGTAGCAGGTGGCATGCGGCTACGCAGTTGTAGGGGAGACGTCCACTACAACAGTATTACTTAAAAAGCCAGGAGCCTTAAGAGTACATCCAGTTTACAACAATAAGCTTAACAAGTCATGCCTGCAAAGTTTTATTACAAAAAAATTTAAGTAGAATAAATATTAGAATAGGAAGTGTTATGTGAAGAGCAAAATGGATTTAAAAAGGTAAAAGGAACTAGAGAAGCTATATTTGGCTTGAGAATTTTGAGTGAAAGGTGCTTACTGGTCCAAAGAAATTTGTTGTCTGCTTTGTTGATTTTTAAATAGCTTTTGTAAGGCAAAGCAGAATAAACTTAAAAGTGGTCATAGAAAAAATAGGCGTTAACGAAGGATATATTTGAATTTTAAAGATTCTTTACTGGCAACTTATTATAATTAGTTCACAGTTATGCAGGGAGGAAGACGAAGCTGTGTTCTATCTCCAAAATTATATAATATATATTCAGAATTCTTAATTTCTCAGAAATTAAGGGGGTACGGGCACCAAAAAAATTAAGAACCACTGGGCTGGGGCCCACACTATATACAGTACATGATGAACTGTACAGTATACCTGCATTGTCTACATAATGAACTAAAAGTATATTTGTATGACGATTTTACTGAATATACTGTATGCTGTATATAATATGTATCTCCCTCTTAGAAGACTGACTAATAAAAAATGGGAAGCTGGTAATTAATAGATGACATGTGTAAAGCCCTGTCCACACGCTTGAGCAGTGCCCGGCAGGCTTTGCCCATTTGCCGGGCAAAGCCTGTGTGTTGTTGTACACACAGGGGTGGTTGGCGGCAGTCATAGTCGGGCGCCGGTAGCTAGTAGGTAGTCGGTAGTGGCGGGTGCGGTACGATCACCATGTTGTGTCGCAGGAATAATCGCCGGACAGTTAAAGCGAAGACCATAGCGTTGTGTACTATAATAATTGCTCCTATGTGCAAAAAGAAGAACCAAATGCAGAAAAGGGTGTGGGGTATGGATGTTTTGGTTCACACTCAGGATGGAATGGAGAAAGGACCCTCACAATGTGCTCTCTATATACATGTTGTATTGGATGTACAATGCAGCTTGGTGCTGGGAAGGCAGCATGGTTACAAGCGTGATGTAGAGAGAGCTGGTTGGTGAGGATGCTCAGAGAAGGACAGCTTGTGGGTCGCCATGCTCGCCAGCGGGAGAGATGACCGCCAGGCAGGCGAAGGATGAGGACCGCCGGGCAGCGGCGGAGGAGGATGAGGTGTTGCTGGCTGCGGCTGTAGGTAGAAAAGAGGCAGGTCACCACGAGTTCAGGTCTTAAATAGCAGAGGGTTTAGAAATGACTGGTTACACCCTGGAATGAGACGTCACCACAGCATTACCGCCTAATTATATACCACATGAAGCATTTGCACAAGAAAAGATTATGATATCAGTACTCACTAATGAAAATAAACAGTAAAACAAATAACTTGTCTGCCAAAAGTAAACAAGACATGAAACTTGTAACCGAGCAAATGTAATAGAAGGTGGAAATATCACAGACGAAAAATGTCTTAAAATTATCTAAACATAACGAAATACATATAAATAACAGCGAAAGAAAGACCAGTTTAAGACTATAAATTGACCACCTAATTTTGGTATTATTTCACTTCTTGCCACTAAACGAATCTCGGGAATTTTATAGTTGCAATCAGTAATTTTGACAATTGTATGGCACTTTTCTTCAATGACATTTCTGGCGCAAATTATATTTATGCAAGATATTTAACATCTTGTTCCCCCAAAAAGTTAACTCATACCCAAGACAACTTGTACCCAACTCCCGAGATAAGTCATACCCAAGATTACTTACACCCAATTCAAGAGATATTCCATACCTATTAGTATATATACCATGCATTTAAGCTTTATCTATGATTACAAAACAAGATTATACAAATCTTATTGGACAGTGCAGTGAAATAGGGAAATGTAGTGCAGCATTTTAAAATGGTTGCATCTCATTACATAAGTATGTTATTCCGTCCCACAAACATTGCACTACAAGTACATATTCGAGCCAGAAATTAATTCAAATTCGTTCTTAACACATCAAAAACCACCAGAAAAACTTTAAACTTTGACTTCATATAGTGACAACAAGTGAAAATTTACAGAATCAGTTACAGTAAGTCACCGCTGGCCGACCCAACACAATGGACTAAATTAACCATTAAAAATACTTTGCCCCACCATAATAATATACCAATAACTACTTTGTATTATTAATGTTACATATATGATATAATACTACTATTAAAATTCTTACCGATGCCCCAGGCGATTATTTTCATCTGGGTTCCCTGTCAAGTGTTGTTCCTGCTGGTGAAGGACTTCTATAATCACCAGACGAGAAACTTTTCACTGAACCCCCCGCTGTTAAGTCATAGATGGCGCTAACCTCCTTATTATTTTTTTCACGTTTAAAATATAAATCGCCTTCTCAATAATTATCTATTACCATGTAAATAAAACTATACTAGCATATAATAGAGTCTATAAAAATTAAATGAGTTTTTGGTGTCAAATAACTGAGAAACAAGGAATTCACGATTTTAACTAGAAAAAAATTTTACTTCATTCTTCGGGAACTAAAGAAAATTACAGATCCTGGGATAACTAAAGCAAATTACAGATATATTTCAGAACTACAAACTATAAAGTATTGTAACTATATTCACTAACAATACTGTACGTTAGTAAAGCCTATATGTTAGTGGTACTTATATACGAAATGGAGTACTTAAATGCTGCCTGGTTTACTTAAAGAGTGTGAAACTTATTTAGATTCTGTGTGAAATTAATGTATTTTTTGTTCCTTTTCTGGTGGCGATACTTGTCATGATGTTAAATAAAGCGTCTCATAATCTGTAGTTTGCTTCAAAGGATAAAAGCCGTCCCAAAGTTAAAGAGGTCAAATAAATCTATATTATATTTAGGAATGCATAAAAGCAACCCAGCCGGACATATGTTGAATACGTTTATTTTATTACGAAGTTTAAACACTTTTGAAAATTTATATGATCTTATGAATGAACATTACCTACAGATTCATATGTGTATTTGTGTGAAAAAAGAGACAAATTTAGAAAAACTTCCAACTCTGAGAATTATTTTGTATTCATAATCTTTCAGAGGAAAATCAATTGTGATCTGGCTTTTTAAGTTTTGATAAATCTAGTGTACTGCGCACATCATTGTCATTCCTAAAAACCCCATTTAATTCATATTACGCTATATAACATTCAAATCCACCGCGCTTGTAGAATCTCAGAAAACGGGAAACATTGATAAAGGATAACTCACCTACTCAATGTTACTAGACCATGTGTTGTATTGTACCCAGGTACAGTTATATCATATTAATTGTATGTATTCATAGCATTAAGGAGAACTCAGGGTATCCATAAGATGAATGTTAAAGTCCAGTTGAGCCGGACTAGTGTACTGTAGGACTAAGTGTGGATCAGGGTTTGAAGGTCATACTATTTACGTCTGTGAGCGTGTAGCGAACATAACTTCCACAGATATCATATGAAAATACATGAGAACAATGATCTGGAAAAAGGATAAATGTATCAGAACTATGTGAGGTGTTGGAAGTGACCCAGAAACTATACTTGAAAGGAAATATCTTGTATGCGTTGGTATGGACTTAATACACCTCGTATCCTCACGTGACATATACCCACGACAGGTACAGTGATCAGAGAATCTTATGTCTGTATTCAAATAGTGCAATGTGTGAGAGGAGGATCTCTCATTACAGTTTTAAGTGAAGTTGATACACCCCCGCCATGAACATTCCGCCTTTGTTTCAAGGCGTCATGTACCCGCCTCGGGTGCCACGTTGATATTATAACCCCATGAATTTACCCACGAACTAGCAAACCAAGACCTTACCTTAGTGTGTAATTTAGGATTAAAATATGTGTTTATAAGGCATGAGTGACAATGTACCAAAAAGTGTTCAGGTGAGAACCATAAGAAACAAAAGTGAAAATTAAAGATTGGAAACTGTAGGCCTACATGATGAGGAGTGGCGGGGCAATGCCCTCAGTATTCCCCGTTCTACCGTCACCTCAGGTCAGTGTCCTAACGGGCTATAGCCCGCCCTATAATTAAGGTTTATATATAGAAGTTATTACAGTTTAAAGCTTTGCCGGATATATACGTGTAATAGGAATGTGTTAGGGGGTGGGATAACCGCCCGTCAGGCATTATTTCTCAGTATTCCTCGTTCTACCGTCACCTCAGGTTCCATGCTGTCGGAGTGCCTTGCCGCCCGGCCGCCATTATCCCTCTGAGCGTCACAACAGGTGGTGACTACTCCCCGCTATGCCAATCCACTGTGAACCTGTGGATTTCCAGCACACCACTCCAAATGAATAGTCACAAATAAGGAGACCGTGAGAAACTCTGCGGTCGTCACTTGGAGTGACCTATAATACCAGGCGTAGAAATAGTGCTGGTATGTCTCTAGGTGAAGCCCTCGTCTTTACCCACCGAGGTCGGTGTGCGAACGAGGTGCCTGTTGTGTATACCTAAAAGTCACAAGGAGTCCCATACTTGCAGGTATGGAGTGTAACATGTGTGTTGAGATGGTGCTATTATGTATGATAACCGACGGTGCTATATTCCATACAGGTGGAGCAGTCTGATGTGTTAAGGGATAGTGTAAGAAGGAATGACCGAGGTAAGGTGGTCACAGATTGTTATGCAATAAGTAGGTGGATGACACGCCATCAATGTAAGAGTCTGGGGCCCATCTGGGTAACCACATTTTCGTTGTTCTTCTGAGGAAGGCCAATTCATGTATATGTTTTTTACCAGTATGTTTTATAAGGAATAAATCAATTAAGACATGTTATGGTTTCACCCTTCTTCCCCCTTATCGATCTGGTCAATGGAAAACCTAGCCCAATGCCTAGTCCACTCTGCACGCTACCTAACGAGCTACATGCTGTCCAGAGGGGGTCTGGTGGCAGCGACCCTTAGAAATTAAGATTAGAGTTAAGTATTTACCCTTAGTATTAACGACCCCAGAATCTGGCAGTATACTAGTATGACGAATTCTAATATTTTCCTACATGTAAATATGTACATTATATTGTATAACCTGTCAGTCTTCTACGGGCGGACATACAAACAAATACCACCGCCCGACTCCGTAAAGCAGAGTGTAGAAGGGCTGAAAAGGAGTTCCAGAGGCTGGTTGCAAGCGAGGTCAAGTCAAACCCAAAGGCGTTTTACCGCTATGCAAAGTCGAAATTGAAAACGCGAGTAGGAGTATCAGACCTGAGGCTTGAAGATGGTAGTTACGCAGATTCTTACCAGGATAAAGCTGAGGCAATGAACAGCTTCTTTTCGTCTGTGTTCACAAGAGAGGACGCAACTAACCTTCATGCGTTTGAGGACAGACGGTTCGACACAGCACTGACCCACATTCACAGAAGAGGGTATTAGAAATAAACTGTCCAGGCTAAAGGTCCATAAGAGTCCCGGCCCTGACATGAAGCATCCTAGAGTGCTAAGGGGAATGGGACAACTGGCCGCCGCCATCTGGCCGCAGCCCAACGGGCTGCGGCCAGATGGCGGCGGCCAGTTGTCCTAGACCCCATCCTCCTTGCTCTCCATACCCACACCCTTCCTCCACACCCACACCCTTCCTTGCCCTCCATACCCACACCCCTCCTCCAAACCCACACCCCTCCTCCATACCTATACCCCTCCACGCCATCCATACCAATGTGGGTACGGAGGGTGTGGGTTATGGAAGGCGTGGAGGAGGGGTGTGGGTATGGGGGACGTGGAGGAGGGGTGTGGGTATGAAGGGTATGGAGGAGAGGTGTGGGTATTGATGGCTTGGAGGAGGGGTGTGGGTATGTGGGGCGTGCAGGAGGGGTGTGGGAATGGGGGATGTCGAGGAGGGGTGTGGGTTATGGATTGTTGTGAAAATGATGCGGGTAGTGTTGGACACTATCTTTGTTTTTATGTTATCATTGTTCTCCCTGGTTTTGTGACAAGTGCTTTTGCTTTGTGTTTGTGACTGTGAAGTGAGCAGTGTAACTTTGAAAATGTCTGGGAAGGCCAAGACATCCAAGAGAACTGTGTCTCTGAGGTGTAGCTTGACATTGTGAAGTGGCATGAAACTCCCAGAGGCTGTGTGGGAGTCAGAGTGATGTCTCCACTTCACCTTCAAGAGCCCCCTTAGTCTTGAAGGGACATGTGATGTTGACCAGGATTATTCTTCATGATGTGGTGAGTGTTGTTTAATTGTTGTTGTTACGAGTTGGGGATTTAGAATATAGTTAAAAGTCTACCAAGATCCCAACAGGCAACAACAACAAAAAACAAAGACAATCGGACTATAAAAGGGTAGACAAAGGATGCGAGTTTTTGTTGTGTATAATAAAGTACCATAAATTCCTTAACAAAATATTCAGCTTCCTATAAATTACCCTTAACCAAACTTTACCTAAACATTAACAGTATATACATATTAATACAACATAAAACAATCATGAAGCAAGGTGGAGGTGGGAGAGGCAATACAAGATTACAAATACTTAAGTGAGGAGCTGAGATGGCTGACGAGTAAGGCTGAGCATTGTAGAAGACAAGTAGTCACTGTGCCATAGGTTTAGAAGATAGGTGATCCTGTGGTCACTTCCCAGAGTGTAGTGCTCTCTCCTCGAATTGGAGCTGACAAAGAAGACTTTGAGGAGGTGACGCAACAACCAGGATATGGAGAAGGGAAACCCCGGAGTGGTAACTAAGACGAGTCATACTCGTGTTTCGTCCCTAGATGGCGTTGCTCGTGGTGCTGGGTAGGTAGATCAGGACAATTGGTGGCGGGGTTCGTAACAGTTGTCTATTGATTTTATAAGTGTAAGGATTTTTTTTATCGGTGATACATGTGTGTTTGGGGGACTGGCTGGGAACGTATCCCAATTAACCCCATGTTATAATGCTCCCTATCTATGATATTTCACTTAGCGATGGGTTTTTCAGGAACCTAACCCCATTGTTTATCAATGTTTACCTGAATCTACTTGGGACACAGCAATGTAAAGTTTTCCCGGTTTTTATGAAAATTATTCATGCACGACCACTTCTGGAAATTTCATAAATGAAACTCAACAAATATTCTATGTTTATTTCTCAGACACAATTTCTAAAGAGATGGATATTTTTAAATGACTGCATCACAACATAGCACCCACATAATAATAAGTAGTGAAGCCATCAACTACCAGTGGGTATCAACTGAAGCAGTAGAAGCAGCCTGAACAGCAACAATCTGGTCAGCAAAGAATACTGCTCCACTGCAAGAGCACAAGCAGTTTTATGAGAGAATCGAGAATCTTGACCCTTTAAGTTCATTTCTCATTATTTAACAATTAATTACAAGCAATCATGTTTGTTTTTTACCAACTTTGAAAGAAAATTTTAAAATTACAAAATTAAATATACATAATGTCAATTTACCTTCACAAATTTTATATTTCCTCAGGATTCTGAAGATTAGAAAATGAACTTAAATGAATATTGGGAAATTCAACATAATGCATTACTACAATTTCTAGTTCATAAACCATTTATTAGTTTGATTTTCAATGTGTCTTGCGTAATAACATTACTAAATTGGACCTTCTATTTTCTGAAATGTTGGGAATACACTATACACACTGGATAGGAAGAAGTGTAACAAGAATCTCACTAACAACAACTTCTCCACTGGGACTATAGTACAAGTGGCATAGATATGAAGGTACTGTATATCAATTGGACTACTCTGCCTTCTAGCCAGAGTCCTATAACATGTACAAGGTGAGTTAGGGAGCAACATTTACAAATTAAGACACTGGTTGTAAAGGGGTGCCAAACCCTACTTAATTAACCAACCTACACATAAGGGATAAAAAAATTCTTGTATTAGAAAAAGATTTCACATACTCCTGATGAATGTCACAACTGTTGTGGCCTGGATGAGTATTATGAGGGTAGAAATTCAAAGTTTTACTTGTTTCATACTTGAAGATAAACTCAAGACTAGAGTAATCATTGTAGTTAGCATACCACAAAATGAGGCAAATTAATCTTAAGTGTGGCTAAATATAATTGAGAGAACAATGATACAATTGATGAGAAGAGTTCATCCTATGTTCGAGTGTGTGATATGGAAGGTTGGAATATAATTTTAACACATTCTAGTCTTGCTGTTCACTAATGATTCGCAGTTTCCTTGACAACTGATTTTAGACCTTACAAATTACAGTGCTTCCTTTAAGGTGAGTTATGCACTCTGTAAGCTATATAAAAGACCCCCCCCCCCAAAAAAAAAAATAATTAAAGGGTATTCTGATAAAAATAAGTCAGACTGAGATCTTTCCATATGAGACTATATAACAAGATTCCAATCTCAATGTGTGAGTTGTGACTGTACATGAACTTATTGGAAAATGGGAGTGGCTATTGATTACCTAAAAGTAAAGTTAGTTGAATTCCATATTAAACAAACCAAAATCAAATCAGAACTAATTAATTAATGGCAGTGTTGATAGCAAAGTTAATTAAAATATTAATACAAACTTAAGGTACATAATTATGATACATCGTAAGTTAGAAGTAAACATTCATCCTTATAGCACCATTGTCAGCTAAAAAAAAAAAAAAAAAGCTAGAGTAACCAAAGTAAGGAAGGCTGTAAACTGATCGTCATGCAGTCAAATAGAAGGATACTGATAAAGGTAAAATATCAGGGGAAACCTCAGCTTGTAAATTATGTAATGGGAGGAATCTCAACTGGAAGAAGCACACCCTTATCATCAGTGAATATAGTATTACACTAGGAACACTAATAAGAGGTCACATGTAAACATCACCAAACATCTGGGCTTCACACATTTAAGCTATCACACCACAACATGTCTATTACAGACTTGATATTTTAAACTACTGCTTCACCTACAACAAGTTTCCCAGAAGTTGGTCTCAACAACCACAAACTTACATTAAGCAAAACAATGTTTCTTTCGGACACAGTATGCATTAAATTCACATTATTGCTGTCAAAATTATTATACTAAAATAATCTCTTTAGCATTTACAAGGCTGCTTTGAAGAGAGATTGTGAACGAACACATTGGATTGATTATACATTGATGTCAGAGAGCAAAGTATCATGTGGCATTTCTAGCAGCCAAGAGTTTACAATGGTCACCTTGTAATAACTATGACAACCTTCATGGAAACAACAGGATTCCTTGGACTAGGATACAAGAAGACACATGGTATTGTTGAAGTAATGACATTCTGAGGTGGCAGGGGGCACAATTACCTCTGAACCTGAGGGGGCTCAGCACATGCTCACTGCAACAAGGCACAATTATCCCTTCTGAACAGACTGTCCTATTTATCACCAACAATAAAGCTGTGACAGTGGAGGGATAAGTCTTGAAATATTTGTGGCTGCAGAGACAGTAATGACACTGTAGGAGACTGGGGTAGTGGCAGTTTTGATGGCATCCCTGTTTTCCACCTGCTGGAAGACTAGTCCATATGATGGCAACAGCGAAGTGGTTTTTAGCACTATAGGTTAACCCCTACGACGTCCTCTTCCCTTTTCTCTCTGCCTCCTGCAATTTTATGTAATTAAGTTAAGACATTCATTAAAGAAAGGGTTTTAAGTGAACAAGAGCACTCTGAAATAAAACATACATTTCAAATTTAGTATGCAGTATGATTAGATATTTACAGTAAAGATTAGAGATCACATGTTCTTAGTGTATATATATATATATATATATATATATATATATATATATATATATATATATATATATATATATATATATATATATATATATATATATATATATATATATATATATATATATATATATATATATATATATATATATATATATATATATATATATATATATATATATATATATATATATATATATATATATATATATATATATATATATATATATATATATATATATATATATATATATATATATATATATATATATATATATATATATATATATATATATATATATATATACAGGCACTTCTCAATTTATGCGATAATTACGTACTTGAAAATGGTCTTGTAAATAAATAAAATAATGTAAATAGTGGTGATGAGGAGGTTTTGTTATTAATAAGAGTACAGTACCCAATATTATATTCCAGTGAAAAACTACAGTATACACGTACCAGGAAATATAAAATACTGTACTCTGGGCCTTTGCTTGTATCTAAAGTATGCTGGCGGGAACATTTTCAGGAGTTTGGTGTTTGATCCATGTGCTCAACATTCGTTCCATTCTTTCCATTATAGAACTTTGGGAATATGAGGTCTTAGATGCATTGATTAATGTTCCAATCTTGACACTCTCCTTGGTCTTCTCTACACTATCATGAATAGTCCGTAAAGTAGATCCACTAAATTCAAGGGCATGCTTAATATCAGCTGTTCATTCACCTCTCTCATAACATTCGAGCACATCCATCTTAATCTCAATAGTCATGGCTTTACACTTCTTAGCACCACTGATACAGTTGCAGAAATGTGTTCCTACATCCCATGGTAACCAGTGTCTCCAAACGACCAACCTATATGACCTATAGCAAACTTGTCTATCAGTCACATCAGTCGTTACACGACCAATGCCCATTCATTCATAAATAGTGATACTACTGCTACGATGTTGCCATTTGGAGATATGGGTTACAACAGAGGGTGTAAGAACACATTTCTGCAACTGTACCAGGAGAACTTAATGGATGCTTTAGTGACATGATGGAAGGGGCAAAACATGTGCAATATATTGTATAGTATATTGCAGAAAAAATAGTGTAACACTCTGTGACTATAGACTGTATCCACACGAGGGAGGAAGTTGCATACTCATGCCAAACGTACACACGCTTCTCGAATGGCGCTGGCAACGCCACACCACCATGCTGCCAGCCCCCTATGATGATGTTTGTCGATGGTCACATTATTCCAAACATAAGCCCACAAAAAAGAAAAAAAAGGCGTTAATGCACAGCGAGCATTATTCTAAAATTGGCGTAAAATAAACACGCATAAATCAAGTTGTGCCTGTACTTAACATATTTATGATAAACATTTCAATTGGGTTAGCCAGTTTGACAATAGTAATAGCATCTATTACCTTGTTAGTTAATGTTAGTGAGGGGGAGATGTAGCATTAAGATGAGGGGAAACACCATTCTTGATGACTTCTGCATTAGAGAAGAGGAAGAAGAGGAATGGGGCAAGGAAAAGGATGGTGGAGAAACTGTAGATGATACTACATTAAAGGTTGAACTGTATTGGAAGGACAGAGATGGGAAAACTAAAGAAAAATAATCTAACTCCGAGGACTGAGGTGGGACAACAGCAATATCTGGAGCTTCTCTACGCGCTGTCTTCCGATACCTGGGAAGAATCAGGCAGAGGTAACTGTAGATACATGCACTGACACATATTAAATAAATTCCACCTGCTTTGTAGACATTTTAAAATGTTTTAAGTAAGCTGACTTAAACATAATTTACAGAGAATAAAATAGTTAAGAATATGTCCAGTATACAGTATACAGGTATACCTCAATTTATGATAAGGTTGTGTTCTTGATAACTCTATTGCAAATTAAATCACATTTATCCATTGAATATCATCATAAATTAGTAGATTCCTTCCACAGAAAAAACTATTAAACATGAAATAAATTGATACTTTCCAACACAACTTAAATATGGACATGATCTTTTGTCAGCCTCATTCCTCCTTATCACTCCTAACTTTTGATATAAACGATGACTTTGTGGGGTTGCTTACCGCATACAGAGTATTATATATATATATATATATATATATATATATATATATATATATATATATATATATATATATATATATATATATATATATATATATATATATATATATATATATATATATATATATATATATATATATATATATATATATATATATATATATATATATATATATATATATATATATATATATATATATAATTTTAATATACAGTATACAAGTTGTTTATAAAGTTATCATATATTGAGGTATATCTGTATATAAAAAAAAACTACTTTTTCCCACTATCATCACACCTCCTCACCACCATCAACACACTCCTCCACTACTACCATTGATACACTCCCTCACCATCAACATTCAACATTCTCCCTCACCACCATCAACTCTTCCTCATTCTCCCATCACCATCACAATTAATACTATCCTCCAGCAGCAATAGTAAGTATTTTCTTAAATTAAACAAAGCAAATTTGACTTTAAATGAACTAATTTTCATTAAGCTTTATCAATAAAAACAAAACGTCCCAATTTGGCAAAAACATAAGTTGCATTTTAAGGCTCCTTTTGACAATATACCCTATTTTGTGTTTGAGTAAGAGTATGTGCAGAGATGAGGGAGAGGAAAGAAGGAGATAGAGAGAGTAGTGCAATGAAATTCTACTACTGTACTAATATGTAACATTATATAAAAATATACATCAATACAAATAATTTCCCTCACATCTCACAACTCTTAATTGTACACATAATATTGGCAAACAAGTCATATATCTACAGAATGCTCATTTTAAATACCAATCAAATTAGTAAAGCACGTGGCCTGTCATCTATGCATAGTGATGTGTTATATGACAAAAAAAATCTTGACTACATAGTTTTGGCTCTACCCTTCTGGAAGCTATTGGTATAATGGGTCAAATATTGTACAGTAGCTAAAACAACTATCTGTGCATACTTTGTGGGAAACAATATGAGGCCATGGAAGATAAATATTCGTATATGAGGGCTGTCACTAGTCACACGTAAAATTTCAGAGCATATCGACCCCCACTTGCACAGATAGTTGTTTTAGCTACTGTACATGCTGTATTTTATCAATAGAGATAATGATCAAGACATTTTCATGTTTTATAACAGCTTTACAATCCACAATGCCATACCAAAGTAATATGAACACTGGAAACTTGAGTGCTTTTAATGCAATTGTTTTATCCTGCTCTATCATGCACAAAGATAACTCCTACCCCAATTTTTTTATCCTGCTCCATCATGCACAAAGATAACTCCTACCCCAATTTTTTTATCCTGCTCCATCATGCACAAAGATAACTCCTACCTCAATTGTTTTATCCTGCTCCATCATGCACAAAGATAACTCCTACCCCAATTGTTTTATCCTGCTCCATCATGCACAAAGATAACTCCTACCCCAATTGTTTTATCCTGCTCCATCATGCACAAAGATAACTCCTACCCCAATCCATTACAAAATATGAAAAACAAAAATAGTAGCCAGATATATCCTAGTATTACTGGCACTAAATATATTCTGATACTGTACTGTATACAGTGCGTCCTTGCACATATGACACAATTCATTCCTGAAAGCACATCGTCTGTTAAGAATAAGTTGGATTGTATTTTCCCATACGAACAATGTTATACAGAAGCATCATGCAATTATGTGCATTATAATGAGGATTTTGTTATAGAGCAGCAACCTAAACTGCCTCCATATACATGTACAGGTATCCCTCCCTACATGAAAGGGTTAGGTTCCTTGAAAACCATTTGTAAGTGTATTTTTGTATCTCAAATATCATAACATATGGGAAAATTGGGTTCAGTTCCCCAATAACAAGAAAACCCCAATATTACACGGAAAAAAAGAAACTGGTTCACAAACAACAACTAATGTATTTCAAGGCCTAAGTACAAGAAACCCCCAATATTATACTCAAAACTAATGAAATAGGCCATGCCGTTCCCACATTTTTGGGGGTTATTAGTTCAAGCTTGTTTTCATTTCTCAAAGATTTAAGAGGTCTCTTAATGATGGTGGGTGGAGCCAAAGAATCAACACAATGCTTAGATAACATTGTGAAAAGATTCATGAAAGGATAGCACAAATACACATGGCTAAAAGAGCACTGCTCTTGAATAAAGCATTAAGGGAATATGGCTGCCAGACAAGTGGTCTGAGGGTGATGAGCAGTTAAAGAGGGTGACACAAATAAGCTTGAATGAGCTGAAATAAGAATAATGAGATGGATGTGTAATGTGACATTGAAAGATAGGAAACCCTGCTTAGAGTTAAGAGAGCAACTGGATGCTGAGAATATTGGTGAGATTTTGCATAAAGGTTAAGTGAGATGGTTTGGGCATACTGAGAGATTGGCAGAAACTAACTGGATCAAGAGATGCATGAGTTTGAATGTGGGAGGGGGGGGAGGAGAAATAGTAGTCCAGTGTAATTACGATTTGTCTAGATATTTAAACTAACAAGCTGAAACTTTGAGATTATGTAGAGTAGACCTTCCTAACTTATATACTTAAAGTCCCCCAAAATCTGGCTACAAGTTTTCTCGTTATCGTTAACAATTGGCAACCATCTTTAATTTTGACATGATTTTTTTTATTGCCACTAGCAGGCAAACTAACGGACTCTTCGAGTTAATTTTTTTGGGGAAAAAATTTATCTTGGTGTGCTCTTTAAATCCCATCTCCTTTAATTGATACAAAATAAAACAATTAAAATCCTTCAGTAATAATAATGCAAAAATTAAATTTTATTGCAGATGCAAAAATTAAATATTTTTGTTCCTTTTTTGGTTGGGCATAAATAGAAATTGTCTTTAGATAGAAGTTATAGAAAACTTCAAAGCTAATACAAACTCATAAAATATACTAACACCCTGCATTGATGGTTTTTTATTAGCTTGGGGACCTTCTGTGCATAACCATAAAGTTTCAGCTTGTTAGTCAAAATGTATTGGCCATAATGCAATTGCAACATCCTGTGTTGACGAACCCCTAAAAAATTACATGAAGGCATGCTATGTACAGTATCTCTGTTTGAGATTGCTCCAACATTGGATGATGATGTACAATCTAGTGCCTTGCAGGATGTTGTGCATCTTTTGGAAAGAAGATTAGAAAAGACAGGATCTTGTGGCCAAACTAAAAAGCTGTGGGTTCAGTACATTAAGCTTGTTGGCATCATGAAGGTTTTTGTAAGAGCAGAATGTTGTGGTGACTGGAGGCTCCAGCTGTATAGTGTACAACTCCTGGTTCCATACCTACACGCTGCTGGGCATCTGCATTACGCAGAGTCAACGCAAATCTACCTACAGTACAGCAGATGCTTAGACTGGATGCCATCATGAAACCAGAAAAATATGACAAGTTCACCAAGCAAGGCTATTTCATAGTGCGAAGATCTGACAAGTACTGGTGGTCAGGAATCTGGACTGACATGACGATAGAGTAGGTCCCTATGCGCTCCCTGAAAACTACTGGAAATCTGACTCGAAGGCATGGTATTTTACCCCTAATTACAGCAAATGGGTCCATTCAATGCCTGCAGCATCCAGAGTAGTTGATGCTATGGAACTCTTCAGTGAGGTGATTAGTGCCACTTCTGAGCAGCATATTGTCCTGTGTGAGTCTCGACAAAGTTGCGACCTTGCTGACACAAAGATTTTCCTGGACTGGTTACACCTCCACAATCCATTCAATTGAGCCACACCTCTCTTAACCTACTTGGCGAGTGGTGTCGTGGCCAATGAAGGTGTGAATTGTGATGACACCCGGTCATTTGGAGAATCATCTATGGAGATAATTTGACATCTGGGGCTGATCTTTCAATTCCCTATCCCTCTCCATCACAGCAATTGCTATTAAAAGGTAGATTGTCTGAAAGGTTACATTCTAGAAGCATGAGGTTTAAAAATCAGCCATTGCTTTAGCCATGTGCCAACATTCTGACTTTAGAGCCAATCTGCCATTTTGGATTTAGTTTCCAATTGACCACCCATGAAACCAAAGTAGGAAAGAGAATGTCCCAATTGCTGGCCATGGGTTCACAAACAAAACAGAATTTCAGGAATCAGCTCTCCATATCTAGGTTGATAGCCTCTGTCAGGTGGTTCTTGTTAATGAAAGTCTACCAGAAAAGTGAGAGGTGGTGGTGCAATCAATGATCCAAGGAATAGGAAAACATGTTCTAGATATCAGTGGCTCATATTTCTCTGAGCTTTCAGGATAGAACCAAAGAACTGTATGAGACAGGGGAGTTAATGGTTAGTACTCCACCCTATCTTTTACTTTTTCATCAAAATCATGAAAAATGGCCATAAAATGATGGAGTTGATCAAAACAGTGGTGGGTGATCTACAGTCACAGACCACCTAAATGGCATAGATATTAACAGAAGCCACTTAGTGGAGGGCACTAAGCTATAAAACAGGATATTACAAGTTCACTCCGTTCTTTTCTTTATGTGTCTTTGTGGCACAGTTGATTGGTAATAGAGTTAAAATTGTTATCATGATTCAAGAGTATGTATTTTGCATTTGATATAAACGTGAATTAAAAGTGTTAGAAGGAATTAATGATAAATCCCATTGAAATATTAAATAGCAAGGCTGAATCATGTGATTATATATCTCTAATATAAAATATTTGTTTGTAAGATCTGTCTGTCAGTATTAAAGAATTTCTTTTTCTTACCAAAATTGGCAATTAAGCTCTGCTTAGCCATGTATGTTCTTTCGTGATGTATGAACAGTCTTCTTTCTACTGATGACTGTCCTGCGGTTGTAATTCCTTCCATTGGTGAAATCTCTCTCTTGAAAGCTGTTGGTTACATGCATATTTCCCGTGGTTCTGGAACTACAGTTATAGGATGATAAGGGATTTGAAGGCATTCATTAATGATAAGTAGGAAAAATCAAACTTAGTAAATTTAAATTAGCAAAGGAAAGGGGGAAGACTATTAAAGTTAACAAATAAAAGGCTGGGAAAAACAAAAAATTATGCCTACAAGGTATTTAAAAAGGAAGTGCACTGAGCTCAATCATTTGAATATTAATCATTATATATTTTATACATAATCATAACCAAGGTAAATTATTATCCCTACCTTGATTTAATTCAGATTGTTTAAAAAAAAATATTTACTGATATTGTATGTACCCATCTCCATTATGATCTACAGGTACAGTACTGTACCTTTACTATCATACAGTTTTCAATCCAATCTCAATTTCTGCATCATTCAAGGGATTAATTTCTTCCACATATTATTATTATACAGGAATACCCAGGTTATCACAAAGCATGCGTTACTAATCAATGTGATAGTAATAGTTTCACTAGACGTGGGACACGGGAAACTGTAGCAGCTGACTTCCCCAACGCTGCTCCCTCCTCCTCCTCCCATGATCAGTTCGCTAACTCCCGTGCATGCAAGAAATGTTTATTCCCTTTATGTTTTTGGCCTTATATATTTTTTTTGCACATTCTGTGCACGTAAGAATAAAAACAAACAAACTTACATCTACCCAAAATTACGAGTTGAAAAATAACAATATAGGTACCCCCCTATATACGATGGCTTAAGGTTCCTGAAAAACCCATCACAGGTAAAAATATCATAAATCAAGATCATTACAAGATGGGGTTCAATGGGATTCTTTCCCAGCCAGTCCAAGATCCACATGTATTACAAACTGGGTGAAAAAAATCCTACACTAATATTTTATATGCATAAAACAGTTAAACAACAATCACCACATCACTAAGAACAAGCCTGGTCATCATTACAAGTCCCTTTCGAGGCTAAAGGGACTTTTGAACGTAGAGTGGAGACGGCACTCTGACTCCCACAAAGCCTCTGGGGAGTCTAATGTCACTTCACAATGTCAAGCTTCACCTCCAGAGAGACAGTTTTCCTGGGTGTCTTGGCCTTCCCAGACATTTTCAAAAGTTACACTGCTCACTTCAATTACAAAAACAGAGCAAAAGCAGTTGTCACAAAATTAGAGTGAATGATGATAACATAAAAACAATGATAGCGGCCGACATTGTTCACATCATGTTGAAAACAAGAGACAAAGCATTTTACAGTCACAAAAAACAGCAAAAATCACTTCACAGTCAAACAGAGAACAATGTAAATGTTAGTGATGTCCTCTCACTGGAAGGTGTAAAAAAACAAAAAACAAAAAAACACTGATGATAAGTAACAACACTAATACTGGCTGATAATCGTTGAGTTACACGGCCATGTGCGATCACCATGGGACATAGCTTGGTACTGTAGTGTAGCGGGTGGCTGTGTGGTGGCGCTTGGGTAGACTTCAACTGACAAGTGAACTGAGAAATGTGTCTGCTTTGACCAGACGATGACCATTGCTCATGTGGATTCTTTACGTCGTAAATAGGGGTTGGTCTTAATACATCACCCTTGTTAACGCGGGATATTGTAGATCGGGAGATACCTGTAATGCCGCTCACAGCTTGGCCTGGTAGGGGGAGGCTAGATCCCCGACACAGCACCCCCCTCCTGCTCCAACGATCTGCGCACTAACTCCCGCGGACATAAGAATGTTTCCTTTGAGAGATATTCATGGTAGCATTAACTTTATGCAATTATCTACTTTAAGAAAGCCTCAAGAACTTAAATTTTTTGGTCGACTGATACTTAACTGTAATAACTCTACCATATACTTTCCCTGAAGTACAGGTACTGTACTCGCCAGAATTATTCCTCTATAATTCTTTCATTCAGTCTTATCCCCTTTCCCTTCATAAAGAGGAAATATAAATGCTCTATGTCATTCCACTGACATCCTTCCCTCTCAAATATAAGATGATGTACACTCTTATCATCCTTCTATCCTTATTTCACCTCCCATTCTTAATACCTGTACAGTATTTCAATGGGAATTCCACCCACTCCTGATCTTATTTACAGCTAATCTCATTTTCTCCTTTGTAATAATTTTTCCTCCATCTTTTTGACACTTCAATTATATACACTGAAAATACAGTAATTCTGCCTCTCAATTGTTACATTTACCAGGTTTCCAAATATTTTCCCAATCTTTTTTTCTTTTTCTTTATTCTGAAATATATACAGTCTTTCATTCTTAACTGCCATTTCCATTTGTCCTCTTGGTTTCTTAACCTATTAAGTTCCTTATAAAACAACATTGAATTATCTTTAAACTTAGTGATATTAGTTCTTCTAATCCTTCTGTTGCACTATTTTATTATTTTCTTTACTCTCCTAATATTTCTGTACTACTCCCTTCTTTCATCACTCCTTTCTACCAAATGGCACTATAATGCCCTTCTCTTCTCCCTAGTGAGCACAGCCAACCTTTCATCCTACCATTACCTTTTTTCAATCTTTCATATTTTGTTGTGTCCTCACACTTAAGCTGCAATTTCTAGGATTGCACTCTTAAACTACTGCATTATCTTTCTTCTACATACCATCCCATTCAAAAATTAACCCATTTACAAGTGCCTACCTTGCCCTAATCATTTTCTATACTTCATAAAAATTTCAATTTCAAATTTGTTACAGTATATTGTGTTCAAGACTGAACAATATACTGTACTTGCTTAAATGAAGTAAAGTACCTGTATAGAGCTGCAACGTTACAGTACATTCTTTTCTAGTATGCAATATTAATGTCTGCAAAATGCAAGAACAGGCATTCAGTTCAATGTACTGTACTGTACTTGCAAATAAAAAAATCCTAACTCAGCAAACATAATCATGATAGGATGTCATTATTGTAATCTGAAGAGATGTAGGTTAAGATTAATTCTAAGACAATATTATTTCTTGATAACAACATACTAATTTATGAAGTATGGTGCTTTAATTCTAAATCATTGAATTTTGTTAAATAAGTGAAGATTCTAAGGTTATGTGAAGTAATATTTTACTTCGAGAAGAGGTTTTTAATGATATAGTACAGTACTGTATAAATAAGTTGAATTATTACCTGTCTTTTACTAATACGCACATCACAACATCCACATTGAGTAAATTACTTAAAGAATATCATGACAGCTTATCCATGCAGTCCAGAACATGCTATTTAGGCAAAGGAAACAATCGTGTTATACATATAACTGTTGATGCTACAGAAAACTGTAGGTGAGATAAAGGCCATATTTTGGAAATTAAGGAGAAATAGTGTTAAAAATTTAATAATATGCATGATTACAATGTATACCATGCATGTATAGTTATCTTACCTCGGGCATGGAGTGACATTAATGCCTGAGAGGGCCAAATCCATAAAGTTGACCACTGTTTCTTCACCAATAATTAGCCTATGGATACAACCCTCAAAGCCACTGGTGTGTGCTCCATCAGTCATAACCTGGAAGTCTGGTACTCCTCCTGATAACAGTTAAAAAAAATTACTTCCCATTTTATTGAAACTGTAGTTAAAATTCAATCAAAATATTTGAAACCTGTAATATTTAATAAGTTTCTAAAAACTTCTTGCTCTGAAATGTGACTTTGGGGTACTCACCAATATATATATTGCCCTTTGCATTGAGCATGTGGAGAACACCTGGGCTCTCCCCAGTCTCAGGCGAAGATCTATCTAATTTCAAATAGCCTTCCCGTCCAGTACGTCTGACTATCAATGTATGCCGCTCTCCGTCATTTACTTGACTTGAAGACCGAACCACTGCAGGCCCAGTTCCTAATTCATAGCTTAATTCAACATAGCCACCTCTAACTGAAATGGAAATTTGATTATTACTACTATTTGAAGTGAATTTCACACTCTACCAGTAACCATATTTTACAACATTTTATGTACAGTAGCTAATGAATATTTTTTAAATATGCATTAAAAAAATAAATCACTGATGCACACCCTGTCCTATTTTAACACATGGTGGCCTGAAGCAAGAACACAGATTCTCCTGATTCACTGCCATTCATTTATATTAAAACTGATAGTAGCCATACCTGATGTGTTGTACTCCTTCCATGAAGTGGTCCAAATATTTCCACCTGATCTATCCCTGTTACTTCATATATTACCACAACATCAGACACCAGTAATATAGCTATTTACATAAATCACTGAACACAATGCTTTCTCATCATGCACACATATTGCTACTTCGTAGATGTCTATCCTTCTCCAATCCAGCACACTCTTATCTCACTTAGCACTAACCCTTTAAATGATGATTCAATGTACAGTACTTGTATATGTCATTGGGTGGAGTGACAAGGGGAGGACAGTGCAGTACACACGAGAGAACTGTCTAACCTCGGAGTGTGTGCAGGATATACGCATCTGCCAACGGTTGGTCAAAATAATTCTAACAGCCTTGCGGATAGCTGAATTCCGATCGTGAATCTTGAATAAAGGGTCACTAATAATGGGTGACCTGACATTGCATCAAAAGGTCAGTAATATGAGACCACTAATTCCCCACCCCCTACCGCTTGACATTTCATGAGGTCAGGTCAATAACATGAAATCCACTAATCTCCACAGCTTCATATGAATGGAAAACACCAGTCTTTGCTGTAACACACAGCTTCATTCACAACGCACCTTGCATGCCCGTATCATATAGTGTTTTAGTTTTTAAATGTATTTATTTAACCAAACTTTTAGATAAACTATTCAGGATTACTTTAGTAAAGAAATTGAGTTTCAAACTAATTAGAACTGCTTTTATAGACTCCAGTATCAACATTTCCTAAATTTTTTTTATAAAGGAATGGAATCCCCATCATTATATTGTGTCAAAATATTTTGTTTAAAGATCTCTTATTGGAAACATCTTATAGAGAATTTATCCTTGATCATTATCATTGCAAATTAATCTCTCTAACACAATTAGAACAGATGCTGTTATTAAAAGTTTATAAATTTTTTTGCGAGTCAAATATTTTCGCTCGTGCCTGCAGTCTAGATGTAATGGGCGAGTGTTTGTCTGTGCAAAATGAGGTGCGTAGTTTAGAGTCAATACGAGATGCTAGTTTAGACTCTACAAAAGCTTTCCCAAGCATCCAGAAACATTCTGGGGATGTGGGCTAGTGTCTGTCTGTCTGTGGAAGATACATAGTTTAGACTCTCGGAAACATTTCCCAATTGTACAGTACCTGGAAAAATTCTGGGGATGTGGAATTTTTCTGTGTTTGAGAGAGTCGTCTCGTTACTCGGAAATCTCTCATCCCCAGAAGAGCTCTACACCAATTGTTCCGGCTAATGGAGATATCACCGTACATGACCGCGAAATTAAAAAAAAGAAAAGAAAAAAACAGGTAGTAATAGAGGTATTGTACCCATGGATTTAACAATGTGAATTTGTTTCTTGCAAATTATCGTGACTCCACTGTATAACAAATTATTGCTTTTGGCAAGTTCATCAGTTTTAAAGCACTGGGTCTATAGTTCTACTTTTAATTGACACAGCAATCATCATATGGTCAAATAAGCCCATTTCATGGCAGCCCTGTGAGATTGTTTGTTGACTTGTTGACCTATTCGTATTTTCCAAAGTAGGCCAATCGACGATCATTATTTGAAATGAATGCATCAGCAACAGACTTCAGGTTCATCTTGTCCAACCTGTCCTTGTGAATGTGTGGCAAAGTGACGATGTTAAGCCATGCTTGTCCCCACAATGAACATAGATACATTTTAAGGCACTGTAAGACACTGAATGTATGTTCTGCCATTGCAATCATCACTGGTATGGCAATAAATAAGTTCACCAGTGTGCATACGTCGCTAAACGGGACAGGAGTTTTTCTGATGAGCTGAACTACTTTCCTTTACGTTCTTGGTTTTCTCAGTTGCTCCCATCTGAATCTTCATGTCAAGGAACATTTTTAGCTGGTACTGCAATCTGCTAGAATTGATATCGCCCTCATAAACATTATGAAGCTCATCTGGCAAACTTGCATCTTCTCCCAGCAGAAATAACCATGTAATTTGTCAGTAGGAAAGTGCTGTCATTGAAACGTGCCCTATGTTGACTCAGATGGCTGTCCAAAACCTCGAAGGACTGATGATAGTGATGATAGTAGTCAGAGGGTTATCCATACCACTGAATGGTCTCAGGAATACCATCCAGTATCTTTGGTGGCTTTCGATGACGCGATAGCCTCAGTTCTCTGATGAAATCGTGTTTTTCTGCATCAACACGAATCTCATCATACATTTTCTGAAACATATCCTCCTTCCATAAGCTATCCATGACTCTTTGTAATTCAAAATGCAATTGAATATTATTGATTACTGACTTTCCTCACTAATCTGTTAGCTCAGTTCAGAGTGGGATGGAGGCACAGTGTCCCATAGGTTTCACTGCCTAGTGGGTGGACCAATGAAGTTGACAGAGTGATAAAGGAGATAAGATTTTCTAAGTCCTAGAAGATGTGTAGTGAAGCAGAGGAGGCAGATGGCAGGAGGGTAGGAGTATGGCGGGAGTGGAGGAGGAGGGTGGGAGCAAAGGAGGGCGGGAGAGGAGGAGGGTGGTGAGTCACTGAGACTCTGCGCCGAGCCGAGAGAGTGTCCACACTTTAGCACAGCTATACATCCCTACATATGGTACCTCATATCTTCTTTTGCAGGATATTGGGGAAACTGAAGGCCCTGAAGCACCTGCTTGATTCCAGGCATTTCATTTAGAACAAAAGATACACAGACAGCCAGTCCAGCCAAATTAAGATCTTTGTGCTTTGCTTTAGTGTGCTTGGAAGTATATACTATAATCATTTTGAAACACTTCTCCACATTAAAATGTGTTGCTTTAGCCATGAGTGTCTAACAACAGAAATGGCGAAGATGTTCTAAAAGCCATTGGAAAGAAAGCTGTCACTAACGCCTCCTGTTTCCATCTTGTCGTTGTCAAAACAACATTTATACTGGTGCTAGGTAGACTGAGAAAGTTGCCAGTCGACAATCAGTCATTCATTTGAACGAATTTGACTGTGACTTGCACATATAGATGTCTCTTAATAACATTGTAATACTTTTTATAGTTATGCAAATTTGTACATAAATATTTGCATATCCTTTTTGATATTGCATTCATTAACAGACTGTAACAAACACTCTGAGAAGTAATTTATTTATGCTGAATAATTATAATTACAATCATTATAATTGACACCCAAGACTCTTCCCCAACAATTGTGTTGAATTTGGAATGTCTTCCTGACGAGGGGGCTGTATACACCCTTGACGTATTTGGAACGAGACAAATATATTATAATGTATGAAACAAGAAATTTACATAGAATGAACTCTATAAATTGGCCTTAATTATTAAAGCATGGTTATTCTGATTCAGTTAGTTGACTTGTCTATTATGCTTATTTATTATTTATTAATAAGGACAACTCAAATTAAATGGTTATACTTACGGGCAACACTGATGAAGTCCTGTCCACGTCCAGACACATTTGACTCTTGACCATACCAGAAAAGAAGGCCTTCAGGCTTTAGTGTTGAGAACTCGAAAGTGACTTTCTGAGGGGCTCCTCCCTCTTGTGGCAATAGTGACTGATCAAACTCAACCCAAGAATCACTTGAAAAGGAAGCCGAACCTTCAATTTCAACAGCTGATGTGGAGAAAAGAAATTATGAATTTTAAGAATGAATTATGATAGTACTTTACATTATAATTAATAATCATTTATATTTTATAAAATATACTGTACTACACACTTCCAAGACTTAGACATATGGTAAACTGAAATTTAATTAAAGCTTGAAATGTCTTGAGGTCCTCATTCATCCTATTCTTAAAGGGATAACACACAAGATACAAGACTGGAAAAAAATGTAGATCTCGGACATTTCTTTCTTTCTTGTACATATACTATAACATAGATATCACAGAAAACATTAAAAGTGCAAGCAAAGTGATTTATGTAAATCACAGAGGCTGATTGGTTTAGTAGAGTAAATACTGGTTAATTCATGGATTTTCAATCCACTTTTCATCAATCCAGTCTCATGAATTGTAGTACAAACTGTGCTTGTGCAATGCTAATAGAACTGTCTCTACGAATACCTCATAAGATTGATATTGTGCAAAAAAAAAAAAAATGAAAATATTATTTAAGTATGTTAACCCCTGCACTACAGATGTTCAATATATGTGGCAGATTTTTTCATTCTGTGTGCTGTGAGTGTGACATATACGGATGGGGCACGATGAAAATACTACACATGCTCTGGTGAGTAGCTTGGGGTTATAAGTCTATTGACACCACAAAATTTTCCCACATGAATGGGTGATTTTATTTCAACTCTGGTGGCCAATATCCATAATGCTATAAAGGAGAATACACTTCCAGGGTAGTAGCCCAAAACAAGAACTTTGTTGTTAATATGTTGGATGTAATTTATTTTTATAACTTAAAGGAGAGTAATGATGAACTTGGTGTATGTGTGATATGCAGGAAATTGTGCAAAAAAACAGTAGAAGAAAAAATAAAGGGTTTAAGTTCCTGTGATATTGAACCCAGTCTGAGCAGGCAAAGGCAGCATGGGAGAGAGGATGAAGAGTTGGCATTGAAATTAATGCATTTCATACATTACACATATGATTTAACAAACTTTGGTTTGACTTATGCATGTTCAGTAACAGAGAAACTGATAACTGTGCTCGATGATCTGCAAAGTAAATTCACAGAGAAATTTAATCCTTTGAATATCTTAGCATAACTGAAGGTCTGATATTTAAAAACTGCTACATAGAGATTTAATTTTTTTTAGGTCTCCCACTGTGAAAGGGTTAGAATGCTGTAATTCATAAGTACTGTAATAGTACCAGTAACAGTTAGGCCTTTAAACACATTGTAATACATGGTACAACAATCTATAATGAGTAACATCTTAAACGCAGCAGCGAAAGTGGAAACTGCAAATTTTTAATTTGCACCCTGTGTTGAAACAACTGAACTTGTGAAACTTGAGCAAAAGATGCGAATTTAAAATTTATGTTCTTCAAATCATTTAATATATAAGATGAATTGTTGAGATGCTTATCTAACTTGAAAATATTATAGTAAAGTACTGTAGTTAAAAATAAAATAAAACATAGTAAACGGAAACAAAATTTCATGTGTAGAGATATGTTCACTGTGGACTCTCACGAGCGGAACTCATATGAATACAGTATATGGCAAGTCTTGCCTTTGTGTGGTGCCCTCCTATGTATAGCAGATCAGTTAAAAATTTCCCTTCATCCACTAAACTTTAATTTATCCCATTACCATCTACAAGAGTGTTAGCTGGTTGGGTGTTTGGTCAAGTCTCTGTTGTACACTAATGGCAAATACTGGGTATGCATGGGGTTTTGAGTGTACCTGAACATGTTCCAATGTTGTCATGACATTTGCTGGCCACTTTTTCCACAAGATCACAACCCTTACGTTATCCACAAAATAGTATTGATCCTTGCAACCATTTTACTTGACTTTTAATAACAACATACATTAAGGATAATTAAAACATTGAAACAAATATAAACTATAATATGTCATCTAATGCTTTGTAATTTCTCCCATTGATTCAGCAAAATGTTAGGAAACAATCATGGTCCATCTCCATTGTGTGGATCTGCTTGGTCTCCTGCAGGTGAGGTACTGATGATGTGTTCTGTGTTGACAGCATCTGTTTAATTTGATTCCATGTGATCTCTTTCGGGTTTAGGTCCAGCGAGTTCCCAGGGCAGTCGAGCACTCAATATTCTTGCATATACTTTGTGAAGAGCAGTTTTTTGGCAACATGATGTGATGGCATGTTCAGCTCTTTTTGTAGTCAGTGTTGAATCATTTGCTCTGACCCATTGTGATGGATTTTCTTCATTTCTGCTGCAGATATTGTCAGATTATTCATCACTTATCATTCCATAAGCATCTCAATAGCTTTGGAAGTCTTTTTGGGCCTCCCAGGAAATTATTTCTGAGGTGGAACAAAACCTGACAGGAAAATTATGCCTTGCACTTCAGTCTTGATTGTTGGTGTACCTTGTTCTGGCACCTACCTACATGAGGTGGCTGAATGACAACAGCTCAAAATCCATAGATTTACCCACTGAAGTTGGCATCAAATCAAATTTTACATGAATTTTTTTGTTGTGACAAGATGCCTAGCTTCCCTAGCTACTCCAATAACACCCAGAAAACATTTGCCCACCCATGCTCTTAGTTACCCACCAGTCACCATACCTAAATGATTACATTGGTTGCATCTCCCCCTCTCCTGAGATAAGGTCTTGGAGGAAGACATCCCACTAATATATTTATTTGAGAGTGATAGTGCAGAGTGAATACACTAGTGATAATGAATCAGATATAAGTAATGATGATGATGGTCATATTGAATAAATGGATATTGATGATAATGAGGTAAAGGCTATGAGTGGTACTGTTGCAATTCCATCTCGTAGGCTATTGCTTGTGTCAACACTACCACCACCAGATGGTGAAACTCCCTCCTCTTCAATCTGCTATACAATGGAACAAGAGTACATGTACTCGTACTCAGGATTTTGTACCACAATTACAGAACCTCACCTACAGGAGGAGATAGAGCAGACCTGAACAATGGAGATGGGTCATGATTACTTCCAAACACTTGCTGAAACCATGACAAATTTATTTCCGCTGGTGATAAAATCAAAGCAAAACATGACAATATATTGCGTATTATTTAAAATATGCATGAGTTTAATTACCCTTAGATTTTTGTTAAAAGTCATGTGAAAAGGTAGCAGGGATCAAACAATTCTTGTGGGACACTGTATTTTCCAAAAGCGATAACAACTCTTAAAAAAAAATATAAAATAAAAAAAATAAAAAAAAAAGCATGAAGAATTATTCACTTTTCTTTAGTATGAAGAAATCTATATTTCCCAAGCTAAGAAGTGCCAGTGCATGGTCTATGTATGGGTTTAATAAACTAAAATATACTTACAATGTTCACAGTGATGTCCAGCAAAGCCAAGTGGACAGCGACAGGAGTAGTCATTTCCAGAGCCAATGCATACACCACCATTGCGACATGGCTGAACCATGGTGCACACTCCAGGCTCCACCTCACAGTCACGACCACTAGCGGATACGTTTAAGATGTTGAATAATAATATAAATATACAGTAGAGTGAAACCTCACTACTTCAAATTTCATGAACCCTTCAGGGGTAATTGCCTGAAAATTTTGGGTGACTACCCGCATAACAGATCTTTAACAAATAAAACAAGTAAATCTTAAAAGACTGATATCATCACAACCTATAAGACTTATGTTTATGAATTATTCATTAAAATGTCTTTACTAACCTGTAGCCTTCTTGGCATTTGCATACATATCCATGAGATGTAGAAGAGTCATCAGTGCAATGCCCATTATTTCTACAAGGGTTTCTACTACATACAGATGATGATCCTCCACACTGACCAACGTTGGCTGAATCAACCAGCGCCTCTGCTAGTCTGACATCCTGGTCCATTAATTTAATCTGAAAAAAAAAGGCAAGGAATGTATGCTCTTTCTCCTGTACATAGCATTACAGCAAGGATGTCAGACAGTTTACTCTGATTGAAATAAAAAAGCATTTTATATACTTACTGATTTATGTGTACAGATTGTGAACACATTGTACTACAACTACAATGTTGTGCTATGACTTGCTAAGTATATATATTTACACACACACACACACAAAAATACATAGTAGAATCCCAGTTATCCAGCACTTATGGGGATTGAGAGGTGCCGGATAAAGAGTTTTCCTGTTAGTTGAAAATCCCTATTACAATCCCCCAATAAATCCTATAATGCATGGTGCTACAGGCTGACCCCACAAATTCTTGTCTCAGAAAAACAAACTTCTTTAACTTATTCTACTCTATATAAATGATGTGGCTTAAATACAAAGAAAATACATAAAATTATAAAATAAGAAAAATGAGGAGTATGGGCGTGTATGAGTGGGAACTGAATATGGAGGCGGTGGGCTATAACTAAGGCCATTTTATAACTACGTTTCTGATTCGCTAGCGGGTGCCTCGTATATTTTTACTTGTAATGAAATGACATATATAAAAGTTGTGGAAAAATCATTACAATACTCTAACATGGTTTAGAAATGAAGAAAATATAGATATAAAGTTATAAAACAAGAAAATGAAGAGCATGGATGAGTTTAAGTGGGAAGTGAATGTGTTGAGGCAGTAGGTTACTGGACTATAACTGCATGGCCGCACTCCCTTCCAATGTGACGTCATGGCATATACACAGCCAGCGCAGCAGCCACATGTCTGTGAGTCAGCTGGGTGACTGCATGGCTGAACTGCGTTGAGTCGCCCAGAGGATGGTTTGAGTCTGGGAGAAGCTATTTTTTTTACATAAAATATATGCTATTGTATTTAATGATATGCTATGTATCAATTTTATTGTTTATTATAGCAGTAAATATGGCAGCTCATCCCTGCTGTGTGCATCATTCAAACTTACAATTGTAGTTAATTTTGAAGGAATTTTTATTTGTATTATCATTTAACTTTAGTGCCAGTTAGCTGAATCTGTCGGTTGCTCGGATACTGCCTAACTGGGATTTTACTCTTAATGTTTAATTTCTTTGAAAAGCATAAAATTAATTTAATACTGCACGTTTCATTACGTATTTTTTTAAAGGTTTAAATAAATAAATAAATAAATATTAATGAAAACAGTCAATCAAATGATGAAAATGTACTGGTAGTTTTCTCTAATGTGAATAGATGGCAGCAAGAGCAGCATATCATCTGTAGTATTAAAATAATTTTACCCCTAAGAAATTAAAAATTAATGATACAGAGTACCGTACGTATATCTATAATGTTCTTGCACTAATGTCGACGAGGATACGACCAGCGAGGAATAGGTTAAAGTAAACAGTTGTTAAGACATTTTTCTTGCTTCAACACTAACTTCATCATTTCAAAACACTTTTTAACAAATTACTCTGTAGGGTATATGTTAATAAACAATTTATAATACTCTAATGTGGCTAAGAAATAAAGAAAATATAACATAAATCTATAAAATAAGATAAGTGAAGAGCATAGGTGTGCAGGGGCATGTGTGGAGGCAGTGAGCTGTAATGTATCGTCGACTCATGCTTGTCCTCCTCCCCAATGTGATGTCACAGCATATACACACATTTCAGTTATCTGGCTGACTGCCGGGCTGAACTGTGTCACATCACCCAGATGATGGTTTGAGTGTGGAAGAAGTTATTTTTTGTACATAAAATATGTGCTATTGTATTTCATGATATGCTATGTACAAATTTTATTGTTTATCATACCTATTTTGGTTAACAAAGCAGTTATAGCACTACTGGTGGCAGACACGAATGAATGGCTTCAGTTGAGTTCAGATTGTTGGACTAAATTAGAATTTTTACTTAACAGGACCAAATGTGAACAAAGTTCAGATACTGGGATGATTCAGATAGTTGGAATTTGGATAAAATGAATCATACTGTAAATTAAATAAAGTCTACATCATTGGATTTACCATAAAAGTGGACTCGTTCTATATACAGTGGCCTGGGTCAGTACCGTGGAAAACAAATTTTACCAGGGGGTGCTGAATATTAAATCTGGTATCCTAGATACTGTGTGATGCAATGTATAGCACCTTATACCAAAAGTATTGAGCACCCTCCCTTCCTGCATCCATGTACTGGTTGGAGTGAGAGGGGTAGGATGGTGCGGCACACACAAGAGAACTGACTAACCACGGAGCGTGTGTGGGAGATGTGCATCTGCCAATGGTCAGTCAAAAAATTTCAAATAGCCTTGCAGATAGCTGAATTTCGATCACGAATCTTGAATAGTCACTAATAATTCTTCATGAATAAGTGATTTACCAAATAGCACATACGGGGGGGATGAGTGTTTATGCTGTTTTTGGGTAAGTGTAATGGGTATACGTAGGAATATATATTCATATATGTAATGGTATCATGACCCCTTTTAGTGCTGATTCAAATAGTGCTCTCTTTTCAAAGAACCTAACCCCAGTTACTAAATAAGGTCCATCTGTAACTGCAAAATAAAATGTTCAAAAATAAGATTAAAAAGGGGTAATATCAGATGGGAATGTACAGTTAACCCTCACTTTACGCGGTTAATGTAACCCGGAGGGTCCCGCGTAAAGTGAGAAACGCGTAAAGTGAATAACATAACATATGGGATTAATTGAAATGGAGTCCGGGCCGATCCCCAAACTCCACTTTTTGACGACACACAACTATGTTGTAGTAAAAATATTATCTTAACTTTATGATGGTATGCACACACAATTAATAATTAAGAGAAATATCAATAATATTAGGTTTTTAACACTTACATTAGTAGAAAAAATGGCTGGGCACACGGGGATGGGCGGTTGGTTCCGAGGCAGAGGGCAGATTATTGGCCCTCACCTGTGTCACTTGTATCAATTGTATCACTATCCACCACAGAGGCTTGCAGGGCCTCTTTGTCAAACTCCCCAAAGTCCATATAAGTCCATATCCTCACCATAATTATCACTATCACTGACTTGGGCCGGCTGTGGTGGGTGGCGGGTGAAGAACTGGTAATGTTTTGATGACTGGGCGACCTTGTGCGCACCATGTTCGCGCCGCTTACACAACATGGCGGATGGCGGGAGGTTTGGATCCAAAAATGGCACGGCTCACCAGCCGCTCTCCGCGTAAAGGGGTACACGCACCGCGGAATGTGAGCATCCTGGGTTCCGGCAGGGCACCGCGTAAACGTGGAAACGCGGAATGTGGGACCGCGTAAAGTGAGGGTTAACTGTAATGATATAATTCACACTATGTGAACAAATAAATCTTCATGTCTTACCTCTGATACACATCCTGTAAATCCACGCTTAACTCCTACTTCGGGGGATATTGCTATTCGAGAATGATCTATACCTCCAATGAATAGTGGGGTAACTAGGTTGAGTCCACGATTTGATCCTGGAGATTCACCATTTTGCATTGGGTTTTCATTGACCATCAGGGAGCCAAGACGATCTGTTCTGTTTGCACGGGCCTGTAATATTAAGAAAGGCGATGAAGAAATAATTGCTCACGATTTTTATAACAATACTTGCACTGTGCAAGTGGGCAGAACTGTCTATGCAATATTTCTTAATATAACAAATATTACAACAAATGCTGTCTAATCAGCAAAATAACTATTGTAAATCTGCAAAATTTGCAATGAAGAATAAAAATCCAAATGGCTGGTTATAAAGCCAGAATATGTATATGTACAGTATTTAAAATATTATAACACAAATGAGTTGGAATTGGGTGATTGAACTTTAAATATAATGCAATAGCGAAATATTAGCCAAATTAACATGGTATTTATTTGGGTGATAGTGATTTATCAATAACTTTTTTCAAATGTTTCCTTATTATGAAATTGCTACGACCATAAAAAGGAAACTCATTATATTTGCTATTATACAAAATACAATTCACTAATGTGATACAAAGACTTTTGCTTACAGACTTTCTAACTTTAATTAAAAAAGAATTAGAATTATTGGGCAAAAAATTTAGAAAAATGAACCTATTCCACAACTAGGATTAAAAACATGCAATAGGCACCTTCTTTGTCCTTAGACACATGCATAAATATAATTAAAAACTGACCTCAATCCACTGGCCTTGCTGAAGAGGTTCACTCTGAATAGTGGCAGTACCACTTCCAGTATTAAATCGGAATTCCAGACGTTTATTTCGAATTGCTAATGATGCAAAATCACCTTCTCCACTTTCTTTTTGTGCGCAGTACATCAATACCCCATCATCTAAATTCTGTAAAAAATGATAATCAATTATACAGGTACTTCATATTAACCAATAAATAAACAGGGGTGAGAGAATTATTTTAAAAATATTACATATACAAATAGTAGTCACTTGTTATATTATCATAATGGTTTCCAGAAAATGGTGAACTACGTGGACTAAGCTTAAAGATCAGTGAGACAACCCATGATATGTATTTTACTGCCTTCCAACCCCACTGAAAATCATCCGCATTTCACCCCACAACAAACAGAAATCTGACACTTTTAACCATTAAACTGTGATGTGCATCATATGAAGTTTTCCTCTGGACTGCTATATGCATCCCACGATAACATGATTTTCATGGGACTGTTTTAAAATTGTGAGTCAATATTGGCCTCATAAAGCATTTCAGATGTCCCAGACCTCCTCACGCTTCCCACACCTCAATAGGGTTCAGTTGCTTTTCAGTTATTATAGAAGATGCAAGTTTATTTGTCTTTAGTGACTGTCTGCCCCTGCTATGCCCAGATCCTCCCTCCTCCCGTTACCACCACTGAAGCGATAAGTACGCGACCCATGCACGTGGACTCAATGATGTTGAATGGTCAAAGCATACCAATACAATGTCAATGTTAACACATTACTCATGATTTGTGAATTAAAAGTCAGGTGACAAATAACAGCTTCATATCGTATACAATGGTAACAGCATTTACTACACACTTATGTGATAATTACGAAGACATATACATAATACTGTATCTCCCAATACATAACAGTTTAGAACAATAAAGATTCATATGAGAATAGACTTATGTGTAACAGGTTCTATATCTAGTCTATATGTGAAACGCGCAATGCTCCAGCTTGACAGCGTGTCTTGAACTCGCAACCGTTGGGTTCTTCACGCCGATCATCAATTCCGTTGTTGGTTATGGTTTCCCTGACCCATCTATGCGGATTTCTTTTCCCCATGGTGCTTGTACTGGCTTCGATCTTCCATGATTTAGCTCCACTAGTTGCCGATTCCGGTGGTGGCATAGTGGCCTTAAGTTGACTCATTCTTGGTCGCTTGTGGTCAGGTGATATGTCTATTTGGTAGGCGCCCCCAGTGATTGCTCTCTTCACCCTTTGGAAATTGGTCTGGTGTTCTCCTCTTTCAACTTCGCCCCGTTGCACCTTGCCACTGCTGATCAGAACTCCAGTGAAGTGTAGAAGCCTCGAGTGTGCTCCAGAGCAGCCATCTATACCACATACCATCTTTTGGCTGCACTCCGCTATCAGATGATTACGACCCAGGCAGGTGAAGCAGCGACGTTCTTCCTTTACGAGAGCAGTTCGCTTCCCTGTGGACATGCTGAGGAATGTCCGGCACATCTTAAGAAGGTGATATCCATGGCATAACGAGCACCGTTCATCGTCTGTTTCACTGGTTGGCTTTATTCCTGATGTCACTAAACCTACAAGTTTCTTCCTCGACGAGGATTGGCGTGAGGGTGAGTCTGCCTATATTCAGTTTGGTTCCTCCGGTCCTTGTCCCTTTAAGGCCTCCTCCACCTTGTCGACCATATCCATAGATAATTCCAACATCCACTAGATCTCAGGAGGCTTCCCTTGCTTCCTTTTGTATTTACGCACCTATGATTGGCGATATCGAAACTGGACCACCACAAATAGCAGGCAGGATGCTTATTAACTTAACCACAATAGGCCAAAAGCTACACCACCTTAACTAATCTATTGTAGCTCAGGCACCCTGCCCACTCACTGAGAGTCAATGGGTTAGGGTAGCCCACCCACACTCGGGTTCCAGACAGCTTATTTTTAATTGAGTTCCCAGCACAACAGTGTTGTAAATATATCAGAAACTGCATAATACACAGATGATTATTATTTGCTTTGGTTTACCTGTGTAAACATCAGAAGAGATCAAAGATTACCAAATGGTTGTGACCTAACATTAGCTCGCTTTCTACCACTGAAAATCTTATGATGATTACTTCCAATGCTTCTCTGTGATTTGTGACTGTAAATTACTGTGTTTATGTATTGTGGATAAACAAAATTTAGTGAGATAAATTTTTACTATAAGTAATCATTTTCAGCCTATAAGGAGGGTCAAGCTTACCCCAATAACAACCAGCTTAAAATAAAGTCAGCTTATCTCAAAGCCTTGCTGCAACTTAGAATACCATATAGTATATATATATATATACAGTCAACCCTCACTTTACGCGGTTAATGTAACCCACAGGGTACCGCGGAAAGTGAGAAACGCGTAAAGTGAATAACATAACATATGAGATTAAATGAAATAGGGACCAGCTGACCCCCAAACTCCACTTTTTCCAACACAATACCTATGTTCTAGTAAAAACAACATCTTAATTTTATGATGGTACATGCACACAATTAATACTTAAGAGAAATAGAGAAATACAGTCACCAAGTTAATGTCCATTCAAATAATGGACACGACTCCCTCCCCCTCTTCTCACACTACACTGCTGGCTCTTCCCTCTGAGAAATTTTGGGGGGAAAACCAGGTATAGTAATAAATAATACCTCAAACTAAAGTTAGGATAATATAATTGACATTGCTGGATTCCTTGTAAGACCAGGAATATTTTGAATATAAATGTCATATATTTTTCACAAAAGATAACATATTTACTCAGAGCAATCATTACATCTAAAATTTGTATGTCTAATGCAAAATCTATGATGTTTATTTTCAAAATGATCATCAAATTGTAAGAATTCCAGCAATGTAACTTATATTCTGGCCGGATAATTTGTATGAATTTTATGAGCTAAATAAAAAAATTATACTTCACCCGCGTAAAGGGGTACACGCACCGCGGAATGTGAGCATCCTGGGTTCTGGCAGGGCACCGCGTAAACGTGGAAACGCGGAATGTGGGACCGCGTAAAGTGAGGGTTGACTGTACAGTTTTACCCCGCCTAACGCGGTTTCACTTAACGCGTTTTCGCATATACGCGGTGCCTTGCCAAAGCTGAACTTTCACTTAACGCGGATTTTTTCCACATATACGCGGTGAGTGTCCGAGACGCTATTTTTAGATTTGCCCCACCCGCCACCCTGCCTGACTGCCTGTTTTAGCTCATAAAATTCATACAAATTACCAGGCCAGAATATAATTTACATTGCTGGAATTCTTATAATTTGGTGATCATTTTGAATATAAACATCATATATTTTGCTTTAAACTTACAATTTTTAGATACAAATTTTTCTCTAGGTAACTATGGTATCTTTTGTGCAAAATATATGACATTTATATTCAAAATATTCCTGGTCTTACAAGGAATCCAGCAATGTCAATTATATTATCCTAACTTTAGTTTGAGGTATTATTTATTAAAATTTAGTGGTTATCCCACACATCTCCTTGGGACGGTTGGTGGGGGGTGGGGGGGAGGGAGGGACCAACCGACCATCTGTTACCCTGTGAAGAATTATTATTTTTTTTTATTAACTGAAGATATTTGTTTTAGCTCATAAAATTCATACAAATTACCCGGTCAGAATATAATTTACATTGCTGGAATTCTTATAATTTGGTGATCATTTTGAATATAAACATCATAGATTTTGCTTTAAACTTACAATTTTTAGATAAAAATTTTTCTCTAGGTAACTATGGTATCTTTTGTGCAAAATATATGACATTTATATTCAAAATATTCCTGGTCTTACAAGGAATCCAGCAATGTCAATTATATTATCCTAACTTTAATCTGAGGTATTATTTAATACTAAATGTTAAAAACTCTGGAAGGGAGGATTGGTGGGGGGTGGGGGGGAGGGTTGGGACTGACCGCGCGGTTGGAAGAGGGGGGGAGGCAAGGTGGGGTACTTTGATTGACAGATAGTGTCGTGAAGATTATTTTTTTTTTTATTAACTGAAGATATTTGTTTTAGCTCATAAAATTCATACAAATTACCCGGTCAGAATATAATTTACATTGCTGGAATTCTTATAATTTGGTGATCATTTTGAATATAAACATCATATATTTTGCTTTAAACTTACAATTTTTAGATAAAAATTTTTTCTCTAGGTAACTATGTTATCTTTTGTCCAAAATATATGACATTTATATTCAAAATATTCCTGGTCTTACAAGGAATCCAGCAATGTCAATTATATTTTCCTAACTTTAGTTTGAGGTTATCCCACACATCTCCTTGGGACGGTTGGTGGGGGGTGGGGGGGGGGGGAGGGAGGGACCGACCGACCATCTGTTAGCCGGCTGTGTAGTGTGAGAGGGAGGGAGTTGAGTCCATTATTTGAATGGACATTAACTTGGCGACTGTATTTCTCTATTTCTCTTAAGTATTAATTGTGTGCATGTACCATCATAAAATTAAGATGTTATTTTTACTACAACATAGGTATGTGCGCTTCAAAAAGTGGAGTTTGGGGGTCGGGCCGGTTTCTATTGGAATTAATCCCATATGTTCTGTTGTTCACTTAACGCGGTTTTCACTTAACGGGACCCTCTGGGTTCAATTGACCGCGTTAAATTGGGTAGTATATATATATATATATATATATATATATATATATATATATATATATATATATATATATATATATATATATATATATATATATATATATATATATATATATATATATATATATATATATATATATATATATAGTAGTATATATATATATATATATATATATATATATATATATATATATATATATATATATATATATATATATATATATATATATATATATATATATCATGTAGATCCACAATGAAAACGTGGATAAGATAAATCTTGATAAAATCACACGGGAAAAGAACAGCATCTGAAAGCAGTGCCTTGTTTGTTCATGATAGGAATAATAATCATCCCATTGCTTGGGAAAAAAGCTTAGAAGTATCTAAATCATCTTGTGTCACAGAAAGACTTCTGGTTGAAGCTAGTTTGATTAAGGAATTAAAATCAATAAACCTTAGTGATGGTCAGTTCAAAACTGATAATATGTTACATAAATTTATTTGTCAGTGGCCCAAGGTTAAAAATGCTTTGAAAACCTTTGATCTAGATGTATGATAGTTATTTAGTGGGTCCCTTATTTTTTGACCTGACCTGACTAGTCACGTCACCCCCCTTCTCTTAAGCTCCTCTACATGTGTGTTGGTGTGGGGATTAGTGGATGACATCATTATGATCTGACCTCATGTTTTTTAGGTCACCCTGTATATTTAAGCCTCTCTGTCCATGTAATCCAGTTGCCTCTGAAGATGTCTTGAATAAAGACGGAAGCTAAGGTACTCCGTTGTTTCCATTTTCCCGTGTGATTTTATCAAGATATATATATATATATATATATATATATATATATATATATATATATATATATATATATATATATATATATATATATATATATATATATATATAATATATATATATATATATATATATATATATATATATATATATATTATATATATATATATATATATATATATATATATATATATATATATATATATATATATATATATATATATATATATATATATATATATATATATACAGTATTACCCCGCCTAACGCGGTTTCACTTAACGCGTTTTATCATATACGCGGTGCCTCGCCAGAGCTGAACTTTCACTTAACGCGGAATTTTTCATCATATACGCGGGAAGCGGCGCGGGCACGATGCGCACAAGGTCGCCCAGTCATCAAAACATTACCGAGTTCTTCACCCGCCACCCACCACAGCCGGCCCAAGTCAGTGATAGTGATAATTATAGTGAGGATATGGACTTATATGGCCTTTGAGGGGTTTGACAAATAGGCCCTGCAAGCCTCTGTGGTGGATAGTGATACAATTGATACAAGTGATACAGGTGAGGGCCAATAATCTGCCCTCTGCCTCGGAACCAACCCCCATCCCTGTGTGCCCAGCCATCTTTTCTACTAATGCAAGTGTTAAAAAACCTAATATTATTGATATTTCTCTTAATTATTAATTGTGTGTGCATACCATCATAAAGTTAAGATAAAATTTTTACTACAACATAGTTGTGTGTCGTCAAAAAGTGGAGTTTGGGGGTCGGGCCAGTCTCTATTGGAATTAATCCCATATGTTCTGTTGTTCACTTAACGCGGTTTTCACTTAACGCGGTACCCTGTGGGTCACTGTATATATATGTATATATATATATATATATATATATATACATATATATACAGTGACCCCTCCGTTAACGAACTCAATCCGTTCCAGAAGGTCGTTCGTTAACCGAAAAGTTCGTTAACCGAAACCATTGTTTCAATGGGTTTTTGGGTAACTGGTTCCAGCTCACCGAAAATTTCCTAAATTCAACAAAAATGGTAGAAAAGTTCACTTACTTTGAGGTGTGTATGTAGAAGGCTCCTGGATGATGATGATGGTGATGGGATTTAGAATGGGGGTGGAGGAGAAGGAAGAAGAGAAGGCATTGGGGTGGAAGAGAAGTCACCTCATGGCACCATTTCACCCATAAAATTTTAGCTCTCTGGTGTAATTCAAGATATTGTGAAGAGTGATTAAGTAATATATATATATATATATATATATATATATATATATATATATATATATATATATATATATATATATATATATATATATATATATATATATATATATATATATATATATATATATATATATATATATATATATATATACTTAATCACTCTTCACAATATTTTTCATACTTTTTTATTCCAAATGAGGGTAAAATGGTGTATAAAACCTTTTCCAGTACATGTTAGTTCCTGACCACATAATTTCATGTACTGTACAAGATAATAGAATGCTTGAAACACTTATTAAACAATCACAAATATTAGTGCATCTATCAGACCAGCAAGTTCTCTCTATTTTCTTAATCTAAGTGACATTTAAGAATGCAACCATACAATATTGTAATTACAAGTACAGAAGCACTTAAACCAAAGAAAGAAAAACATTAAAATGCAAAGGTGCATGATAAAATATAAATCTTTGAATAATTATGCAGTGTGAGAAAGTGAGAAAGCATAGTAAAAATAGCTATATATCATCACATCTATCACAGTAATTTTTCCAGGGGTCACCAAAACAAAGTGTTCTATTATATCAAATTTGTTTGCTTACAGGAAAACTGTGGGGCCTACCTCAGGTTTAAAGTTCATATCTACGGAAAACCGTCTTAGTGCTCTAGGTGTTGGGTATGCAATGTAAGCTTCATCACCAAATGCTGGCTCATGGATTGTGATGTCCTGTTCACAACGCTGTCCCAATTTACCAAATGGACAGTAACATTCAAATCCTCCAGGTTTGTTGACACAGCGACCAGTACCACACACACCTAAAGAATTGTAAATAAAAAAATATATATTAAGTGGTTGTAATCAAATGCAAATGGTTGAGGAAGCTTCAATACCCACACCTGGTAAAACAATGCAAAGTAGAAAAAACTGGGATTCCTACCCTCACTCTCAGCCCTGTGTTAGGTGAGTGCAACATGCAGTATATGGACTCGGATTTCTATGAATAAATCCGGACCCTTCAGGATAGGCAATAAATCTTCACCAGTGTACATAATTGGTTAGTATTAAATTCTACAACTATCAGGACCTGAAATCATGTGATCCTTATGTGAGAAAGTTATATGAGCAGTTGCAGTTAACTTCACTGCAGAAAATTTGTTTATTTCAGAATGAGGTGCACCAAGTCCAAAGCCTGCTCTGGAAATGGCAGAGATGGCTTCCGGTAAAAATATTTTCTGTCTCCAAAATTCTGTTTAAGCATAGCACTTTCTAGTACCCCATGGGCCAGCCACACGGTAACCATGCACATGCTGGCTGGGTGTGCACTCGCCATTGCTTCCTCCAGCACTGCTCCCACACACAGACATTCCTATTGGCCAGTCACGTAAAAGAAAAGTTGTCACTGGCTACCTTGTTACCCCTCACTCTCACCTCTCTGCATCACTAGTCTCTCTGCTTATGATTGTGTGTACAGTGCAAAATCTGCATATTATTGAATCATTGGTATGTACTTTATAAACATTTAATCATGCCAAGAGTGTTGCAAAAGAGTGGTAAGAGGATGGGAGAAAAGTATAAATGCATTGTTGTGAAAAGCTTGAAATCTTAGAAAAAAACAAAAAAGTAAGTACTGGTACAGTACTGAAGTGAATTTGTTACAGTACAGTACTGTTATGTGTAGTAGTGTGCAGTATTTTGTATTTGTGCGTGTACAGTATTACATAATTTGGGAATACAGTACAAGTCCTTTTATCCGAACTCCTCATAATTCCCATAATATTTAGGTTCATTTGGTAACAAGTTTATTAAAATCAAATTTTTAAATCATAAATTTTCCTGAAAAAAAAAAAAAAAATCCCACACACGACCTCAGATGAGTTAATGTATCCTCTCAAATTCTCAGTGCTTTGTTTACATGGCATGAACAGCTAACCAGCCACAGTCAGTCCAGCACCTGCCTGTCTTCATGTCTGGGAAGGACAAGGCACCCAGGAAAACCGTGTGACTGGAAGTGAAGCTCGACATTGTGAAGCGGCATGAGACTCCCCAGAGGCTGTGTGGGAGTCAAAATGATGTCTCTACTCCACCTTCAAGAGTCCCCTTAGCCTCAAAGGGGACGTGTATTGATGACCAGGCTTGTTCTTAGTGATGTGGCGAGTGTTGTTTACTTGTGTTGTAGTGCTAGAAGTATTCTATGATTTTTTTTTCAGTGATAACCATGGTTGTGCGACTGGCCAGGAACCTATTCTATTGAACACCATTTATAATGAACCTGATTTATGATATTTCGACCTGCAACTGGGTTTTCAGGAACCTAACCCCATCACAAACACTGTAGAGGTTTACCTATAACTGTTAAAATGCTTTATTTGTAATTCTAAGGATCTGATGATATGCTGTAGCATTTTTTATAATAAATAAAAAAATAAACAAAATAAATTCTTACCTGGATAGCAGGATTCGCCAGTGTCTTCACACAGCCCACCAGAGAACCCAGCTGGACATATACACTTATGACCCATTTCAGTGTATGCTTCTTGACACACTCCATTGTTTTGACATGGATTGCCAGCACAAGTTTCACAAGATGTTACTCTTACCTGTAGGAAGTTAATTCAAGTAAATTAGAAAACTTTTGAAAACCCTTACAAAATTCATAATTTAGTCCATTTGATTCTGTAGCCCTCAGGCCTCCTGATGGGTTTTCTCAATTTCACAAACTGAAATATATAAAGCAAGCAAAATTTCTGTTGGGTTGATATGACATGCAGGTCCAGAAACCCTAACTCTGACCATCAACCAGTTTCAGACAATACCAAAAGTCCTGTAACATAATCGAACAAACAAACTGGTTGGGTCAATATGTGCCAGTAGGAAAGTTTCATGCACCATGGCCTATGGCTATTCAACATGCTACTGTTTGAATTGTGGTAACAACCTCCATGTACAGTCACACCAAAATTAGAGATCTTTAAGAGTCAACCTGATGTCTTCTTGAGGAGGGTTCCTGATCAGTCCTCTGTCCCTTAGCAGTGACCTAAACAGCCAGTTCATATTGTGCATATAATAAAATGACCGTTGGCCTTGAGTAAATAAATGAACAAATAAATATTCATTAGATCATTACCTTATTTCTTGTGTCTCTCATTAAGTCTACAGTTACGGTGTTGCTGATCACTAGGCGACTTATACAGCCTCTGAATCCTGAAGAAAAGCCTGTCTGCTCATGAATTCTGCTGAAGTCTGGCACCCCACCTAAGTACATAAGCTCAACAAGGTCCAGGCCAATGAAGTGTCCTTCACTAAGGCCATGAACTGGTTTACTATTATCCACAATCATTTTTCCTGGAAGAAAACAAAAGTAAACACTTAAATATAATGATAGATATGGTACAGTCTTATATATGATAAACTTAGACAAGCATAATATTGTTAACCATAATAAAGAAATTAATTTCTAAATCTTAAATCAAATTAAATTTCAGCATTAAGTAGTATCACTCCTTGAAGCGAGAATACTATACTATATAACCAAATTCTATCTTGGAAGTTTTCGCACCCTTCAGAATCCAGTCTCCATAGATAAATGAGAGTTTCTCTGTCACTCCTGCAGTATGGTCATCTTTCTTATCTCAAATGCTACAGAGTCCAACTCACTCATAATTCTCTTTGCCTAAAGTGCTACTTAACCTTAAACACCATATGTACATCCAAAAATTTGATAAGTGTGGGCAGAGCCTGTCCCCTTTTTTTTTTTACCTTTTGACTACCCTCTTTAAACCTTAATTTTTTTTTGTCAGTAATTAAAAAATATAGGTAGGTGAACAAAGGAAAGCACATGGCCACAATGCCGCCCCCCCCAAGTATGTCATTGGTGTACAACACAAACCATCTTACTGCCTTCTGCTCATCCTTAAGCACAACAATTATATCTCTTAAAATAACCTCTTATAAAAACAATCTTGAGCTAATTACCATTACAACAATTATGCCACACGTGTAACTTTGAAGATACATTGCATTTCAATAACGGTAAGTGCTTTTACCTTCCTTTCGGTCTCTGGAGAGTTTCACAGTATGCCATTGATTGATTTCTAGGGGATACCTGGAGCGTATAATAGATGGCCCAGACCCAACATCAAAACGAAACTCTGCATGTCCTCCACTCATACCAAATGATACAAAGTCTCCATCTTCACGCCCGGCCCGTTGACTATTATACAGGATTAAACCTGAAAAGTTAGTTCCAAAGAAAAATTATTTGTGTGTAACAAGCTTTCAGCTAATCAGTGAGTAATGTTTCTTATACTGTATGGAATATGAGAATCAAAATTTCAATTTTTATTAGATTTTCTTTTAATATCTCATGTAATATGGATAATTCATAGATTAAAAAACCTATCACCAGTTTTTCATTGTTTTAACAGGAAACTGGAGAAGCATGAAAAGAATGTGCAAGGTATAAATATATATACAAACCATCTGCTGATTCCGGCTTGAACGAAATTTCCAGATCAAAAACGAGATAAGCCCTTGGCAGTGTTGGCAATGATAAATATGACGATTCTTCAAACCTAAAATGATAAGCAGAAGAAAGAATACATTCATTATTAACCAAAACCTTTCAAATTACAAAGAATTCCTAAAGGCAACAATGTATATGCCATACACAGAGGAAAATTACTGAATGTTTTTCTTACTTCTATACGTATACAGTACTGAGCAGAAAGGAGAAAATTTCATATACCCTGTATTCAGTGAGATCATAAATGAAAGCATCATCATCATAATAAAAATTGAATTTCTTATAGAATACAAATGTATGACAAATGAGTCAAATAAATATTCAATTGTGAAACTGTACAGTATTACCCCGCTTTACACGGTTTCACTTTCCGCGATTTCTCATTTACACGGTACCTTGCCAGAACCGGACTTTCACTTTCCGCGGTGCATCTACTCATCTACTCATATACACGGTGAAGTATAATTTTTTTTTTTAGCTCATAAAATTCTTACAAATTACCCAGCCAGACTATAATTTACATTGCTGGAATTCTTACAATATGATGATCATTTTGAATATAAACATCATGGATTTTGCATTAGACCTAAAAATTTTATATCTAATGTAATAATTTGGTTTACACAAAGCAAATATTTTATCGTTTGTGCAGAATATATGAAGTTTACATTCAAAATATTCCCTGACCTGCAAGGAATCCAGAAATGTCAATTATATTATTCTAACTTTAGTCTGAGTTATTATTTATTATTAAAAATGTAAATATACTATTTTTTCCCAAACCTTCTCTGGTAGGGAGGGAAGGTGGGGGGTGGGGAGGGAGGGAGGGAGGGAGGGAGGAGGAGGAGGGAGGGAGGGAGGGAGGAGGGAGGAGGGAGGGAGGGAGGGAGGGAGGGACCCAGCTAGGGCGGAGTATTTTGATTAACAGATAGTGTCCTTGAAGAATATTTCTTTGTTTATTTACTGAAGATATATGTTTTAGCTCATAAAATTCATACAAATTACCAGGCCAGAATATAATTTACATTGCTGGAATTCTTACAATATGATGATCAGTTTGAATATAAACATCATGGATTTTGCATTAGACATACAAATTTTAGATCTAATGTAATAATTTGGTTTACACAAAGCAAATATTTAATCTTTTGTGCAAAATATATGAAGGTTACATTCAAAATATTCCCTGACCTGCAAGGAATCCAGAAATGTCAATTATATTATCCTAACTTTAGTCTGAGGTATTATTTATTACTAAAAATAAAATCTAATGTTTTCACCCACACATTTCTCAGAGAGGTAGGAGCTAGTGAGCTGGGAAGAGGGGGGGGGGATTTGAGTCCATTATTTGAATGGACATTAACCTGGCGACTGTATTTCTCTTAAATATTAATTGTGTGAGCATACCATCATAAAATTTAGATGTTATTTTTACTACAAATAGGTATTGTGTCAGAAAAAGTGGAGTTTGGGGGTCGGGCCAGTCTCTATTGGAATTAATCCCATATGTTCTGTTGTTCACTTTACGCGGTTTTCACTTTCCGCGGTACCCTGTGGGTTCAATTGACGGCGTATGTAAAGTATGTAAATCGGGGTACTACTGTATCTAAAAAGCATCAGCATATAAAAACAACACTGGAGAAACACTGACATCCTCTACTCAGTTTACCTGGGAACAACTCCAGTAACAAGAAGAAGAGTTGGAATATCTGTACTTCTTTCTTCATTGCTGGCTGTGCAGATATAGAGACCTGCATCCTCTGTGTGCACCTCAGGGATGTCCAAGACAGCCTATGTAAAAATTCAGACAATATTAATACAATATACCGGATATATATATATATATATAAATATATATATATATATACAGTGATCCCTCGGTTAACGAAATTTCGGTTAACGAATTACCTTCCATAAGATTATTCACTTTCGGTTAACGAGCAAACCCTCGGTTATCGAATTCCTTATGAATTTTTCCCAACATGTTTTCGCCTGCATTTAGCTGCCCACCAGCTGTAGTATTAGTCCACCAATACAAAACAGTAAAAGTCCAAAAATCCGGATGCCAGAAATCCGGACCACCTGAGAATCCGGACTTTTCGAAAACTCTCAAACTTTTTAAATTTAGTGGGCTTTTGTGAGTATGTGCGCATGCGTGAGCACCACAGCTGCACAGCGACAACAAACGACCACTCGGTCGCCACTTTAAAACGAGCAATCAAACGGTGACAATGTATGTAATTTTGAGTCCTACTCTTTCCATTTACAGAGTACTGTACAAGCCCATAATAATGGCTCCTAAAGTAGATAAACTTTGTTGTGTGAAGAGAAAGAAGAACACGTTGAAATTGAGGGACAAACTTGAAATAATTAAGAAACTAGAACGTGGTGTGAGCAATACTGTTCTAATGGAAACATACGACATTGGAAAGTCTACAATTTATGATATAAAAAAGGCAAAGAATAAAATTCTAGAATTCACAGCTTCTTCTGAGCCTTACAATAAAATTGCTGAAAGAAAAAGTTTACATCGGCCAAAATTAGAAAATTTTGATGAAGTGTTGCACGAATGGTTTTTGTTAAAACAACCAGAAGGTATGGCAATTTCTGGGCCGATGCTTATTGCCAAAGCAAAGTCTTTTAAGTAGCAAATGAACATTGAATCAGAGTGCTCATTTAGTGATGGATGGCTTAGGAATTTCAAGACTTGTCATGGTATTAGACAGTTAGATATTGCTGTACCTGTTCATCTCTTCTTTATTCCTCCTTAAATTTGAATTTTAAAAGTACTGGCTGAGAATCCGGAAAATCCGAAAATCCGGACCGACCTAATCCCCAAGCAGTCCGGATTTTTGGACTTCTATAATCGGTTTTAGTGCTTAAATTCCTTACCATTTTAGTAAATATCAAGAAGGTTGTACTATTCAATAATTTAAAACGTTTTATATTAAATTTTTTAGTCATTTTAACAATTATTGAACATAATTGAAGTACAGGAAATTATTTTTTTGCGCGCCAAACAGCCACTCAACACACCAAGCTTGGCGTCAGTTTGTTTACCAGTTCAGAGGAAGGAACATCTTGTTTGAGACTCTTCAACATAAACACTTTTTTTCTGTGTTTCCAGTCAAATTATTGGTCATTTTGAAATATATTTTACATATTGAAAATATATAGTACAGTGCAGTGTTGATTTAAAGAAAATAATCTTGAATTACACCAAGTGAACTAAAATTTTATGGGTGAAATGGCAGCATGGGGTGACTTCTCTTCCAACCCCACTGCCTTCTCTTCTCCTCCACCCCCATTCTAATTCCCATCATCATCAACCAGGAGCCTTCTACATGCACACCTCAAAGTAAGTGTACTTTACTGCATTTATTTTTAGTTTGTATGTAATTTTCAGTGAGTTGGAACCAATTACAGTATATATATATATATATATATATATATATATATATATATACAGTATATCAGATTTGATGTAGGCCTAACAAGAGCTAATAGGAATAAGAGGTGACACTTTCATGTGTAAAGTGATGGAGGTGGGGCAGGGGGACTGGCCTTGCCTCATTTGTCAGTGTTTTTATTTACCTGTATTTATTACTATATATTCTCATAAGATCAGCCTCTTATGGTGTACTGGGTATGTTTTATCATAAATAATATAACATACAGCATTAAATACTAAAACAAAATGCAATACTGAATATAATTTAACTTCAAAATAAAACCACAAGCTGTACTGTATTCATACCTAATCTCTTCATTGACCCCCTCTGCTAACTGTAGCGTATAAAGAAATGTTTATTCTCTTTATGGTTTTGTCCTTATGAAGAGCATCTGGCATACAGGTCAATAAAAAATGGAAAAACATTAAAATAATTTTTTTAAATCCTGGTGTGATGGTAATACCTTGAGCAGTCTATAAGGAATTTTATAGCGATAATTGAAATGTTTAAAATTCTATATAAGATTAGTTAACCTCTCGACCCCTTGTGGGCTTGGGTAGCCCTGTCAATAGTCGTAGTAAAGTATTCATCAAGAAAAGTATCGCAAGAATAAAAAAAAAAATCACTTTAGAAATCAATTTGTGGTAGCTTTCTCCCTCTCGAGAAAATGATTGAGGGAATGAAGCATAGCTATTCAGTGGGCTTCCAGCTCTTATAAAGAGAGGAGGTCTGAAAATTACTGCCCAGCACCTCCTCGCCACTACTTGCGCTTGCTCTGTCATGCGTCTCATTGGCAAACATTTGTATGAAGGAGTGTACAATGTCAGGCATGTCATTTACGAAACAAACATACAACAGCGGGCCCAATACACTGCCCTGTGGTACCCTGCCACACAGATGATGATTTCATGCCATTAATCACCACACACTGCTTGCGGTCATGTAGAAAGTCTTCTATCCACGCTAGGACATTTAAAGCTGATGTACAGGCCCCTTCACTAGTGCGTTTACAGGGGCTTGTCAGGTTTTGTACAGTGTGGCAGCCCTGTGTTTGTTTATATTTGACAGAAGAAAACTCGCAATAGTAAACATACCATGGAATCAAAATAAAACAATATTAAAACAAATATCTCAATATAATGATTTGTGGAATGTTTATATGAAGAGCCCCTGTAAACTCACTAGTGAAGAGGACTGTACATGTTGTCCTTGCCTGATGGTAGAAATATCACAATGATGAACCAAATTTTAAAGCACCTATACTTAAAGCCAGATGCTCCCCGTAAGGTATGTATTTCATTTATATATATATATTTTTTTGCACATTCTGTATATAGAATGGTATGTGCATGTAACCGAGTAAAATAATAAAACAAACAAATAAATAAATCCACCCAAAATTATGAGTTGAAAAATAGCCATAACACATCATATAGCTAATTGGATGACAATAGTTTTGTCATCAAGTGTAGGGAACAGTTTGAAAATGCATGAGGAATACTGTACTTCATCATCAGGTAGGGAATGATTGTAAATTTCCCTGCTCAACCTGCTTGTGAGAGGGTCAATAAGTCAAATATAAAAGATTAACCAAAATATATAATGATAAAAAACTTACCTCTTGAATACGGGCTTTGACAGGTAATTCCCCTTCTTGTTTATTCCATGTGAATGACACAGGTGGAGAAAGCGATACACGACACTCCATCACTATCCCTAAACCAAAGGCCACAGATCTTGTTTCCACTGAACGTGGATGGTGACCATTAACAGGCGATGATATTATATCTGAAATATAAAAACGAGATATTCATTTTAGCAATTGATATCCTAATCAATTTAGCTCACAAAGAAAATTTCAAGTTGACAATTTTATTAAAGTACCGATTCAAGCACGTACTAAATCTAAGAAAAAATAATAACTTACCAGTGGCATCCATTCATTAAGTGCGGTGCAATGAAAAAGTGGAAAACATTAGTAATTTCTATTTGTACACACATTTTTACAGAAAAAAAATATTCTCAACATAAATGGAAAAAATGTTAAGTGATATGCAGTTTCATGGCCAATAGGCAAACTTTGTACTGACCATTACAAGCTTGGAACTATAGTCCAATATCAAAATTAAATTATTTAGTAACCCCAAATCACACAGACTGAATCATTCTTTCAGTAGATTCTATGAAAAGAAATGTCAAAACAGTTGTTCATGTTGGGTCTATTGAGTTCACCAAGTTACACTATAAGCAGATAATTTTTAAAATTTTTCCAGGGCGATTAAGTTTTATTTCAACTCACAGTACTGTACTGACTTTGGCTATTTTCATCTTCATTAGAGAGAAAATACTGTAACCAAGATGGGAAGGTGTTAGGAGTCAGGTTATAAAACCTATCCACTAAAATCTTTAAATCTGAATCAAAATTACTCAATTCTTTCTCTGAGGTCCTAAAGGACTTTGCCTCATGGCTTGTGCATTCCCAGGCTTAAGTAACAAGTCAAGCGGGATACAAATAATACAGTTCTTATAAATTTTTTAACCAAGGGCTACATCAGAAACGATGGATAAATCTTGAGTTACATTTATTATACAGGTGAAGGACAAAGACCACTCAGTAAGAGTTACTGTCCCATACACAGAGAAGGTAAATTATCTTGTAAAGGTATCTATCACTATATGAATGCTCACTGAGTAAATTCACTTATCTGAAAATTCTAATTTTACACCTCTCTCACAATCCAAAATTGATAATCACTTTACGTAGATGGTAAGGCCCCGAGTAAGTCTATGGTACTTCTCCTCACCCCTTATGGTAAGTTCTAACGGCCCTCACATAAGGTAATGTACCAACTATATAGTACAGTATTTTATTCAGCTTAGTAATTTGTTTTTTACTTTAATACTGTATTGTGGGATTTTTTGAGTTGTTCATGAACAAAATTATCTTTTTAGGTATAAAATTGTGTTTTTTGTTATTGTTTGTTAACCTTTTACTTTTTGGCACAATATTTGGGTTTTCTTCTCAGAGGGAAACTGAACTTTATTTCTTCTTTTTATTATGTTATTCACTATCCAAAAATTTGATATCCGAACCTAACCCATTCAGATAGCAAGGGATGCCTGTTTTGGTTTAGAGATGAAGTACTGATCTTGACATCCCATTTCATAATACTGTACAGGAGCCTCTCAATTTATGCGATAAATATGTTCTTGAAAATGGTCGTGTAAATAAAAAAAGCATAAACCAAACAATGTACCAGGTAAATAGTGGAGATTAGATTTCATTATTAATAAGACAGTACCCAATATTATACCAGTGAAAAACTACAGTATACATGTACAAGGGAACACTTTAATGAGTTTGGTGTTTGATCCATGTGCTTAACATTCATTCCATTCTTTCCATAATCAAACTTTGGGAACATGAGGTCTTAGATGCACCGATGAAGCTATCTTTTACACCATTCACACCTTTCAATGGTCAGCCTGCGTGGATAATGATAATAATTAAGTAAAACATTTTCCAAGAAAATACATACCAGTATATATTTTTGTAATGAAAAACATTAATCCTTAATCCTGCAGTTAAATATATAAAATCACATAATCTCAGATGTGCAGTCAGACTAAACAATATACAGTAGAAATCCAGTTATCTGGCACCTATGGGGATTGAGAGGTGTCGGATAAAAAGATTTTATGGTTAATTGAATCTCCCTTTTAGGCACCTTCAATAGATCTTACAATGCATAGTGCTACAAGCTGACTTTGCAAATTCGTGTCTCAGAGAAACGGGATTCTTTAACATTTATTCCACTCTATATAACTGATGTGGCTTAGGAATAAAGAAAATATAATATAAAACTAAGACTAAAAATATGAAGAGATGCGTGTGTATGTGTGGGAAGTGAATGTGTGTTGAGGTGGTGAGCTATAACTGCAACACCGATACACCAACCCAGCCGCCGTATTTATTGGTGCATGTAGTGAAACTATAAAGTTGTCCAAAAGTACATTAAAGTACTGTACTTTAATGCAGCTTATAAATAAACTAAAGTAAAGCCTCAAATAACGACGGTAATGTGTCCTCCAATAATGCAGTGTAAGGTGAATCATCATATCATGAATCATTAATTACCATTAAAATAAAGCAATAATAATGAGAAGTGTTCCAAAGTCTGACCTTTTCATATCTTTTGTGTGGCTTTTCACCCTCTTTTCCCTTAAAACAATAAAATGAATTAAAAATGCAAACTATAGTCCTTAAATAATGTTTATGAATGCACCTTATACAATATAAATCAATAATAACATGGTCACACAAGAGATGGGATGCCATTGTTGTTAGTGTTTGCACCCATAATGTCAGTTATCCATCTGAAACTGAAGAAAATAAGACCCTGGTTGTTGGTGTAGTAAAATTAATGTGGATAAATCATGTTGTTTTAATTACTGTAATGTTATTTAATGTACAGTAGAAGTAACCACTGACGGTGAAGAAAAAAGTGAGACTGTTAGCCAACATACAGGTATACGTGAGCACTCAGGGAAATGGCTTCACTTATCTAATTAAGAATATGTATAAAAAATTCATTATTGTTTATTTCTGAATATGTAATTGACTGATTTATTTTTTATACAGGGTATATGCAAAATGAACAATATAATTCATTAATAATACTGTACGTAGAATATTAACTCTTACGCCCCAGCAGCCTCTGTGCGCAAGGCATGTTTGTTTTTTATTTGTATAATACTGTACATATCGGGATTTAGTTATTATTTTTATGAAATTGTAATTAAATTAATTTTTTATTCATTATTATTTTTATGAAATTGTAATTAAATTAATTTTTTTATTCTATTTATGTTTTGAATACAAAGAAAATAATGGTGTAAATTGAATTGGGTCCTAAATTAACCAGGGTCATAAATATGACTCGTTGTTAGTAGAACCGTCGTTATCGGAGGCTTTACTGTATAATATAAAACTGCAAAATAAGAAAAGTGAAGAGCATGGGTGTGTATACGTGGGAAGTGCATGTGTGTGGAGGCAGTGGAATCCTGGGCTATAACAGCATGGCTGAGCTTTCTCCAGATGTGATGTCATGGCAGCCACACTACTGTGACTGCCTGAACTGTGTCCTGTTACCCAGAGAATGGTTTGATTGTGGAAGGTACTATTTTTTTTTTCATAAAATAAATGCTTTTATATTTTATGATATGCTATGTATCAATTTTATCGTTAATCATAGCAATAAATATGGTGCCGGTTGCATGGATACTGGATAACCAGGATTCTACTGTATATTTAATAAAGTTGTGAGCAAAAGGTAACTAATAGAGCAATAGAACTCATGGGTGTCATGAATTGTGTGCATAGATGCTGCTGGCCTGTGCTAACAGATGACATGCCCACCCATGCTGCCATGTATTGAGGGCAGAGGAAAATAAGAAATGAAATATTAAAGACATATTTGAAGGTCTTCTTACACTTGAGGTCATGGCCACAAGACAAAGAAGCCAGAAAATTGTCAGTTGTTAATTAATTATTGTACAATAACAACCTGCCAGAGAATGTTACAGTATGAGCAAGAAATATCAAAAGGAACTACTATAACTCTATAGGAGTAATTTAATCCCTATGAGTTGGATGCTTGTCCCAGAGACGGTGTTGGATCGCTGGTATGTCAGCTGTCTGTTTACTTATTTTACGCTTCATCTGGTTGGGTATCTAACAAGTAGGCCCAATACCTGTTTAATAATTACCGGGTACACAATATGAGATCAGATGACTGTAAACAAAAATAGCAAATTACACTTGGTTCTTCAAGTGAAGATCAAGAAAGACATACCTTGAATAGCTAGAGCATAGCTTCCTTCAAAGACACCATTAGCTGTTGTGACCGTACACCTGTAAACTCCACCATTGTCAGGCTGCACATTGAAAATCCTGAGGACGTTGTTCCAAGGCTGAGCATTAGAAGGTAGACCTGAGTTCATTCTTGACCAAGACAAAGCAGCATCCGACCCACCACGAACTTCACATGTGAACTCTACGTCATCGCCGATGCGAACATTTGAACGGCTAGGACGGATTTTAACCTCTACAGATTCAAGTCCTGTATTAATTAAAAAAATAATAAAAATCAAATATTTCAAAATAGTATAATTACAGAAAAACAAACATGCAATTTCTTTAATCTAATCTCAAAGCTAGATGGTGTATTTGTACAAAAACAATGTTAAGTAAGATTTAACCAAATTAATATCTCACTAATAAATAATGTAGATTTTTAAATTTAAGCATATTTCTAAAGATTATATAAAAAAAATTAGTACATAATTAACATAATATCAAAGACACAGCTAAATGGATTATTAAAAACTATACCTGCAAGTACACTCGTCAACGAAAGTCCTGTCCCCTAACTTGCCACTTAATGAACCCAGAGAATCAAAGACCTGTGAGGTCTCTTTAAATCTCTGGGTTCATGAAGAGCCAGGTGAGGCAATGGGAATTTTTTGTTGGCGAGTGTACATATGAATTTTGAACTTGAAGGTGAACTGACCGTACCTTCTGATTAATTCTGGGATATTCATTGCCAAAATATAAGAAAAATTTCTCCAATGACTATATTGTGCAGCCACTTACAAGTATTACTATCAAAGCAATATAACATGCAAGAATAAATTATCAACATTTCCTAGAAATATGAGCAAGCATGTGACACGTTCTTTAAATAATTATAAAATGGCTGATTAGAATTACATCTATAAAAAACCTACTGGTACTACATATGTGTTACCAGAGTTTTGTTTCGTTTGTGGTATTATGCATATGACAAAATTTTATGATATACCTGTAGGTGACAAATGTGATGTGGAAAGTATTGAAAATGTAAGTGATAAAATGGAATTTGTTATATGTTAATCAGTTTTTAAAAGAAGAGTGAAGCATATCAGGCTGTGTAGAAAATAGAGATGTCTAATGTGGCTTTGGTAGTTCAATATTTTCATGGATGGGGCAGCATGAAATGTGACAACCATGAGTATCTACAGAATGCTTTCCAGGAGGAAGGCAAAGTTAAAATCAAGGGATGATGGAGACACCTACAAGTTTTGCCATTACAGGTATCCCTCGAGATATGAATGGGTTAGGTTCCAGGAAAAACATTCTTGAATAGAAAAACATGATAAAAATAGGGTTCGGCTCCCCAATGAAAAACATACCCCCAAAACATGAATTCAGTTCACAAAAAAGAGAAAACTACCTAATTAACGATAAATAGTGCACAACTACAGGGTACTGTAATTTATGACCTAACATATTAAAACATGCATATATTATAAGCATTAAAAAAGGAGTATTTAATCTAGTAAGTAATAACTAGGGATGCACCGGAACTTAGTTCCGGACAGAACCTCAATTTTTATGGAGCTCCGGTTCCGGCCAAAACTTTAGAATCTCTACTAAACATCTTTACCTCCTTACGTTCACCTCAGCTGCTATTGAGGGAGACACTGAGTCATGTGTGAGGCAGCTGGGTGAGCTGACTTGAGTTTAAAACTAAACAAGTACTGGACGCGTCATCCTGATGGCTCTGTGTGACTGGTTGTCATGAAACATACCTGTCAAAGACTCGTGGCTTCCCAAAGATCGATTTTTTTTTAAAGTTATTATTTTTCCATGTACAGTACTGTATTACAAAACAACTTAAATGCTAAGCTTAATATATTTTAGGTGATATGACATACAGTTTTGGAAAAATACTATAAAAGGTGAATCTAACCTTGAAGCAGCATTGTTGTATTCCCATATAAAAAACACTGTAAGGTATTAAAAAGCTGTAAAGCATATAAAACAAAGTGGCCCACTTGAACTTCATTTCATGACTTTAGTTTTAGAAATTAGTTTAAAACCAAGACCAAGCCCAATAATATCATATTAGCTTTTCTGGGTGTCATGAAACTTATTTTTTGTTTTTGTTTAAGCAACACTTAAAGTTCCGGTTCCGACCGGATTTTTGTAAAGTTCTGGCAAGTTCCGGAACTTAATATTGTGGTTCCAGTGCATCCCTAGTAATAAACATAGAACCTTAATAAACATAACAAAAGTCATTTACTTAACCACCTTGTAAAGTTGCGAACTTGCGACAAAGATTTCGGTTTAAGAAACATAAATTAAGGCCTAAACTTGAGGGCCTAAGGCTACAGCCATATTAGCCTTGTGGTTAATCCGGACCTGCAGATAACACATTCACCGCCAGGATACCTTACATGGAATTCTGTACAGTACAGTACACACCTGCTGTAGAATTACTGATAGTTTTATTTCTTACCAGCATAAATTTAAGGGTGGAAGTACAGTACAGTATATCTGAAAGCAATATTTACATTGAGACCCTTAATGAATGAATAACACAAAGGTTTCATACAAAGTTTACTTACATCCGAGGCCAATTTAGCCTATATCGGTAAATGTGTTACCTGACATTGTCAAAGGTGACCGCCACCGGGTGTTGCAATGCTTCAAGGGGGAATCCCAGATTGAGTTCAGGTGATGTGAGTGTAAACCTCTGTGAGGTGACATCATGTGTACTGGATATAAGGAGTTTTTGTAGTGATGATTATGCCATTCCTTTGCTGTAACTTCACCAAGGAGGGCCACATTTTGTTTATTTCCCCAAACTTCTATTTGGTTTCATGTGAGATGAAGAGTCTGCTTATCGAACTTCATTATGAATATTCGGAAATTTTGTGTACGACCAATGAAGATGAATGCAAGTCTAACTGTTTCTACCAGTAAGGCAGTGACTGCGAAATGTAATTAAGAATTTGCCAAAAGAACAAGAGCGGAAGCAATAGATTACAATTAATATACACACAAGAAACCTAGAGTACCTATCATAACTGAATGCTGTTCTTGTATATTAAGGGCAATAAAAAATTAAAACATAAAAGTTGCTTATGCTCTACGATAAAATCAAACTAAAACCTTAAAAATAAAACCCACACAGCTTATGAGGAAAGTAATTATGATAATGGAATTTTCTCTACAGTACTTATATGCAGTAATGCAATATACAAACTGTACTTGTTTTGGAAAATTCTTAAATTAAACTAAAAGAAGCAAGCAGGAAAGCAAGATGTTGGCAAGCACTTGGAATTTGTTTGTATCAATAACAAGAATGTATCTCCTCTAATGGTTATAATAAGGTTGAACTACTGTCATGCAGGTTAGTGGCCATTTGCTGGGACTCACTTGTAACAGTGAGGGTGATGACGTCTGAGCTACGATATCCAGAGGGCGTGATGGCCTCGCACTGATACATGCCACTGTCTTCGGGTTGGACGTAAGGTAATCTGGAAGTGATTATTTTTCTTGTATATATATATATATATATATATATATATATATATATATATATATATATATATATATATATATATATATATATATATATATATATATATATATATATATATATATATATATATATATACAGTATATATATATAATCCCTACAGTAAATTAAGTGCATTAAATTCTCCCAGGGGTTCTTTTAATCACTAACAATGTTTACTGATAACTTATATGAAAATATATATTAGAAACAAATGCAGACTATACCTGAGGAGATTGCCATGTTCTATAGCACCGGGTGGGAGGCGACCTCTCATACGGGTCCATCTTACATCACTTGGGTTGATTCCTGAAGCTTCACAACGCAGCTCTGCTGTTTGACCAACATACATTACCATATTCTGCTGGAATGCTGCCAACAGGGGTTCCTCTGAAATAAAATGCATTTACATATTAACTTTTTTGTTGTGAAATATGAAAAAGCCAAGGCAGTATAAATAACCAAAAGAGGATCAGTTAATCAACACTGGTGATAAAGACATATTTTCATTAGTTTAAGAATTTCATTCATTTGTAAAGCAAGCCATGAGCAAATTGTAAGGAGCATCACTCTCATTCAGTAAATCAGCTACCATTGCAAAAATAATATAAATACAATCAACCTTAAAAATAAAATAAAAAAATAAATAATGCACCCAGTGGCACACTGTCCTAGGTGTAAGGGGATACACCTAACCCCTAGGTGCATTCTCATGTGGGGTGCCAAATTGATGGCAAACTCATCTAGTAAGCACTTTACTGTTTTATTTATTATCATAAAATTGTGACTTTTAAAAATTAAAATACGCATATTATCTACACAAGTACTGGGGAACTTTAGTACACTGCTGACTACATTTACATTATCTTAAACAATAATTACATCCATACACATCAAAGCACCATACCCAATATAAAGATCATGGAGAGAAAAAATATAATAATAGAAAGAGGCTATCACAACACAATACAAAACCTCTCAAATAACACCCATAATTATCTGAGACAAGTACAGTAATATCATCATAATACATTTATAAGGCACTCTTGATGAGAAGTAGACATGTAACAAAATTAAGAAATAGAAGTAATATCCCTGCTAGCCGGAATCTTCGATCCCCGGAACTTTCCATTACCCGGAAAATAGATATTCTAGCATTCTGAGAAAAACCTTTCCGTTCCAGGCATTGTAATAAACTTCTGAGTGATTGCATCATACGCTGACACATGCCAAGAGTGTGGGTGGGTAGGCCTAGATTACAATACCCACGTGACTGCACGGAGTGCCTATGTATGGCTGATGTACCTCACAGTTTATCGCTTTGTTCACTGCCTGCTGCCATTGCATAAGCTTTTTCACTCGCTCAATGCTGTTTTTGCATAAGATCTGTGTTGTATAGTACTTTACATTACTGTACCAGGATGCAATCACCAAAGAATACAGCTAAAGCAGTGTTAAGATGTAAAATGTGAGCACAGTTAAGTATACTGTACAGTATTGTACATTCACTAGAGTGGACAGTGTAGGCCTATTGCAGGCTAGTGTGTAGAGGGTGTATATATAGTACTGTATACAATGTGTGTACTGTACAATCTCTCCTTTATGGAGGGAGAGGAGAGTGACAGCTAGCAACACCTTGTATCATCATATTACCATTTGGCCTACATGCATTACGAGGTCAAGACAGCAGCATCTGGTGAGTACAGTACAGAGTATACTCATGTATACTGTACAGTATTTTGTTTATTTACAATATATTGTATGTGTTTGTATAAATAAATATAGCTCTGTGTCTGTCTGACTGCAGTTAAGCCTCCATAGCAATGGTGCTCCATGCCAGATGCGTAGTTTAAATTTGGAAACATTCCATAGAATGTGCAATTTTTTTTATAGGGATACAAAATTTTGTCTCAATACCCAAACATCTCTCAATTGCTCCGGCTAACAGGGATATTTCTATACATCAGAAAATGTAATTAAGGATTAGCAAAGTTAAAATAAGAGTAATGATATAATAAACACATCTCGGGCAACTTTGGCACTTGTCATGTTCCTGCCCAAATTATCTCATATCATTAGATACAGTATAAACTTAATGCTATGCCTTAAACTTTACCCAAAGGTAAGATTATATTGTACAAAAAACACTTTCATACACAAACAGTTCAGTAATGACTGAAATCACAACACAAGCAATTTTGTAAAAAAAAAAAAAAAGATAGAAATGTATAGTATTTACACCTTTAAGTTTATCATCACAACATTAACATATTACCTACTGTATATAATAACATTCTAAGGTTTAAATCTGACACAGTTGTACATTCATTAATGTGCATAAATTTGAGATGCTGAAAGGCACATTTATTTACTTAAGGGTTGTCAAATCATGGTCAATGTATGGGTTAAGCACTGCTATTTCTGAGTTGGAAAAAGATAAGGTTTATTTGTACATTTGATTCCAGAACAACTCCACTTGGACACACCAAGATATAGTTGCCTACAGAGCAGTCTCAAGATATACACATCAAACAAACTGGTCAGTAGAATCTCAAACACAAATAAATCTTGCATTAAGTATTGAGACCATACAAATGAATGAGCACTATAGACTTTTCACTTATAAACCCCTTCAATATGGGACATTACTTTTAATATTTTATTTGGTTAAGACCAGACGATTTTATTCAACATAACCAAAGTTGCAAATGGGTTTTTATTTGGATTTCCTCACTTCCATCTGAATTCTGTCATCCTTTGTCAGTATCTTAACAGGTGGTTCTGTTCACCTTTCAAATCAGAATATGAGCCTTCTAATTACAGTATTACCTCTAATAATCAGGATTTTTCTGATTAAGTGAACTACTGTATGTGGGTACACTCTATGACTGATAAAAAGAGTAGACCTAACTATATTTTGACAAAATTAACTTGGGGATTATCCTTTGCAGATATGTACTCAGAGGTATTCATGACCAAAGGTTGCAATCTTCTCTTGTTCATGATTCCTGTGAATTTGTAACAAATTAACTCTTGTGATTTATTTTATGGGAATGAGTTTTAAGATTCTTAGTTCCTGTCTGGGATTTGGTTCCCTTTACCTACATATAAGTAACAATCAATTACTATCAATAAAATTTAAAGACATTACAAAAAGCATATACAGGTACTATACAGCATTGTGCCCAACTAATTACATAAATGTATAAACATATAACAGCAACACATTACAAAAACCTGATAACCATATAAATTACAATAAAATCAATCATCAAATTAAAGCCATCAATATCTTCACTTTACATACAGAACATTAAATGTAAGCTCTTCATTACTATATGTTACTCAACCTCATTACCATGAGTAATATGCCTTCTACGTCGGAAACAAACTTTCTCATCTTTGCAGTCATTACAGTCACACTGGCCATCACAGTTGAGGTAGAAGTAATAGCAGGAACCATCACCACATTTGAAGAAGTCCGAGCACTTAGTTAAGTCGAATATGTTGTCTGAATTCAAATAACAAAATAATATATAACAATTATATGAATAAAACTTGGGACAGTTAATACTTAAAATCATATGTAAAATAATACAGTTCATGTAGTGAGGAAGAGTAATTTAACAATGATTAATTTTTAAAGTCTACAAGACAAACATTATAAAATAAAATATATAAACAAATATTGGTACTGTATGTGACTTCTTTTTATCAAACAATATAAAGCAAGAAATTCTGAAAAATAAAATGTCAAAACATGTATGTGACAATCTTTTTAAGATTAATTCTTTCTTCCCTTGGATAATTTTAGGCAGTGGGCTTGAGAGAAAAGCCTCCATGCTAGCTTTTCTGTGTATATCTTCCAAATATGTTCATCTCACCTTAAATTCTCATTCAAACTTTTCTTAACATCAAATATTTTTCCACTTTCTTCTTCATCAATGATGGCAAGCTTTACTTCACCCTAGCTTCCTTTATCTCCAAACATATACATCTTTGCTATCCTCAACATATTCAAATTCTTAAAAGTATTCCTCGAGATCTATACTGGGAAAAATTTCTCATCTTTGAATTTCTATTCCCTCTGACAACTCTTTTAACATTTGCCTTTATCTTCCAGTATTACCAACCAGTTATTTATTTCAGTAATCAACATGCTACGAGAGAATGCACATCAATCCACAAAAATGGGCCTGACAGATTCAAAGTGATCCTGGGTGCATTTACATTACCAAAACCATTTTTCTCCCTCAGTAAATCCACAATGACCAGGTGCCTTGCTTAAGTGTTGTAGCATACCTGTGAGAACAGAACAAGTGTCAACTGAACCTATGCCTCTCCCACTTTAATGAAGATACACTGTTAGTTCTCAAGATGGGCTAACTGGAGAAAGTTAGAATGTGGCATTTTATATTTTGAAGGACAGGCTTAGTGTGATTGTAGGTTTTGGTTAGCACTTACATGGGTCACTCTACAACAGTGGTAATGGGTTTTATCCAGGCACAGTGTTTGCAATGTGTAATCTCTTGTTTCAGTGAAAATGGTGAGGATAATTAGCTAGGGAAATATTATCCTTTTGTATTATTGTCATGAATATGATTCATGTCATTTAATCAGGTTAATAGAAAGATGAATTGACTACATTTCCTTAAATTTCCCAACATACATGTGTGTTCCAACGGCAAGTGCTAGATAAAAGATGAGATAAAATAAAAAGTATTACAATATGTCTTATTATAATTTTCCTCCCTCTCTGTTGCCCTCCTCCCTACTCAGTACTGCCTCTCCCCTCACTCTATCCACTCCTTTCACTTCACCCCCTTGTGGATGGTATATTTCTGTTTCCTTTTTATTTTTTGATAAAGCCATAAAGAAATACCCATATCGCTGCACTATAAAATTGCAGGGATAAACCAAACAAATAACTAAGTGCCTTATTGTAGAAGAGGAACATTATGGCAGTTCACATCTTCTATAGCAGATGGAGAATGAATGTAAACAAATACAGGAAATGTCTATGTTTGCTCATGATTCTAGCTATCATGTATCATGTCAGAAAGATCCCTACAACAGTGAAAATAAGATTCATTGGAAATACGTGAGGCATTATATACTGTAAATTATTTACTCAATTCCATTTTTTATAAATACAAGTTAACAAACTACTTAATCCATTATGATTTTGGATTTCATTTACTGTACTGTACATATACACCAGGTGTACCAAAAAAATTATATCCATTTATAGGGATTTTTCTCAGAACTCAGTGCTTCATATGATTTTCATTTAATAAACTCATTGAGCTATTGTAAGGACATACCATAACACTTAAATTTTACTGTAATATTCTCAATAACAATGTATTTAATTCTACTTTTGGCCCCACACAGAGTGACTTACCATGACAATTTTTTTCATCAGCAGCATCATTACAGTCAGGTATATCATCACAGATCTTGTGCTGAGGTATGCAGACCTTGTTGCCACATGGAGAGTCAGGGCAGGCTACCACAATAATATATCACACCAATGTGAAGTGATCAGTAAAATTAGCTTGAATAAACTTATTCACATGACAACTCACTCTGTACATTGTGGAGATGAGTATCAGTGAAAGGAACCTGTAGCTTAATTTTTCCAACCATCACATGCAATCTACTCAATACAGGAAGAAAGACTGAAAATATCTTTTATAACCAATTCAAGAAATTGAGTGGCCTGGGAGAGAACCTTAACATGGCAAGCAGTTTAATGTTGGGTACATTACATAAAACACTATGCAGCTAGATGATATGTTGCTATGTATAACCTTCTCACATAGAAGGCTCAGGGGTGTTAAATCCAGTTTGAACCAGTGATTGACTCACAGTCTAGTGAGAATTTTTGAGCCATTGATTTAATCAAGTTGACTCAAATTCATTGGCTTACATACTTAAAGCCTATCTCCAGTCATAAATTATAGTTCCCTCTTCACCTTTTTAGCTCTGCCAATTTAAAAACCCATTAAGGGAGAGGAAGGGCTTACAGGCCAGTTGCTTCCTCTCCTCAGTCAAAAAATGGGATTTCACAATTAAATCTTATATTTATGATCCATGGCTTGCCATGCAACATTCTAAGCCAGCAAGTAGTCAGATTGAGAAGGTCATCTGCCATATTGTAATCTGCAAAACTTAAAGGTGACTAGAATTTTCTTTTTTCTTTTCCACAAAGCAGGAATACAAATGAAATAATTGTGCTCAACAAAAACACTATGTACACCCCCTGAATGATACTTTTTTTACCGAGTGAACACATGCATTTATGGATGGATGGACAGACCAATGGAAGAGACAAACACTTAATGTCTCTTATCTTTGAACTTATAGTATGTGCACAAGATCCATGAAGTCGGCCATTTATGAAATTCTTAACCCAAATTTATTAATTACAAATTTTCAAGAGAATATCTTTATAAAAGTGGGTGAGAGATAGGAAAGGTATATGACTAAAAAACTTGCTTAAAATTTAGCTGATGGCTTCTGGAACATCATGACATCAGGTAATCAGGGATAACCCACTCAAGAATGGAAAATGGCCATAAAACAGTGATGATGATGATGATCCTATGCAGTAGCATATATTGGTGGACAAATATTTTAAAAAACTCAATTAATTTTGATATTTAGTAAATAAATACCAATCCACTTTATAGTTTAAACTGTCAGTCACACAATGGAATGCTCTGCATCCATTTCCTCAGCCTTATGCTTGTATACATAACAAGTGCCAGACATACCCAAATAAATCTGATTTAGACGAAACTAATACATTATGAGGAGCATTCAGACGCCTCTATGATATTTATTGATCATAAATAAGTCCAGTATGCAGTTTCCTGAACTGCATTTAGATTGGTGCAGGAAGCAAGCCTTTGGTTTCTGGTGTGATCAGTTGTCAGCCAGGTGTATGAGGGCAGACACTATCATTTATCATTTGTACTTTTTTTTAACCTCAATCAATGATGCAATCACAAATAATTTAACGTATTACTGTTATCATATGACTACCGTATATACATTTTATAAGTGAATTTTCATAACTTGAATGTTCGTAAAGTGAGGATACCTGTATACTGTACTGTGCATTACTTTTCCTTTGAGTAGAGTATTGGTCTGTCACATTGATTTGTTTATGTTTAGACCACATTCTTTGCATATTTCTGTCAATTTATTTTATATTTACTTATTCATTCTTCAACTCTGGCAGACAACTGATTACAGTGCTTACTTGCAAACTTTCTTCATGTCATACCACTGATCCTAGGTGATCAGTTCTCCTTATGGTTCTTATGGAAATGATAAAAAATTATGTGATCATGAAGAGCTGGTTTTGAACATCTCACACACCCAACTCGCGCAGTCCGCCACTACAACAAAATTCAGCCCATAAGAGCCCGCACCGATAGATATAAGAACAGCACCATCCCATCTATTGTTAAAATAATAAACAACTCCTGATTTATGTACTGTACAGCCCTGTAAATGTATTCAATGCATATTATATCATTATGTCTAAATCAAATGTAAGTCTGTATATTTTCAGCCACCGGCTGCAACTCTATTAATAAACCGTTTATTATTATTATTATTAGACCTAATATGGGCAATAAAACTAAGCGAATCAATTTAGTAACAGAAAATCATGACCAAGATTTGTTACTTTCCACTTTTAGCTAGCAACAACAGGCACATTGTGATCCTAGTTCTTCCTGTAGTAAAGCTCAACATAAAATTTTTAGTTTTGTCGCCAAAGACCTAAAAATCACTTACTGAACATCATACATTCAGAGCACAGATGTGTGGTATATGTGTACTGCTTTGCAAAAGAATAAACAAAAACAATTGATTTTGCATTATGATCTTGGGGTAAAAATGATTAACCACGTAGTAACTCAAATGCCAGAGAAAATACAATAAAAATAAAGTATAATTCAAAACACAATTGCAGAAATAGGTTAACCCTAGACTTCATGGGGCATATGTGTTTGGAAAATGTGGCGATTGGCAGCTAATTAAGGTCTACTATGAAATCAATTTTGTAACCAAAGATGGCTTCTAAGTGGGTGTGAGCAAATGAATTTAAGTCAATTCCATTAAGTCAACTCTATTAAGTCATGGATATCAAATCCTCACTGGACTACAAAACAACCACAGGTAAAATGGGATCGAATGACCCTTGTCCAACTGAGTGTGAGAAGGTTGCTCATAGAAAAACATTATCTGGTTGATGAGCAGGTCAGATAGTGTATACCTGCAATTAATTTATATCCCTTTCTGACACGGGGGCAGAAAGGGCATTTAGTGGATGCATTTTCTCGGAGGCCACTTGTTACAACCCATTGATCATAAAAGGTTAATTTAGCTAATAGATTACAATTGAGAAAAAAGGCTGGACTTGCACAATATAAAAGATCACTACAGTATTACCACTACGTATATAGCACTACTTATTTTCAGAGTAATATTCACTCACAGTGTGGTGATATCTGTTTGATGTAATGAAATGTTTATTACCTGAGTATATTCAGTAATTTACAGTGTTTTACTGGATAATTCTGTGGCATACATTTCCCATGCAGACTCCTCAAATGTTAGAATCGACTGACTGCAATTGCAATTTGATAATTTCATACAAAGTGAGTCTAAAATAATATTCTCTCATATTCTTAGTTAGGGTCCAGAGTTACCTCAGTCAGGTACAAGAGAGGCTTAAACAAGAAAGTCATAATAGTCATGAACTTCAACCATAAAAATAAAGATATTTTTTTTTATACAGACTAACACTATCTTATCTGGCAACCATGGGACCAAGGCCATGTTAAATAGAATGTTGATAATTAATAGAATATTAGTCTAAGTTACACTTATTGGTATAGAATATTTCAGGTAGAGCATTCAGTGTAAAGATGATTCATTTAAAAATCATTAATGCTGTGGAAAGTAATGTACCATATTTTACAACATATAAGATGCACGGCCATATACGGAAAAAACTTGTGTATTTTCCTCCTGTAGCCATAGTTTTCTTAAAATAATATATACCCCTGTACCAGTAAATGTGAGGATTTAATAAAAATAATACCAATAAATATGTTACAGGGTACAACAAAAAATACTGTATTGCCAAACCAGTACTGTATATAAATGCCAAATGAAAGTTTAACAGTCGCCATTTCCATACATTCCTGGCTTCACCACAGCAACGGAGACGAGCAGAGATGCTACCTCCGCCGATTCCTGAGCAACAATCCCCGCCCCCCCACTCCGCACCCTCCTCCAGTTCCCCCACTGAGCCAGCTAGCTTGTGTGCAAAGAAATGTATGTTCTCATTATGTGTTTGCTCTTAGGACAATTATTTCTTTTACCTTTCTTCACAATATGTATGTAGGACAGTGTGTGCATGTAACTGAGTAGTATAAATAAATGAAAAAGTTAGGTATATTTACAGGAAAACACAAGTTATAAAACAACTATAAGACTTCAGAGCATGGCCCAGTAGCCTGGTGGTTACAGTGACGAGCCTAACCTGGCTACAATGCCGCAAGAGATGTTAAGAGTTGCAAAAAGGAAATGAAAATATCTGTATATCTTCATTTGTATGAGGTATTTGTAGATCTAAAAATAAATGTTGTAATTCTTGTAAGAGTTCAGAAACGGTTACTGCTTAGCTACCTCTGCAGAGTTGGGTGTCCGCCGTATGGACGTTAATCGTCTCGGGTTATAATCATCAGTACAGTAGCTATAAATAGAGCTTATATATTTAAAATAAATATTTTTTTAATTAATCAAAAATAATGATAATGTGTTTGAGGAAGCAATAACATAATTTTAATTCTGGAGTTTGGTTAGGTAGAATTTAGCCTACTGGAGACTGCAACTTTGCATATAGAATGGAAGCTGATTTTTTTAAAACCATTTTCAGACAAATACGTGCATCTTATATGCCGTAAAATACAGTATTGCTTCTTTATATTTCTGTGTTTAAAAATATTTGGCTCTCATTGGTACAGTAATCATTAAAAAAAAAATGAATCCGAGTGGCATTTTATTATTTGCAGATCATAAAAGAAAGCACTAGATTACAGAGGAAAAGATAAAAGGATGGGATGAAAGATGCATTAGTAGTGAGGGGATGGACTTTCTGGAAACATTGGCAGGTGTGAATAAGTGGAGAGTTTGGTGTGAGGTTTTGAGGAAACAGAGTGCTGATGATGATGCTGGCTGGCATGAAGCAACAAGGGTAAATAAGATTAGCATTCTTGCTGTGGAATTAAAAAAAAAAATAAAAAATTTTTTACAGCAGTAAATATGAATGAATAACAACAAATAAGAAAACAAAACTATGCATATTTGCTCATATTTCTAGTTACTCTGCATTAATCAGCAAAAAGAAGTACAGTATACACTTCCAATTTCTTGATGATTCTTGAGAATCAAGTCTGTGAATAAAAGGTCAATGTATCTTTTGAGAAAATATTGGCATTCCTGGTTGCCCATTTAGGAAGAAATATCCAATAGCAACAGTTTAATACACATGTTACAGTAAATCAACAGCATGAATCACAAGTGATCAAAATGATAATTCAAGGAAATTAATGAGTTACAGATTCAGGAGAGAGTGAAAATGAGAACAAATGACTCCTCAGACACTATAACACATGACAGTTGCTCACCTCCCATATGTAAGTTTCAACAATTAGCTTGACTTTATTTCAGTTTCAACTGAAAATGGAAATTCAGCAGAAAGTATTATGCCAAAGCATAATGTCTCAGCAAAGAGCTGAGTGGTGTAAGGCTGGATGAATGTGCGGTAGAGTGTAAGAGGGAAAGCAGATGTACGACAGTGGTGTAACAAGAGAGGAGGGAGAGCCCACAACACAACCCAGCTGCTTTCTTTCCCTAAATAAATTTCTGCTCTCTTTTTTATTTTCAGTTTCAAGACAATCTGAAACTTCACTTTGAAATAAAAGACCAAAAGCAGAAATACGTCAGCAATATTTCCTGGGGACTAAGGAGGAGGGAATATCGATCACGCTCCCTCTATCCCAGTAAACAACACGGCAGTCATTGTGATATTGTTCACTACTCTTCTTCGTTTGGCAGTGTACAGTATTCTTATTTCCTAGTGAGTTCTGTTTTCTTAATCTAAAAGTATTTACTTTATATTATTTCCACCAAAAAGTTTCTGGTCTTATTGCATTTTGGATTTGACAAACTACAGAAAATGGAAATGATTTATGCATATTAAAATAAAGGTCCTAACATTTTTATCAAAAATACTCATTCCACGAATACTAGACTTGTAGATAATAAGAAATCTTAAGTCTACTTTATTAATGTTCTAAATACTGTACTATAGTGTGTGTGTGTCTGTGTGTGTGTGTGTGTGTATATATATATATATATATATATATATATATATATATATATATATATATATATATATATATATATATATATATATATATATATATATATATATATATATATATATATATTCTTTGCTTGTCTTAAAGCACCATACACAAAGGGGGAACTGTAACATACTCAAGACACAGAAAATAAGCAAAAGCTCATTACAATTAATACCACTCACCACACAAAACCCATTTTTTTACAAAATAGCACATCACAAGGTTGGTACTAACTTGCCATGAGGTTATCAAATAGACAGTCCTGTTCATCAGAACCATCTGGGCAGTCAGGATTTCCATCACACATTTGGGAAGGGGTAAGACACAGAGAGTGGTCTTGGCATAAAAATTTACACATCACCTCCTCCTGTACACTCAGAAAATAGCCTTCCGCAGGAGCTGACGATGGATCAATGTCATCACCATCAATATTATCAAAAAATAAATCTTCTGTGACCCCGATGCCACCGAAATTTGAGCTAGGATTTTTGGTGGGATTCTGGAGATGTACTTCAGGATTGTCTTCAAACTTGGTTGCTGGAGCAGTAAAAATATTCCTAAAGATTCTAAAAAATAGTGAAACAACTTACAGAAGAACTTACCATTATTACAATTAATAATAAAATACATAAAGTTTTAAAAGAAACACTAAGCCATTCATATACAAATGCAGAGAACACATGCAAGGCTCAGAAAACAACATGCTTCAACTGTTAATAAAATAGTAAAACCTTTAACTGATAATAGTTGCACAAGATCATCCTCTCCAACAAGTGGAAGTGTTTCTTAATGCAGCATGTAAATAAAATCATAATGACAAAATTGGCTATACTGCAGGAAAACCACATACAGTATATTGTTATGGTAATATCATGCTATGAATGATTAGTAAGTTATCAAGTCTATTTTTTTAAATATTTGTAGTTTTGTGTACTGCAGTACTTCACAGCTATAACAGGAAGGTCATAATTACATAGATCTTCCAAAAGTATTAAGAGCAGTTTCCTATGTTAAAGTTAGCTCAAACAATATTATCTAACTAAAAAGAAGTGAAATTGTTGAGAATAACGATATTTTGTCTTTTGAAAATGAGGTCTGATTTTGGCAGTACTATTTTACCTGATATTGCATGGTAAGAAAACATCAGAAATAATACAGTAAAGTGTATGAATGATTCAATGCACTAATAATGATATGCAAAGTTCTATGTTACAAAATGTAATTGTATATGTGATGCATATGATACATGAGCTATCGGTGAATGCATACTAGTACTGTATCATGAGCAGAAATTATATAATCATATATGCTTCTGCCATATATTGTATGTGTAATAATAAATTTGATGCATAATGCTAATTTCCATTATTTATAATCAACAATCGACTACAACATTATTAGAATTTTGTTAAAAAGACTACTATTGAATTTTCTTATTTATTGTTGAATGGGAGCAATATTCTGTAATAGCATATATCCCTTACAGCAGTTACAAGGGCCAAATGGCAGTGAACGAGGGATAAACTCCATATTTGTTACTGATTGTGGCTACTACACACAACAGTGGGATAATATGACAGGTTCGGTCCAGTTTCCCTATAATCATACTCTCTAATTATGAATCCTGAAGAAACTCTCTCTCTCTCTCTCTCTCTCTCTCTTTTCTCCTACATTCTGATTCTAATATTGTATATGGTCAGCAGCACGTGACTCTTTCCCCCACTGAATAAATAAAAAGTGCACAGACTTTTCAAAATGAGTTAAGTTTAGTTATTCTAGTTGTTGATACTTCTAGTATTAAGGTAGTTTATAACCAGAGTTTGCAACAATAGTTGATAAAACCCATTTAAAAAATAACAAAGTATCCAAATGATATGAACACTAATGAAAGCAATCAAGTTCACTACAATTTTGTATAATTTTTATAGAAAATATTTTATGTAGAAGTGCAATGGATCATACAGATACAGTACCATAAATTATGTCATGTAAAAAGTTTAACACATGTTTCTAACAACAGCTCATGTACAAGACATTAGATAGAAATAATTTAGTATTCATGATTATCTGCAGTAAGCAATAGTCGTTAATAGTATTAGTTTTGATTTGGACAGAATGAACAATGTAAGTTCCAGTAGCATTAATTTTGGACTGTATGAGTTTTAGTCATATTAATTTTAGACAGAACTTGGGAACTAACCATTGACAATCACTTCAGCAACAGCTCTTGTCGTGCCAGCGCTGTTGATGGCTTCACAGATGTACCGGCCTGCATCAGATGTCTTAATTCCACGGAACTACAGAACAGATATGTGTTAGCTTTGCTGCTCTTCATAGGATTGTATCATTTTCAACTACAGTATTCAGTATTGAGATGTACAAACGAAATATTTGCAAGCATGGTGTAATTTACAGAGATACAAATATCCTATACTGTACTGTGTGATCATCTTACCATCATTTCACCACCATTAATAATAACAGATGGAGGCATATATCCAGATTCCTTGGACCAGTTAATGGTAATGGGTTGAGGACCTGTGGCTGAGCAGCGAATGCGAACTATCTCTCCAGGCCGTACAACTTGACGTGCTGGGTCCAAACTTATCCGTGGAGGTGCTGTAGAATGATATAAAGTCATTAGAGAAAATATCTAACTAATGAACAGTAAACTCTCTAACAGGATGGCATTGCCATGATTAATCACGGGATCTTGGGCAGTGTACAGGTACTATTAACAAGAAATTATTCCAATTACATGACTGTATTTCCTATGCATCTGTAATTCCCTGCCACCACACTGCTCTACACACTGATTGGGTAGACTCTATCCAAGGTACTCAGACAGCATGATGATAATTGAGTGGCTGTGAGGGGAGCAAGATATTTTGTGGGGCCTCAACTTCTCTCCTGGCATACAGTGTTGTATATCCCTTTGTGGATTTTTCATGACTAACCTTCCCACAGTCTTTCAAACAGATTGCATCGCTAAGTGCTCCAGTGTTGGTGTGACCCCTCCTCTACACCCATATCTCACACTGAGAGCACCCCTCCCATAAGCAGAAATGCTGGAACAATGGACTGGCCTCATCAACCACCTAAGTTGCTCCCGCTAGCCTTGGGGGCTGGCAGATGCATCATTAAGGATGCAATTTGGGTCTGGCTTGCTCTACTCAATGTTTACTTAATTGGAAAAACCATTCCTATTAATGACCTGACCTGTGTCTAAAGACTGTGAGGGGGGTGAGATTTCTGGCCATGGTCAGGAATACCAGGGGATTAATTTAATTTTGTTTATAATTTATGGCATAATGTGAGAATGTGATGACCCAGCACTATGTTACAGTACACTATACCCTAATTAATTTTGGATCATCATAATTCAGATTTTGGCTGCTACATAAAATATTCTTATATAATTACTGTGCAAAAATAAATATTTCTGAAATATACATACAGCAATAATAAAGTATAAAATATAGTTATAAATAGATGTAACACTTACTGTACATCGAACACTACTATTCAGTTAATTCAGATTTTTTGGTAATTCGGGTGACCCAGAGCCAATTTTTTGTCGAATTACTAAAAGATATATATGATAAATAAAATCAACATCAATGTAAGTTTATTAATGCATGCATTCTAATTTCTATTTGCTGGATAACTTCACTTAACGGGCTCCTCTCCACCAAATAACCCATTAATTAAAGAGCTAACTATAACGGATTTTTTTTTCAGTTTCCATAACTAAAACAACATAAGTCAAATTTAATCCCTGCAGACACATCAGATGAGGGAAACCCAAGTTTCCCACATTGTGAAGAAAAAAAAAGGCCTGCTAGTATTTACCATGCATTACCTACTAGTCTTCCACTTCTACTCTCATTCTAGTATTCATAGTTTGAACTACGTATAGTGTCAAATATGAAACACCTTTCCTTACCTCGAGCTACAGGTGAATCCAATGTTTGATTGAAAGAAAAACAGTAATACTATTATGAGAAGGGAATGGCAGGTGACCTTACACTTAAAATTGACATTGTACTCTAAAAATGTTTACCATAATTAAAAAATCAACAAGATCAGTCTAAAACACACTGGTCACAATATTATAAAATTTATGCTTTTTTTCTTTTTTTTAAACAGGCAGATTGCAATTTATGAGGATTTGGTTTACAAAATTTTTAATTTTTATGTTAAAAAATCCTACACTTTGATTTATGGACGAAAACCCCAAAGTTAAATTTGTTTTCATTATTTATGTAATTTTTTCACAAGCCATAATGGAAATTTGCCAATAAACATGATGGTTATTCAAGCTAAGGCCATATTTTCATAGATAAGGTTCTTCAATCCTATTACAGTAGAACCCCAATTATTCAGCACCTACGGGGATTGACATGTGTTGGATAAAGAGTTTTCCTGTCAGTTGAGTCTCAATCTTTGGATCCCCCAACAAATCCTACAATGCACAGTGCTACAGGCTGACCCCACAAATGTGTGTCTCAGAAAAACAGACTTCTTTAACACTTATTCCACTCTGTATAAGTGATGTAGCTAAGAAATAAAGATGATATAATTTAAAATTATAAAATCAGAAAAATGATATAATTTAAAATTATAAAATCAGAAAAATGTGGGAAAGTGTTGGAAGAGAATGTGTGTGGGGCGGTGGGATGTAACTGTGTCACCGACTCGCCAGCCCAGGTGCCACGTATATTGTTACTTGTAATGAAACTATAAAAGTGGTGGAAAAATCATTACAATACAGTAGGATTTCAAGTTTAGCGAGTTTTAGTTTTGTTTCATTTGTTTCACAGCATTTTTAGAATTTCCAGCCTCTCATGATTCACGATTTTCATTACCATCTTCACTAGTCAAGGGAGAGCAGGCAGCATGCATTGTGGTGGATCCTTTGTTATCCGCAGTCTTTTTTGTTTACGGCAGTTAGTTTGAATGAGTGAGAGCGAGCGGCGCAGTGACCTTGGATTATACAACCCATTGTGCCTATGTTTCATGAGATTCTAGTGTACTATTACCGATTCTTGTATAATAACAATAAATGAGGTGAATAATGTAAATGTGGGGAGTGGTACTGGTGGTAATGACGGCTGTAGAGAAGGTGAGGATGACAGTCCCAAGCCAAGCGTGACTAATGTTAGAGGGTCAAGAAGAGGAAATGCACCCTTAAAATGAAGCAAACAGTTGCTTGAGATGATCAAAAGTGGTGCTAATAACTGTGCAGCCATGAATAGGTTCAACTGCCCCGAATCTACCATATGTTCCCTTAAGAAGAACAAGGAAGCCTTAACTGCTTCTGTGAATGTATTCTCAAGATTTTTTAGTAACAGGATGTTTTCCAATACTTCACAACGAAACCTACTGCTTGTTATCACAGAACATTACCTTCACAAGTGGGTAGAAAGAAGAAACTGTGAGCAAGGCGACCTGTCTGGTCCACAGATAGAGCATCAAGCACGTGTTTATTACGCTGCAGTTGCACAGAAGAAACGCGTTAACTCTCCACCACCATTCAATGCTTCTGTTGGTTGGTTGGTTGGCTGCTTTTAAGAAGCATTATGAAGTCTAGTTTGCTCACTACCATGGGGAGAGTGCATAAGCCAATGTTGTAACAGCACAAAAATATTTACCTGTCTTTCAAGCTCTTTTGAAAGAGGGTGGTTATTGCTGAGACCAGATCTTCAATTGTGACGAAACTGTCATTTTCTGGAAGCGCTAACCCAACCACTTTCATTGCCAAGGATGAAAAACAGGCAAGAGATGTAAAGACTTCAAAGGACAGGATTACAGTTTTATCCACAGCTAATGTAAGTGGAGATTTCTTGATAAAACCCCTGATTGTTAACCATGCTGCCCATCCTAGAGCCTAACCGTCATGCCAATATGTCACACCTCAATGTTTATTGGACGTTTAATAAGCCAGCTTGGGTTACGACATCTTTATACACCGATTGGTTTGACAAGCACTTTGTTCCTGACACCCAACAGTACTGCCGGAGGAAGAACATTGACTTCAAAGTGATCCTGGTGATGGATAATGCTCCTCGACACAAGTTTCTAATTGGACGCTACCCTAATGTACAAGTTATCTTCCTTCCTCCTACCACCACATCGCTTCTGCAGCCACTTGACCACAAATTCATCAGTACAGTATTGTTAAACTGTTCTACTATCAGTCACTCTATTAAGACTTTCGTCAGCAGACAGACTCATTAGTTGAGTTACAACAAATCGAAGCAGAACTTTCTGACAGCGACCAGGCTCTACCAGCACCAGCTAACTAGGAGGAGGAGGAGATGGTAGACAACCCGACTACTAGTACCTCACATGTACCACCCCGCAACCTTTAGGTGTTATCAGATTGTGAATTTAGGAAGAAATATAGGAGTAATATTAAAAATGCAGTGGATAGAATTGTTGAAGCATGGCGTAAGATTAATGTTGCAACAGTGCTACACGCATGGAAGTCTTTGTTTGCTAACCCCGAAGTAGGTGGGGTAGAGCAGACCGAGGCAAGAGAGGAGAGACAGTCCATGGCGGCATCACTAATGACACTGTGGAGGTAGTGCGGTTAGTCCCAGCCCCGGGATTTTTTAATGTTCAAGTTGAAAATTTGCAAGAAATCATTGGTTAATGCCAGCAGCAACTGAGAATTGATGAAATGTTGGAGGAGGATGAAAACCAACAAGAGCAGCAACCAACACAAGAGGATGATGTTAAGCCTGGTGAACCTACAACACACCAGCTGACTGATGTGCTCAAAAGCATCAAACGTGTCAGTGAACAGCTATAAGAATATGATACCAGGCCTCATCCTAGGAACCTTATCTGCCCTGCTCTTGATTAGGTTATGGAGGAATATAAGGCTTTGTACAAGTCCCGTGTTAATGCTCATCAGCAGGCCCTTATTACTCGGTACCTGTGCAAGGCCCAGCCTGTTAATGCTTTGGCAAACATCACTTCAGGAGATGATGATGACACCACAGATGATGATATTGAATTGTTGGGTGATTTGCTGGTGGAAGAGCTGCCCCAAGACTTTTAAGGATTTGATGCTGAAGTTAGAGGAAGTGAAGAGGAGGGAGCAGGTAGGAAGCAGTAACCAATCATCCCTGCCTCAGAACCCATTAACCATTTCACTGACTCTATCAAGGTAAGTTATTCTACAGAGTGAGTATGTATAAATAATGTCATCAACAATATGTACAATATAATATGTATGAATATATTATAGTAATGTCATTTTCTGGGTAGGTTGTAGGTCATTATAGAGGGGTTTGGGTGACTGACCATCGAACCAATTAGGTTTATTTACATCTATTTCAACGTCACTCGTTTGGCGATTTTGAATTTTGTGATGCTACGGCGGCACCAATTAGTCGCTAAACTCGAGACCCTACTGTACTATAATGTGATTTAGAAATATATGAAAATATAAAATAAGAAAATGAAGAGCATGGGTGTGTATGTGTGGGAAATGAACATATGTAGAGGCAGTGGGCTTTAACTGTGTGGCCACGCTCCGTACCCGATGTGACATCATGGAATACACACAGCACGCCAGCCACATGTCTGTGAGTTAGCTGGTTGATTGCCTGGCTGAACTGGGTCACATTGCCTACAGGATGGTTCGAGTGTGGAAGGAGCTATTTTTTGTACATAAAATATATGCTATAATAATTTATGATATGCTATGTATTAATTTTATTGTTTATCATAGCAATAAATATGGGAGCTCATCCCCATTGTGCGTGGTATTTAAATTTACAATTCTAGCTGATTTTGGAGGACTTTTTATTTTTATTATTACATGCATTTCCAGAGTTACGACTGTTTGATTTACAATCATCTGCACTTACGAACGGATCACAATACATTCATCGCAAATTTTTTATTTAAAGTCCCATTTTTTACATTATTTGTTATGTATGGGATATTATTGTTGTTTAGTCTGGGCAAGATTGTGCTTTAACCTAACCTAAACTATGGAATTAACACTATTATGACTTACAAACAAATCAAATTACGATCAGGGTCCAGGAACCTACACCTATCGTAAGTTGGGGACTGCCTGTATTATATCATTTTGATGCCAGTTGGTTGACTCTTCCAGTTACCCGAAGTCCGGATACCAGGGTTCTACTGTACTAAGAGTACAAGAGTACTCTTACTGCTATGAGAACTGATCCTTGTATTTCTCTTAAGACCTTATTTCAAAGCTAAAATATCTTAAATTATAAATATAATTAATTCAAGAAAACAATGTCTGGTTCTGTTTTTGTGTAATGAATATTTATGATTCAACAAAGAACATTTATAATCAAACAATGTAGACAGAATGATAACTGTAATGGGATTAGGTGTACCTCGGGGAGTACACGGGTCTCCTGCAGGACGCAGCACAGGGGAAAACATATCACATTTCAGCACAACAATATGAACATCATATAAGTATCTGTACTAAAATTTTCATCCCTTAGCAATTTTTCATATATTACAGTTGTTACACAAAACATATATATAACAAAAACAAAAAACAAAACAATGACAATAAAAATCTGCCTGAATTATTAAGGAAAATTATCAAAATATGAAATCCCATTTTTGCAATTAGTGACAAATGATAATGTGACCCCGTGAGTGAAACTTTTACATGGGATCGGACTAGCAGAGCCTGTGAATCAACAATTGAGTTGGCAGACATCAGCTGTAGATAAAAAATCAATTTTGCAATACGGGTTGAAATACTGTAATAATTTTTCAATCTTGGGAACATCAAAACTCTTGGCCTCTCCTCTCATATCTTGCATGTCTTCTAAATAAGGAAAGGTCTTGCTAACTCAGCTAATACACTTTACATTGCCAATAATGGATGAATTTATATGGGAAAAAGTTACTTCTCACTACATAAAAAAATAAATTCTTAGTTTGTGTGAGATTTCAAATTTTACTCACAGGATGAAAATAAATGTTAATGGGTTTGGTAGCCAAAGCTGTGTTGTGATATTTGTCACATTATACATAGCATGTGCCTAGTGCACGGAGTTTTAATGAACTTTTTCAATTGACGGGGGTTGTCGTGTTTACAACCAGAGTTTTAATAAAGTTGAATCATGAATGACACCACACTATAGTGCTTGACAGGGAGGTGTGGATATAAATTTAACTTATAATATTGGAATTAGCTCATTTTATTGCCACACCTCCCCATCAAGCACTGTAGTGTGGTGTCCTTCGTGATTTATTTATTTTTTTAAACTCCGGTTGTAAACACGACAACCCCCATGAATGGAAGATAGTGATTAGAACTTCAGGTGTAAATGTAGAGGGGATGAGAACCAAAAACAGGCCAAGAATGACATGGGGAGAGATTGTAAGAATAGACATTAGACTTAAGAACCTGACAAGAAAGACTGCAAGACACTGTGTAGTATGGAGAGCTTGCTGCCAGCAGGTAACAGCAGCTAACCCATGCAAGTTTGGAAAATGGCCATAAAATGATGATGATTATCACATGCTCATCAATCCTACTAAATTTGGTGTAAGCCTAAAAACCTGCTCTCAAATTATTTTTGGGTTACAGACAGACAGAGATCAAAAACTATATTTTGCCCGGCAATCATGGGGAGGGCAAACCTCAATTAATCAGCTTGCCAAAAAAATAAAGCGAAGATAAAAATGTAGGATTTTCAGGAGGAATAACTCATTTGAATACTGAATGATTTCACAAAAATGTGAGATGAGTCTGTGACTCTGCTACTGTTACACAGCCTTTATTGTAAGAGAGGAGAGTCCATGAGCTTCAAAGCTCAAGCACTCACAATGCTATCAATAATATGGTGACTTGATTTGTTCCTGATTCATTTCATCCTGTATTGGGTTCCTGACTTGTGGTTTTTAATAGGTAGTTAGCAAATATTGCCCATGAGATATTGCGAGTGTCTCAAACACCACTTTCAAATTTCATAACTACAAAGTTATTTAACAAAATGTACTCACCAAGAACTTCAATTTGAGAGTAGATGGTAAAAAGAATTCTGCCTGTTAGACGATCTACACCCACACACTGATACTCTCCTGATGCAGACTCATCGGCATTATTCAGATGCAAAACATTATTCTCAATACGGGCCCCCACTGGTAGTGGTCGCCCGTCACTACGCTCAAAAATAAATCTGGTATTATCTGCATCAGGACCTGAAAAAAGAATTATGCAAATATTTAATAAACCCTTTAATACATGCTCTGCACCTAAATTTGCGCAATTTAAATGTACTCCATTTACTCCAGTATTTACAGGTTTCAGCCATACATTTACCTGTCCTAATTATAAATAGTTTACTAAACCACATACTGGTTCATCTCAGCAAAGTGAGTCACCTTAGCATAAACAGTATTGCCCTATACCTCTGTGATTTAACACTCCCCCAAAAAGTTCATTATACCATTCTATGGTTTACAAGTCCACCTTAGTTCATAAAGTACTTGTTTATCCTAGCATATTTTGATTCACTCCAATACATAAGAATTCATCCAAGAATAAACTGGTTCATTCAATACAGTGTACTTACTGGTTCACCGAGTTCATTATTTATTTGCAGAGGTTATTCGGTTCACTCATTTGGTGTCTAAAAGTTCAAAATAATCGATCAAAAATTAAGGCAAAAACACTGGTGAACAAATTGTGAACAAGATAAGAGGTCAGGACAAAAGATCAATTAAAGTGAGATATAAGGGATGTAAAAGCCTAGGTCCTTTTATGGATGGACCTCCTAATATGGTAACCAATAGAACCATAACAAATAACATAATTCATACCACGATTAAAGCAAGAGAAATCATAAGACCCTCCAACAGGAACAAAGATTGTTGAAGAATCATCTGGCCTAGTAGGTTGTTCAGGAAGAGTTTCTGCTGGCCGATTGCCAGGCAGAATATCCTCAATAGTCAACTGGATTCTCTCCTCACTCATACCTGAAAAATTTACAATTAATTTTAGTTGTGTGAAAACATGTTAGCATAATATATATCCTACATTAAAAAATCTAAAATACAAACACAATACACCTTAATCACTGAAAGGCAAATGAGGAAGGTAACTCTCTTTAAATCATAACTTAGAATAAAAGTAATTTTAAGAATTAGTCTTATAAATAGGTAACAGGTTAATAGAGAGAAAAAAAATCTTCTCCGGTAAAAGACTTTCAACTCAAGTCATATTTTTTAGTACCTTTCTAGCAGTCATTCCTTTAATACAGTCACCCCTCAGCATTAGCAAAATTGGTATTTGTGAATTACTGTTTAAATGGGAAATAAAGGAATGCATTCCAACCCCATCCACAAGATGACCTATTGCTCAAACAAGCAAAACACAAAAGAAATTAAACTTAAGATAAATTTATTTCAAGTACAGTAGTCCCCTATTCCTTATGAGTCTGAGCAATATGAATCTGCATATACAGGTATCCCTCATTTAACAATGAGGTAGCGTTCCTGAAAAACCTAACTTTAAGTGAAAATATCCCTAAATAAAGGATAACAGCAGAACAAGGAGGGCGAAGAACAGGTTCAAATGGAAGGGCGGTAAACACTGTCCTGTACTCCCTAATAATAATAAACAAGTTTGTTATATATGGTTTGAAATTAAACAATTGATTTACTATCACCAAACTTCTACATAAATAACATGGTTCAGGGTTAGACAATTTAGTGAGCAAACGGTGAGACCTAATTTGATTAAATTTCAGATTGCAAATGAAAAAAAATTAATAAAAAAATAAAAAAAATGCTATGATGAACAATAAAATTGATACATAGCATAAAATACAATAGCAACTATTTCATGTACAAAAGAAGAAAAAAATGCTCCTTCACTCAAACCACCTTCTGGGTGATGCAACACAGTTCAGCTGACTCCAAGACATATGTGTGTGTGTGTGTGTGTGTGTGTGTGTGTGTGTGTGTGTGTGTGTGTGTGTGTGTGTGTGTGTGTGTGTGTGTGTGTGTGTGTGTGTGCCATGACGTCATATCGGGGGAAGGGAGCACGGCTGTGCGGTGTCGTAGTGAGTCAGCGATCCAGTTACAGCCCACTGCTTCCACACATACGTTCACTTCATGCATATACACAGCCATGTTCTTCATTTTTCTTATTTTATAGTTTTATGTAATATTTTCTTCGTTTCTAAGCCACCCTAGAGTTTTGTTATGACTTTTCCACAAATTTTACAGTTTCATTCATCACGTAACAATGGCAACATGCCATTTCACAGGCCACCCCATCCTCAGTTCTTTCCCCTTCCCAGTGAGTCAAGCTACCGCTAAACCAAATTTTGACCTAACATTAGGTGAGAAGGGATGTAAATAAAAATTTATTCCAAAACCAAATTAAAGTAATGTTAAGTGGATTAACATTAAATGAGGGATACCTACATGAAAAATATAATTGTAGCACTAATCCACCCAACATGAAGGTAAACCCAACTTTATGAAAGTTCATGTGAGTTGCCACGTGACTGATACTAATTAAAATTTGGCACACACCTGGTCCTCCTTTTCTGAACCTACATTACTCTTCTAATATTCTGCAATTTTCTCAACAATTACTCTACTATGCACTTTCACTGCCTTTTATTCATGTACAAGTTTCTTTATGCAAGAAAGTATACATGCTCTCTGCTATTGCTGTTATAAACAGCTTCTTGATTTCACCTTTTATCCTTAATGTATTGCCATAAGAAAGCTTTTTGAGAGCTGGAGTCTTATAATAAATGAAAATGAAGTCTCAAATCAGTATGAAAACTGAACTGACATGAAACATTGTAAATGATGTAGATGTAATTTATATGCATGTTGAAACATGAGGAGGTTTGTTTATGTATAACCCAATTTATTTAATAAGATGATTTTGACTTACCAGCAGAGTTCCTTGCAGTACACTGGTAAGTCCCTTCATCAGCTCTTGTAACACTGGCAATCTCATATACAGCAACACCAGGACTAACTGATTGACTTGGTCTGTAATCATTTAATATCAAAGAAGTTAACAACAACTTATTCACTATCTGAAGAGAAACATAACAACAATCATGATCTTTTCTAAACCAGTGAAGCCTCACTACAGGTAGTTCAGAATATATTGAAAATATCAACAAAGAATAAAATTCTAAGCAAACTCTGAAATACCCGGTAAGCTAAAGTCTGAAATCTCTTATGCGGTACAGCCTGAGTGTGCACACTTCCATCCATGCTTTTTGTTATGACAGTTTGCTGGAAGTCACATGTAAATTTTATTAATTTGACTCAAATTTTTGTCAAGTTGAACTCATCCTTCTCCCATCTAGTTCAAAATAGTGAGGTTGTAATGTGAGTAAAGCAGTACCAGAATGGGATAAGAACCACAACCAGCCAAACACATTTTCTTTGTGAAATGCATAGTTCAGTTTTCCCCCTCTCAGGTACAAATATAGTGGATATTTCTTCAGGACACTGCAAACATGGATGAAAATCCATTGAAAAAAATTATGTCAATGCGACCTTACTGTAGTACAATTTTGGATGTGATTTTCTCGCTTTTTAAAAAAGGCGCTTATCCCATTCTGGTGCTGGGCTATTCATATATGATGTAGCATATGAAAAATTGATAACAAAATAATATATAGATGATTATCATATTGCATGTAAAAAGTGTCTTAAGAAGAAATAGCTTACATGTTGGATGGGAAGTTGACCTGCAATTTTTGCCAGGACACAGATGGAGCTGGGTCACCTTGGACAGAACATTCAAAGCGAACACGCTCACCAATACGTATTGAGTGTGGTGAGGGCCCAGGTCGAATGGTTATTACTGGCAATGATTGTATTTCCAGTATGGCAACAGCTGTTACTGTCCCAGCTGCATTCTCTGCTGTACAAGTGTATGATCCTTCTTCATCACCTTGAACCTGGTTGAATCTGTTTTGAAAATAAATTTTTTTTAAAAAGTTTATGCATTATTGCTTTTGATTCATCTTTAAAGGGAGAAAACCTTCATTATGACATTTCTGGGTACAGTAGTTCCTTAATTCTACAACAACTTCATTAAGATGAGCTAGGGGTTTAGACACCATGATAAGCGTAAGTCACTAGCATATATATGGTACATGGTCTACCCCCACCCAGTAATGAAGAGATTAAAATTAATGATTATTTTCTTTCTACATGACCTATTAACTGTGATATGAAATAAGTTAAGCATACATAGACTCTAATTAAAAATACCTGAGAACACCCCCATTTAAGGTTTCGGTGTTGGGTGTTAATGGACGACGATCAGTACGAGCCCATCGGACAACTGGGTTGGGGATACCCGCTGTCAAATGGCACTGGAAGAGGGCACTTGCACCAATAACAATGGTCTGTTTCACTTCAGGATATATTTCAATTACAGGAGGTTCACGACCTGAAAAGATATAAAATTCACATTTAAGTACTCCTACTTCTGACAAAAATTCAAATCGTTAAATAAGTCACTCATAAAAGAAACAGGCCCCACCGAGAGAGAGGTTCTTGGAACTTGCGGCCTATCAGTTCTGGTAACAGTACAGTCGACCCTCGTTAATTTGGACTAATAGGGGGGAAAGGGTGTCCGTTTTAGCCGATTGTCCGAATTAACCAATTCAGGGGATAATATTGCATTATATTTCAAAGTCATTGTTTTCGTCACGATTTTATCCCACTTTCCACTGTAATACGTACGTAATTTCAGCAAAAATATTACATTTCCGTGAATGTATTATATCAAGAACATCGGAAGCTTAGGTAAAGTCTTTTGTTTTCGTCATGTATTTTATCCTATTTTACATTGAAATACATCACGTTTCAGCAAAACTACTATTTATTTCCAAGAATATATTCATTCAGGCGCAGTTTAGGTAAAATATATGTGTGATGTAGCAGTTTTTTAACTGAAAACGATTCGAAAAACACGTACCCTCTAGCCCTGTTCAAGGAGAGGACTGGGAGAAGCTGTTTGGTGCTGCAGACGATGACAAGGAAAATGATTTGGATGGATTTTAATGAAAATATTCAGAAATATGGTATCGTAGTATTTATTCAAGTCAATTAGGATAGGATATTAATGTAATACAACAGTTTCTTAACTGAAAACCAATTGAAAAGCGATTATGGTAACATCTTTTGAATGAAAGAAAGCGAAAGTCATTGTTTTCGTCACGATTTTATCCCACTTTCCACTAATACCTACGTCATTTCAGCAAAAATATTACATTTCCGTGAATGCATTATATCAAGCACAGTATGAATAGAATACCATTGTAATATAACAGTATTTTAACCAAAAACTATTAAAAAAACGAGTAACTTCTCTAGAACATCGGAAGGTTTGGTAAAGTCTTTTGTTTTCGTCATGTATTTTATCCTATTTTACATTAAAATACATCACGTTTCAGCAAAACTACTGTTTATTTCCGAGAATATATTCATTCAGGCACAGTTAAGGTAAAATATACATGTGATGTAACAGTTTTTTAACTGAAAACGATTCGAAAAACAAGTGTACCGTGTAGCTGATACTCAACAGCTGGTGGTGCGTCATGTGTCGTTGTAAACAATAGGAGGTTGAAGTAGATTACCGGGTATTATATTAAGTGTGAAATATCAAAAAGGTTTTTATTACCAGTATTTTTTGTAGATCAATGAGAACTGTGATACCGTATATGATATGATAAGTTAGCCTGTGCTAAGAACTTCAACATAGACTACTGAAAACACGTTGTAAGGTAATTTAGCCTATTGTAAGTTGGTGAGCTTCATTTGCTGAAGGAACTGCACAACTTTTCATTACTAATTGGTACAAATTTTACGTTTCCATTGTTTACTGGCAGTAAATGGTAAATATTTTTCATGTTTGAAGCTAAAAGTTGCATCCCCCCCACACTAGTGGTGATGTTACATTTGACCAAAAAGACGCTGGCATTTTATCCCAGCAGTGGGTGGACCAGCATTTTAGCTTAAGGTCCGCGTAGGTAATATTCCTACAAATCTTAAAAAAAAAAAAAAAAAAAGTTCGTTCAGATTTTATATGAATTATCCGAAATCCGGATGAAAGGAGTCCGAATTAACGAGGGTCGACTGTAAACCTAACATGGGGGAGGGGGGTATCACTTTCATCTGTGCCAACAACTACCTAGGGGTCATGTCTCATTTCAGGAATAAAACAAGGTGAATATAACAGCATAATTATGTTACCTTTATGTGTTGTATTCTAAGATCCTATTATCATTAAATTGACCTAATTCATTGCATTATACCCATATTACAGGAAAAATATAATATTTCATTCTACAAAAAAAAATATTATTTAATACTTCCCAAAATATCACGTCTTCATTTCAGAAAAAACTAATAAATTACGATATTGCATTTATTATACCATAATCACTATGTTAAGTGTGAGAAATCACAACTTTTGTAGTTAGTTACAATATTGTTTTGGTAGTTAACAGTAGTATCTCTGTTAGCTGGAATTCCTCTTAACTGGAACTCGATAATTGCTGGAATTGAAATTTTCTTCTTAACTCGCTCCCAAGATTTTCTGAGAGGCATATTTTCTGGAAAATTCAGAGAAATTCTCCCAGTACTCGGTTAATTCTGGAATATTCCAAGGGTGGGGGGGGGGGTCTTTTTCATGGCTTGAGAGATAAAAATCAGGAGAATTTTCTGGAAATTCCGATTAAATATTTCTGAGTTACCGGAAATCCTGGGGAGGTGGGATATTTTTCTGGGTTCAAGAGATGATACAATGCACAGTTTCTGGAACTTCAGGGAACAATTTTCCATTACGCGGAAAATTCCAGAGAGTCGTCTTATTACTTGGAAATCTCACATTCCTGGTAGTGCTTGACACCAATTATTCCAGCTAATGGAGATATCACTGTTTATATAATTATGTAATATGTAATTTTCCATAATTACAGGAAAATAAATGGTTTCATTCTATAATTAAGTTATTATTTAATACATCCCCCACTCACATATGGTCACGTAAAATAAAGCAAACTTAGTAATTAATATTTTGCATTTGATATACTGTAATCATTAATAGGGCAATGTATTACTCCATGAAAACCACCCAGGTTAAATTAAATGCATACAGGTTGTAAAATTGCATGGTTATTTAGTGATGATATTAGGATCTTAAAATATAATGAGTAAAGATAACATAAAAAAATGCTTTTGTATTCACCTAGTTTAGGTGTGCATGAAATGAGACATGATTCGAAGCAGTGGTTTGTGCAGAAGGCAGTGACCCACCACCTCCCCACAACACCACCCCTATGTCAGGTTCATTGTTACCAGATCTGAACTGCCACCAGTTATAAGAGCTCTCGCCTGGGAGAAGCTCATCTCTTTCGTGAGTGACTGTTTATCATAACATGAAAACAGTTTACTAAAAAAAAAGTTTATACATCATTTCCTAGTAAGTAACAGAAGTTAGATTGTCTGGCACTGAAGATGGTAATCACTACATCAGGGTTTTCAATTGCAAATCATAATATAGAAATAAAATTTTGAAAACAAGCAAGATAAAGTCATTCATACACAATGGGAAATTTTGGCTATGGAATTCTGTCCTCACTCAAATCAAGTGTTATCTGTGCTGTGTGTGACTAATACAGGTATTAACTTGTATTCACACACAGCACATATAACACTTAGTGTGTGGGCATGTGTCTCTGTGTGTGTGTGTGTGTGTGTGTGTGTGTGTGTGTGTGTGTGTGTGTGTGTGTGTGTGTGTGTGTGTGTGCGTGTGTGTGTGTGGGCGTGTGTGTGTGTGGGCGTGTGTGTGTGTGTGGGCGTGTGTGTGTGGGCGTGTGTGGGCGTGTGTGTGGGCGTGTGTGTGTGTGTGCGTGTGTGTGTGTGTGTGCGTGTGTGTGTGTGTGCGTGTGTGTGTGTGGGCGTGTGTGTGTGTGTGTGTGTGTGTGTGTGCGTGTGTGTGTGTGTGTGTGTGTGTGTGCGTGTGTGTGTGTGTGTGTGTGTGTGTGTGTGCGTGTGTGTGTGTGTGGGCGTGTGTGTGTGTGTGTGTGTGTGTGTGTGTGTGTGTGTGTGGGCGTGTGTGTGTGCGTGTGTGTGTGTGTGTGTGTGTGCGTGTGTGTGTGTGCGTGTGTGTGTGTGTGTGGGCGTGTGTGTGTGCGTGTGTGTGTGTGTGCGTGTGTGTGTGTGTGGGCGTGTGTGTGTGTGGGCGTGTGTGTGTAAATACAGGTGTTAACTTAAAATTTGTCAATGCAACTACATCTTATAATTTTCTATGGGCTGATTTGAAACAAGGTAGGCATCATCATAACCACTCAAAGGTGTGCCTGTACTTTTTCTGGGTCATATGTGGTTAATGGTGAAGGTCACTTTTTTACTATTTAGTCAATATGCAGAAAAAATTTTGCACACCTATATTTCAAGCTAACGCTCAAACCCTAGACACTGGCCATAGAGCAAAGTTTATAGGGCATCTAAACTATAAATTACAATAGTACAGTAATCACAAAAATTACTTACGATCAACTTCCACTATTGCTGCTGCCTGTGCAGTGCCTCCATTATTTTCAGCTGCACATATATACATGCCACGATCATTTACCACAGCATTGGTTATTCTAAGAATATTTCCATCTGCAATTACTCCAGAACCAAATTCTTCATTCACCTGTAAAAAGAAATACCCATGCTCTTAATTTTTCTTATTTTATAGTATTATATAATATTTTCTTTATTTCTAAGCCACATAAGAGTATTGTAATGATTTTTTCACAACTTTTATAGTTTCATTACAAGTAACAATATATGAGGCAGCTGGGCTGGCAAACTGGTGATGCAGATATAACCCACAGCCTTCAGAGATGTTCAGTTACCACTTATAACACCCATGCCTTCATTGTTTTTTTAATAGTTTCATTATATCATTTTTTTTTACTCCTAAGCCACATCATTTATCAAGAGTGAAATAAGTGTTAAAGAAGTCTGTTTTTCTGAGACATGAATTTACAAGGTCAGCCTGTAGCACTGTGCATTGTAGGATGTATTGGGGGATCCTAAGAGTGAGATTCAACTAACCAGAAAATCTCTTTATACGGCACCTTTCAATCCCCACAGGTGCTGGGTAACCGGGATTCTACTGTATTTCCTTTTTATAAACTTCCGACTCATCACAGACAATAATGTAAATCATCAAAATACATTGAAATGGATAAGCTACATAGAAAATCTAACCAAACTTAACTTTACTCAATCCCTTCACTATGGGTAGCCACCTTCAACATTTTATTTGGCTAACACCAAACGATTTTATTCAGCACAGAGAGGATCCTGAACACACTTGATTAACCTTATATAACATTGCCTGTTAATTCATCCAATTTATTCATTATAATGTGTGTCAAATTTAAATACAAAGAAATTCATAATGATATGGAGAATTGGAGAATTAGATGAAGTGCAACACAGGCAAATCTATCATTTATATCAACCTTTTATAATATTTAACAGGAAATTCTATTATCTAGTATGGGCCTGGTTCCCATGATTGCCAGATAAGGGAAGGTTAATATGAACACTAATCATAAATACTTAACATGAAAAGCATACTACCTTTGACCATGTAATAACTGGAGCTGGGTCACCAGACACAATGCAATGAAGTTCTGCAGTTGAACCCTGGTTAATAGTCTGGCGATCAGGCCGAATTTGCACTGTTGGTATGTTTCTGTAAAGTAAAATTGCAATTATTACGATTAGCTTTTCACTGAAAACTAAGCTTCATCATAGGTAAAAAAATCATAAAATTTTTTGTATTGTAAATTAATTAGGGAATACAAAATATTACTAAATTATAAAATCCATGTAATTAGATACACACATTAAGCCTAATGGTTCTATTTTATACTGGTAAAGTTCTGTACACCTACTCCATGTGATATAGATCCTTCACCTGTTCTCACCTGAGATGAGCTACTGTAGTAAGAATTAGAGCTGAAGTAACCTTTTGTATCAAAGTTTAGCTTTACAAATAGTTAACCCATTTACTAACTGCAGTTACTTCAAAAAAAATTTAAAATTATAGGATTGTATTAAATACAAAATATCATAAGAATGAGGAAGCAGGGTTTTCAATCAAAATAAATATAATACAAATTTTTCAAAGGAGATAGTCATAGACCTGAAAAAAAAATGATGGATACCCAAAATTCTAAAGAAACTTACGCAGTGATAGTGATTTGTGTTATAGACTCTTCAAAGGAGTTGGTTCTTTCATCTGTAATTCGGCATATATATGTGCCACTGTCTGCTGGGCGAGCATCAGGAATTTGTAACTCACCACTTTCAATTACTGCTTGCTGAAAATATACATAAAACAATATAAAAAGCTGATCATGTATGATTAATGCTACAGGCTATAGACCCAAATAAGGGGTATAACCCCTGGGCTTCAGGCTATGGTAGGCACCCCCACCCCCCCACATGGGTATATTTGGTATCATTTAAAAAACAAATAAAAAGCAATTCTATTCTTACAAACTGGCCATGCATGATATAAACAGGAGATAAATAAATGTCCTTACCACAAGTTGGCAACACCGAGGCAACGAAGAGTCAAGAATGTTCGTGAAGTGAAATGTGTATGTGATATTTGTTGTAGCTCATAAAATTCATACAAATTACCCGGCCAGAATATAATTTACATTGCTGGAATTCTTACAATATGATGATCGTTTTTAATATAAACATCATGGATTTTGCATTAGACATACAAATTTTAGATCTAATGTAATAATTTGGTTTACACAAAGCAAATATTTTATCTTTTGTGCAAAATATATGAAGTTTACATTCAAAATATTCCCTGACCTGCAAGGAATCCAGAAATGTCAATTATATTATCCTAACTTTAGTCTGAGGTATTATTTATTACTAAACGTTAAAATCTAGTGTTTTCACCCAAACATTTCTCAGAGAGGTAGGGCTAGTGAGCTGGGAAGAGGGGGGGGGGATTTGAGTCCATTATTTGAATGGATATTAACCTGGCGACTGTATTTCTTTTAAATATTAATTGTGTGTGCATACCATCATAAAATTTAGATGTTATTTTTACTACAACATAGGTATTGTGTCGGAAAAAGTGGAGTTTGGTGGCCAGTCTCTATTGGAATTAATCCCATATGTTCTGTTGTTCACTTTACGCGGTTTTCACTTTCCGCGGTACCCCGTGGGTTCAATTGACTGTAAATCGGGGTACTATATATATATATATATATATATATATATATATATATATATATATATATATATATATATATATATATATATATATATATATATATATATATATATATATATATATATATATAGTAATAACAAAAATTTAAGCTCAGGGGTCTGAAAAATATGATATTTAATTTGTGTTTTTTTGAAACAGCTGGATCAAGGTAGAGGTTTTATCCTTGTTAATCACTGTATCACCTGATAGGCAGTTGCCTAGGCAAGTTTTATTGTCTGATCAAAAAAAAAACACTTCCCTAGTCAAGGTGAGCTTTGCTAGGGGGAGTTATTGCTCATAGGTCATAAAAGAAAACTTACTGAGGGAAGTTGTCGTGCTAGTCGACTCCACTCTATTCTCAAGCTTCCTGGACTACCAGTAGAACAGGTAACACGTACTGTCTCTCCTGACCAAACTTCCACTTCTTTTGGAACCTGTATTATCATGAATAATAATGAGAAGTTACATTTTGAAGATTACTGATCTTTTATTAGCAGTTGGTACATAACAAAATTTTGCCATAATATCAATTTATGCTAACTTTACAGAGATATAGATACAAATTAATAATAGACTGATCTACTGATAATTCTAAGGTGAGTTTTACAAAAATTACAAAGACATCTTAATACTGTACAGGTAGTATCCACTTAACTTGAGTTCACACAACAAAAAATATGCATAAGCACAAGACCAATTAGGGAAACTGTTTACATAGCACAAAAATGATCCCGGTTTAATATAAGCCACAACTTTGCAGTACACAAAAGTGAACTTATCATATAAAGCATTTCTCTAGAGAGCGCCCATCTATGAAAAATCATGAAAATCACCATTTATTAATGCATTTTCTCTTATATCGAGGGAAGAAAAGAGATAAGCATTAATTTCATCAAATCAATATAGAGATTTTGTAATTCTAAAGGCCACTTCCCTTGCATTACCCATCTGTTTGAGGAATAATCCCAAACCAAAATCAAATGCATTTCTGTCCTCACTAACAATTCCTTATGTGGAGGCATGAGTGCTACGACAGTCATAGGTACTGTGACAGAGTCATGGGTGGTGTGACAGAAGCATGGGTAGTATGACTGAAGCATGGGTAGTGTGACTGAAGCATGGGTGGTGTGACTGAAGCATGGGTGGTGTGGCTGAAGCATAGGTGGTGTGACAGAGTCATGGGTAGTGTGACAGAAGCATAGGTGGTGTGATAGAGTCATGGGTAGTGTGACAGAGTCATGGGTGGTGTGACAGAAGCATAGGTGGTGTGACAGAGTCATGGGTAGTGTGACAGAAGCATAGGTGGTGTGATAGAGTCATGGGTAGTGTGACAGAGTCATGGGTAGCGTGACTGAAGCATGGGTGGTGTGACTGAAGCATGGGTGGTGTGACTGAGGTATGGGTGGTGTGACTGAGGTATGGGTGGTGTGACTGAGGTATGGGTGGTGTGATGGGGTTGGTAGAAAGGGAATCATTACTGGTATATCCAAAATGGGTTAACAGATAAACCGTGACTAGTATTATGGCAGAGAATATAAGAATCCCAGACTGAGTAAACAGCCTGTGTGATTAGAATGTGGAGTGAATTGGTGGGTGAGACTGATTTTAAAGATAATAATAAATGGAGTTAGAACAAAATTATCATGATTAAAAAATCATCAAAACTCACCTGAACAATTATAATTGGTCTTCCAGTTGGAGTGAGAATTGAATCAGCCGTTACCACATTAATGATGATTCGAGCATAATCTGATCCTCCAGCATTTGTTGCTGTGCAGAAGTATTCACCAGAGGAAGATGGTAAAACATTTTGCATTCTAAGAACTCCATTCTGCTGAAACACCTATGGAATAGATAGAATCCTTTCTCAATAAAACACAATTAAGTATTTGAGTATACAGTACTGTACTGTATATAATGAAAACAAAAGCAATCAATAATCCACAATTAATCATAGGGAGAGCATTAATAGTTAGTTAAAAAATCAATCTAAAATCTACAATTAGTGACAGAAAAAGTACAAGTGAATTAGTTGAAAAAAAAAATAATAATCTAGGTCTTAATAGTCAATACTAACTCCAAAATAGCCTTGATATAATTTCAGGAAAATTGATACAAGACAAATGTAAGTGGCTGTTCACACTTTCCCTTGAAAAAAAAAAGTTATGCAACTATTAAAGTTCCCCAATTTATAAAGGACTGATTAAAATAAATCCCAAGTTACAAAAAATAAAAAAATGTCCACTGAATCAATATACAAATGAAAAATTCATAGTTTTGACTTTATTTTTTCAAAATCTTTGTAATCCTTTCCAAAGTAATTATGAAAATATACTAACAATGCAGTATTTTTACAACCAATATGCTTACTTCTTTCACTAACTTATCTTCATTATTCTCTAACTCTCGCAATGTTATGAAGTCTCTACATAAGCTTTCAATCCACCATCAACTTATAATTTATGCCTCAAACTTAATGGAAATGAGTAGACTCAATTCCACCAGCACAGTCATTCAGCCAATTGCCTGATTATCCAACTTCTCCTCATTTACTCTTTTGTAATATGTGACAAATTAAATAAAAATAAATTTATTCTGTATTCTTAAATTTCATATACCCTGTACTATAGTATTTCCACGCTAAACTGACCCATAAGCCCCACCCCTCGTCAATAGCTACAAATAGCCAATTGGTTCCCGAGCGTTTTACCTCCCCCCGGACTGTGCATGTATAAGCGCATATTTATATCAACCTTTTATAATAAATATAAAAAATTTTCTAACATCCTCTCTGAAGTGCTAATGCCTTGAAATAATTTGCCTTTTGATAATTCATATATTTAACATTATTTTATATAATAACAGGTCTGCTTACCAATTGTAAACACATTTAGTTTTAATTATCTATGAGCCAAGCAGCTATTAGTATAGATGAGGGGCGGGGCCTATGGGCCAGGTTAGTGTGGAAAGGGTATACGTAATTGCATACCGTCAGCCAGAGATTCACTTGTTACAGTAGTTGGCATTCCACCCCACATCAAATAGGTACTACTTTCATCTAAATAAATTTTTACCATTCTTATGACATTAAATCATTAAACATGTAATAATTGTAGGGTGGCATAATATAGTTTTATGAGTTGCAGTAATGAATGAATTATTGAATAGCTATCAAAGTTTATGAAATATATTCTGAGAAATTACAGCACACTATGACTGTACTTCTATACATATTCTACAACAACCCATGACAATAGTTCCCATATTCTCCATTCTGAGAACTGACCATTATTTTGTTATACAAAACTGACATCTAAATGAATAATATTGTCTAGAAATAATAAAATTTATTATGCATGACATAAAATTTAATTATGCTGGAGGACTTACATTGACAGGAAGTTGTTCACGGTTTGAACCATAAGTCCAAACAACCTGAGGGTGTGGGCTTCCCGTGGCAGAACAGCGGACTGACAGAGTTCCCCCAATTATTACCTCAAGCTCTTCTCTACGTTCTTCTATGGTAACACGTGGACGTCCTCCTGCTTTAAGGACAGAGAGGAGGAGAGACTTGTAAAGCAAATTTTCTTTTAAAGTAAATATTCAAATGTAATGACTAATAACATTTAAACAAATATGGAAAATATTATGCCTAATGTTAAATCAAATTTTCTTTAAAATGCAATTTACAGTATATTTACCAATACTGTACCACACAAAAATAACTAAAGATTTTTTGTTTTAAATACAGCCCGTTTTAAAAATTATCAGTATTATTTCACATCGTTGTTTTTTTACACAAATGACTTTTATCATGTCTTTATTTTTTTAATTTTCAAAATAATTTATATTGGAACCCAAATGAAATCCCTCTGAATAACTATGCACACAAAATAATAAATAAAGAACTTATTTGCAGGTACAGTGTACAGTATTTGATGTTATAAAGATGAATAAAACTTTGTGGGCAAGAAGTAAAAATATTCATCTAATAAATATATTTATAGTTTTTTGAAGAAAAGAGCTTACAAGTAACGTTATTGAAGCTTGTTTTAACTTATAATAGCACAATGAGGTGTATGGTATGTATTCCTACACTAGATATGTACTGTATGTCTGAAGAAAATACAGGCTACCAATATGAAGTGTAGAGAGCAGAATTATATTTAAATATTTTAATATCTGGTGTACAATATTTGTATTGAAAATAGAAATTCATAAAATGATATTCATATAAACTGATCTTATAAAAGATTTACGGTACGTACAGTATTTGGGAATGCTTTATTTGATTTTCCGGTGATGTGGTAATGTAGTGCATGACTAAAACTTATTGATATGGGTGTCCAAGTAATTGGAAAAGATCTTGGTGTAAAGGGATAATTCCCACTAATGGGAGATGTCCCGAGTGACTGCAAATTTTTTGATACCACAAGTGCTATGCACCAATTGTTCCAGAATTAAGAAATATTAAAGGAAAGAGTAATATCTTCTGCTTTTGGTTGGCCACATTGTGCATTTACTTACAATTTACAGTTTAGATTTTAATTGAACCCTTAAGGGGATCTGTTTACCACCTTGGATAGAAAAAGGTCATTGAATAAGTAAAATTTTTGGGAGTGTCACATAGGTTCTGTCCCTATTATTTCTAACAAATCACAGGCACTCCCTCCAACATTCTGTTGATCCTGAGTGGCTCCACTGCAACAAGTAGTTCCAAGGTCTATTACCCAGATTATGCACCCCACAGAAGTTACATGTGGTTTGTGTATTTTCCCATGCAATTTAGTCATATGTAGCTTCAAGAAATATGTGATAATTCTAATTTGAGAGCATTCTGACTACAGTCCTTTGTTTCAGATGTTCCAAGGTCAGTTCCTCACTTCTGCATTAGTTGTCATTTGGCAAGGTAAACAACCCATCCTTGGGACACTCTATGCTTTAGCTTTGTATTTAAGATTCAGACTTTTAGGTCCTAAAAGAGAGCTTCAGTCATGTCTGACAGGGAGGGCTGAACATATGTATCCCTCAGTCAACATGGTGTAATGATGGGGACTTGATTCTTTTAGAAAAAGCATAAGAAATGTTGATACTGGAGTCTAAAAAATCAGTTCTACTTAGGTTAGAATTTTTTTTTTACCCAAATAATCCTGAATAGTTTATCTAAAAGTTTTTCAAACATACAGTATATGCAAATAAATCACTGTAGGTGTGTGTAATCCATGTATCTGCTGATAACCACACAGGAAAAAAGAAAACACAAAGTTCCCAAGAGCTTTCGTGTAATTCACATCCATCTTCAGGGGTGAGTACAAACTGTATTCACCCTTGAACATGTGAATTACACAAAAGTGCTTGGGAACTTCATGTTTTCTTTTTTCCTATGTGCAACTCACAGCGACAGACACAGGATCTGTATTCATTTAAGCTAACACCCCAGTATACGTACAGTACAATATATTGTAAATAAAAAAAATATTGTATACAACTACTGTACTGTACATTCTGTATTCACCAGCAGATGCTATCATCTTGAGTCTACAGCAAGCATACACTGTCCAATTTGCTGAATGTAATACAGTATATAACTGTAATTCTTTTTTACATCTTAACACTTGCAATGGAAGTGTGGTAGAGGATTAGTGGTCTCATATTACTGATTTGATGCAATGTCAGGTCACCCATTGTCAGGGAGGGGGATTAGTGTGTCTCATGACCTGAAGAATGATGTCTTGAATATAGACAAAAGCTAAGGTGCCCCAGTGCTTTTCTTATCATGTACATATAGTACTTTCACACTTACTGAATGTACAGTACAGTATGCATAACTGTAATCACGTTTTACATCTTAACACTGCTTTAGCATTATATTCCTGACTTGTACAATGGCAGAAGAATATGTGGCTTAGTGGGGATAAGCTGAGAAATGCATCAGCCTATCACAGGTATCCCATGAAGTCACATGACAGCATTAGCCAATCGCAGCACGCAAACCTATGGCCCAAGTTAGCCAAGCGGTCTTCCTACACATGCAACCAGCTTGTGAGGACACAGCAGAGCATGATGCAATCATTCGTAACTCCTAGAATTTTTGTCCCCCAGGTCCAGAGCAGGAAGGTTTGGAAAGATTTTCTCAGAATTTTTCTAGAAAATGCACTTTCTTTCATCCTCAGAATTTGTTACCAGGTCTGGCATTTTTTAATATATTTTTATTTTTTATATACTATACAGAAAATTTTCTGAACTTTACTGGAAAATGCAGCTGATTTTCAACTTCGGAAACTCGTTTGTAGACCCGGAATTGAGATATAAATTTTTTTAATACCGGAGACTGGGGATTGTGGCTAACAGGGATATTACTTAAAAATCTAATTTGGGCTCTTTGGGTCAGTGGTAACTTTTGTGTAAATGTTAATTTGTGTTATGGTCTTTGGGTCAAAATCGTGTGCACTTGAAATTTTGGGTTTATGCTTCAAGGTCCATTGCTCCCATATTATGAGTCACTGTTTAGTTCACAAAATTCACGTGTTCTCTAAATGGTACTACCAAATGAGTGCAAAATTGGGATGTTTTACTGTAAGTGGATTACTGTCATATTAACAAGCATAGATGAAGGTTTTCTTCAATAAGACCTATGTAGACCCCAGGTACAATCCCTGACTCTGATGAAAAATTTAAATTTGTGTACACTCAGCTACTGCACTCTTTTCAAATGTAGGACTTATAATCCTAATCTTATTTGAATTTGTACATGTACTGAAGTAGTTTGGGTAAACCAAAACAAGATTCTACCTCATTTGGGATGGAAGGCAAAGCTTTTATTGCCTTGGAGAGAAAAAAAAAAAAAATAAATAAATACTGTATAAAAATCCAAATGAATTCTGAAGACTTAGTTAATTACAAGGTGAGCTTCAGTGAGAAATCATGGCCAATGAATGTCACTCATCTTAATCCATTAGAAATCTCAGGTAACTCTGATAAAAACTTTACATAAAAAAAAAAAAATGAATAAAATCTGAAATAGAAATTGCCAGATCCTAGAAGGGCTGACCTGGCAGAAATTGTGCATTGTAAGTTAGAAAATTAACAATATACTACAGGGGTAGGGGTATGAAATTCCATTTATGGTTGAAGAAGATTTTGAAGTGATGGAGCTAATGAGTCCGTCAAAATCTTTTTGACTCTGTGAACCCTGAAACATCTTGGCCTTCACACCCATCATTGGTTCAGGAAGTAAAATGGTTCAGAACCAACTGGGTGAGTATTGTTGCGAAGAGGATTTTTTCATTATCTGCCCTTGTCCATTTGGATATTGTAACCAGTCATTAAATTGTATACTCTTACTGAAAGGCACAGTAAAAAATGATCTACAGGAAGTGTTCTCACAAATCACTTGCAGATGCCCGACCTAAAGGTTATAAAACTTAGCAAATCTTTTAATTTTCTGAGCAAATTTAATACTGTACAGTTGCCACAGCACTTCTGATACTTGATAAATTATTTATTCAGCAGTTGTTATTTGTTTTAATCACTCTTTGCCAAGAGAATCCTACCACTCAGACCCGGATTGAAAAGTGGCATGTGCAACACGTAATAGCTCACCACAGGTTTTATATACATATAGAATCTTTGTTATAAAATCATACTCCCACCCTTAGATATGAGGAAATACATAAAATATTTATGAACAAATACTTATACTGTACTGTATATATGAGAAAAAATTTCAAGAGAATAGCTTTTCAGATACGGTAATTTAAGCTGTGAGACACATCATAATAGGAAAGCAACACTTTTGTAAAGCCAAAACATGCAACATCCAACTTCAAATGTCAGAAATATTGTACTACAGTTTGAAATTACAGAAGTAAAAAAAAAAGGGGGGGGAGAGGGAATAGAATAATATGAATATTTAATATAACTAATCATCAAGACAATTTTTAGTTTTGGAGGACCACTGGGACACAGTAGGATTACGGACAAATCATCATGAATATGAGGGTGCAAATTGAAAATATCTAAAATGTTCAAAGTTTGCCTTGTTAAACATCTCAGCCATATACTGTACTGTAGTTACCACTAAAAGAAGATTACTGTATGGTAGTACTTTGTTATAATCCAGTAGTTATATAATGAAATATACCAAAGACACATTGACCTGATTATGCATGCATATTAGCTTTAGGTAACATTTCACTTACTTCAAATGGTTTTACTGTATCTTAAAATGTGTTTAAGTAAAACCTTGAAATGGAAATAAAATCATCAAAGTTCTGCACAGTGTAGGTGCATGTATTTTATGTATGTACTGTACTTTAAATAAAGTCATATGCTATATCTAATAACATTTCTCTTTGTTAGGAAAAAATAGTTTACTGGAGAACCCAAAAATTCTGGAAATTAGTTACCTGGGAGCCTAAGAAAGTCAGCACATTTGGAATTTTTAAAAATAAAACTTTGCATTTATGGAGAAAAGTTGATGCACTATTTTGATCATGCCAACACTGGCTGGATTTGTTAGTAAGAATTCTTGCTAAACAGCTTCTAATTAATATATTAAATTCAAGTTTAAATTCAGAATCGAACATTCACCCATTAAATTTTCACAATTTAGTTGCAATGCTATGTTTTAGCTATAAATGTAACTGTGTGTCGGTCTTCACAGGCCATCCACATTATTTTAAATTAATTTCTGTCATCAGTTGAAAATTTAACTGAAAAAATTTTCAAAATTCTGCTTATTATTGAATTTCATATTGAAAATAATATTAAGCCTCCCGGTAAATACAGTAAATAAATATTAACATCAACCTTACTGATGACTTTGTATACAGGTGACTGAGACTGCCTCAACCTTTAGTGAAGTATCAGTTTGTTTGTGTAATAGGTTCTGAGATTTGTAAATATTCAGTTTTGTAGTGCACAAGTATTAAGTAGAATTCTCTTACAACAATCACACTCATAGGTAGGACTTTTTATCAACTATAAACAACAGATCACCTCACCAGAAAAATGTCGAAATGTAAATGTACAAATTCAAGTGAAATAGGAATACTAAGTGCTGTGGTCCTATAAACAGAGCCCGGATGAAATAGAGTATTGTACAGTATATTGTATATGTTAAATGAAAAGTAGTGCCAGATTTTAGGATAGGCTACTGGTTTGGATGGTTCATTATGTTTAGCACAAATAGTTTATGATAGCTTTATTTATGCAACCATGGCACTTTCTATGTCTATGTCACCGAATTTTCATATGTTTACAACTGTTTACTTTGGTGAGGTGCTTTAATGTTTCCATGAAATAACCAATACAATGCATGATATTTCATTTTATTTTATTTATTTTTTTTTAAATTCTGCAGTGCACCATTGACTGAACAGTACTTTACCTAGGGAGCTTCAACCTAAAATTGTTAATGGGTTCATAGGGAATGGGTACAGGGGTAGCGACCATGTAAAAAAAAAAGTCGTAGTCCCAACATTCCCTGGATTTCTGAGGTCATGCAGTTTTGATAAATAGTCCTTAAATTCAGGTAATCATAAAATTTTGATAATCCTCTTGATTAGGAAGGGTAACCAGCCATAAAATTTTGCTTTAAAATTCCTGATGGCAACTGGGTCACCTGAACTGTGCCCATCTCCTAGTCTCTGTTGTATTTTGGGGGCTGATGCCCTGGGTTTCTAGTGGTGAGTGGGGGGCATCCTGTTCTAAATTTATCCAACAGTTGCCATCAGGTAATTCCAGTTAACCCACACAAACATGGAAAATGGCCATAAAACATTGATGATAAGTACAGTACTACACATGACATTATATAGTGTATGTGAAATATTCTAATTCTCTGATGACACAGCAAAACAAAACATGATGAAATCTGTAGGCAAATTACAACAAGAACATGCAAAGTCAGCCAAGGTGAGAAACAGGCAGGGACAAGAAGTGTTACCAGTGGTGGAGGCGCATGGAGGCAGGAGGAGCGCCACCATACCCACAAGGAGGGAGACAAGGAACAGCAGGGGGGACAAGGCACCACCACACCGAGTTCCACTTCTCCCAGGTTCTCCTATATGCCCAACTTAGATGCAGGGGGTAGCGGAGATGGTGAGGGTGGTAGTAGTGTTGTGTTTAAGTCATAATGATCAGGGTTGTGGCGATCAATGGAACAAGTTCATCATCAAGGTAAGCAGTAGAAGAAAAGGAAAAGGAAACATGTTAAATTCAGAGTGCATAGTCAGTACAGTATTTTGTTGAGGATGCACTACACACGATGGAAAAGGTAGTGAATACTGTATAACTTTGACACATACAATTAAATAATACTAATGTCGTTATGTGCAGGTATACACCCTTTAAGTAATACACACACAGTAGAATCTCGGGTAGATTTAATTCACCGGCACAAAAATGAACAGTAATAACAATAAAAATTCCTCTCAAATTGGCAAGAATAGTAAGTTTGAATACCACGCGCAATGGTGAAGAGCTGCCACATTAAAATTGCTACATAGTACAGGTATATAATAAAATACAATAGCACATATTTTATGTAAAAAAAAAATTGCTCTTTCCACACTCAAACCATCCTCTGGCCAATGCAACACAGTTCAGGCATTGGGAATTTCATATTTACTAATTCCTTTGTGGTTATCAGCATATTCGTGGATCATGCACACAGACATATTTTGAGTTTATGTAACCTTTAAAGATCTGCAGGCTCAGTAAACAGAAGCTGACTCAGGCCCTTGGTGTAGGCTAAGACTTCGCGATTCACTTGGAATGCTGCGATAAACTGTGAGCTTGTAATTGAATACAACAGCACATTTGCCTCAGTCTTGGCATCCCATCTATGGCCCTCATTATGGGCGATTCCCATTAGGTAGTCGAGGATGGCTTCGTACACTTGATGGAAGTTCTCCAAGGCTATGTAGCACCTTGTTTCACAGAGAAGCTTCACTTTCTCTGCTTTCACTAATGGCTGTTCCTGACCTTTTCTCTCTGCATTGAGTGTGTGCAGTGCTTTCCCCAGAGGTAGCTGTCATTTTGGTGAATACTTGAAGTAAATTCCGAGTGCCTACACATTGGACATAATGTTTGTCATCTCTGGGAGCTTGGATGCTTTGCCCAGGGCCAGGTTGAGGCTGTGGCTTGCAAAGAGGTAGGAGCCCCTTTCTGGGAATTTGCTGCACACTAATTGGTTTCCCCAACCATGTTCCCTGCACCATCATAAGTCTGTGTTCTACACAACTAGGGGTCCAAATGAAGTCACAAAATTTGAATTTGGTTACTGTAAGTGCTGCTTTAATTGATACATTACAATCTACAGGGACTAAATTCTACTGCTGTAGTGTTTGGAGTTGTTTTACTCTACAGTACATTATTTAAGCCTATTTCTTGAAGCCCTCACGCATCCCCGTTAAAGACTATATATGCTCTGCATAAAAAGTTCACGTAACTGAGTATATGTGAGGCACACTGATAATATACATATTACATTTCTCGATTCAAAGAGCTTTGTCAGAAAATCCTCCCCCTTGCAGGAATTTATTTTTCACAGCAATGATACTCAAACACTTGGTCTCTGATTCACAAGTGTAGGGAGTAAGCTAATGGACTGAATATAAAATATTGCACTCACTATTCAGTGGATCCTAAGAATAATTGAATAGGTTCTAGAACAATTTCTCCACCTACATTAACATTTCGTCTTATTAACTTTCCTCCTATAGTTTTATAATCTTTCTTCCCTTTCTCTTTGCCGCAATGTTGCTTCACTGTCTCTCTTTTATAGGTACTTTAACGGACAATGTTAGGTGGATTTGGCATCCTGTGTACAGCTCGTAACACTCGTCTTGCCCGCGGTGCCCACTGTTTCTTTGTGGATGTCGCTCACACTAGAATAACCCGTTATAGTACATCCTTCTTTCCTCAAACAGCCAAACTGTGGAATGCTCTGCCTTCTTCTGTGTTTCCATACTCATACAATCTGTCTCACTTCAAAAAGTTGGTTTTCTGGCATCTTCGTGGTGTAGATTGATATAATCTTTTCTTTTGTATTTTTAATTTCTTTTTACTCTTATTTTTTGCCATAAAAAAAAATAAAAAATAAATAATAATACCAATATGGGGCTCGTGAATGACATTAGTATTATTATATTTTGGTATTCTATGATTATACACTGTGATGTTTTATTTTCATTTGCATTATACTGTATATATACGTATAATCATTTGAAGCTTATTTGTATATTAATTTTATTTTAGCTATACAGTACATAATATTGATTGTTAAACTCAAGATGGCAGGTGTCAGTAAAGGGTATGTGTTTGAACTCATAACTTTTGACTGTTTTTATGGATCACAAAATTTTTTAGGTTTTAGATTAAAAATTGTTTCCAGGATCAATAGTGCTAAAGCGAAGTAGCATTAACGGGGCTTTGCAAGGTATTATTGTATAGTATTCTCTATGTACTGTACTTGATTTTTACCTTGAATTGTACTTTAAAGGACTGTACAGTACCTTAATGGGTCACTTCCCTTAAGACTTCATTTCCCATGAGACCTTGCCCTTCTGACCATAATTATGCTAAGCCAACCATGGGATAATTCTAAAATGCAACTCCTGCACTTGGAAAGGGATAACTGTTTAGGTTCCTATACAGTAAGTGAGGAGTGGGTCAAATTTTTTTTTTTACGGGCATTAGCCCACCTGGGCACAGGCAATTTTTAATGACCCACATCAAGGACTTGGGGAGCAAAAATATAATGTAATATAATATAATATAATATAATATAATATAATATAATATAATATAATATAATAAAAAAAATAATAAAAATAATAATACCTGTACTGTAATAGTAATAAAAGTAATAAAAATATATTAAATAAATAACAATTATAATAAAAGAAAATAATAATAAAAATAATAACAATAATAAAATTAATAACAATATTTAAAAAATGAATAACAATCATAATAAAAGAAAATAATAATAATAGTTTTTTTAATTATAAATAATAATAATAACAATAATAATACCCCCTGTAATAATAAAGAGCCATAAATAAATACAAAAACAAAAAATAAAAATATCAATATACCTGGTAATGTAGTGAGAAATGATATATGTAAGTTGTGTTGTCAATAGTAAGAGAAACAATTGAGACCCTGCAATTGTGTGTAAATGAGGCAGAAAGTCAGATCATCAACCTGGGACTTGGTCACATATGGCAGCAGGGTCTACCATTAGACAACACATGATACTTCTAATATCTTCCCAGGCGGTAGTACCTCCCTGTTTGATAGCTGCCTTCTACCTACAGTTAGACCAATACCTTATAACCAAACATTTTGTGAACACAAACCATATGTAACCCTATCAAGATGATTACCATACAGTTGTTGTATGTACACATGCTCCAAAAAGTATCTTTGCAATTTTGTGTTAAACAATATGACTCCAGTACAACAGGAGTCATATTGTTCATTTTGAACTTCACTGGCCTCCTCTGTTAAGATACTTTTTGGGGTGTGTGTTCTGTATATACTGGACAATGGCCGAAGGGTAACCTCTAGCTTTTACTTTATGGCTGAACAGGAAGTCCAACTAATTCAGCTTTGTGAAAAATACTTGATCAACCAGTTGCTCCTCCAAGGCATATCATTCAGATATGTATCCAGATGTTTCAATAAAAATGTATGAGTAATTGCAGAGCTTAAAGTTGTTCTTATGCAGTTTATCCTGGATTATGTACTTTATATTCAAATTTCAGTTGCTAAGCCACGAGTAAGGTCAAAGCACACAATTATGAATGTACAAATTTTCTTTTTACAACTGTCTTAATTTACACCACATCATTAACATGCAGATTATTAAAGTATTTTATTTTTTTTTACCGAAAAGTTTTTTTTATTTATTTATTTTTTTTTAGGTTTCTTCATTACTTTTCAGGGATACCTGTGAAAAGTGTAAGGTAGATATGAAGGATATAAAAAAAAAACCCACTAAATTTATTCTAATTGTGAAAGGTGCATCATGAGTGATGGGTTCATATAAGGTGAGAGAATTACTGTACACGAATCTAATGAGACAGACGATTATATTTCCTGCTTCCCATGAAAATCCATAAAGTAGATTTACCAAAATACATAATGAACTTAATTTAAAATTTCTCACCTCCCACTGTAAGAGTAGCATTCTGTGTTACCACTCTGCCAAGGCCATCTGTTGCTGCACAGATATAGGTGCCACCGTCTGTCACTTGAACCTAGAATGAAATTGAAAATGTCTCATTTAGTACTACTGTACAAAAACACAGTACAGTATTAAATTCAGGGGTGGTAACAGGGGGGGATCTAGGATGGCATACAGACCCCCCTCCTCCCCAATGAGGGAAATAAGGAGTCTTGGGTGTCAATTATAAATAATGGATATAACTATAATGGTCAACATAAATTAATTACATATCTTCAGATCTATTAAAGTACAGTATTTGAATTTGGAACTAAGTTTGGGTTTAGCTCATATTTTTTTATAAACATGTTAAAGCATTACTAATATCTTGTTAATATGCAACTATGGTAACTTTTCATAAGTACGTACAGTGGGGTATGCTATAACGAACGGATCCTACTACGAATATTCCTATAACGAACGGTTTTACCTATAAAATTGAGAATGCTATAACGAACGCAACTCCTACAACGAACACGGATGAATACCGGACTATTTCGCCTGGCGCATGAATATTGTTGTACCGCGACCCACAACAAGAGCGTCAGGCGCCATCTTTGTCTCATTGTGTAGCCAGTGCACCACTGTTATTGTTGAAATTTCGTCTTTTGATGTGGAAATTCGCGTTATTTGTATAACTATTTTGTTATACAAGTATACAATTGTAACAATGAGTCGTCCAAAGCGAGTGAGAAAGCTAATAACCCTTGAAACTAAGAAAGAAATTATAAAGAAACGTGAGAATGGAAGAAGCATTGCGAAACTTAGTGATGAATATGGGATGGCTAAATCGACTATATGTACGATTTTGAAGAATAAAGAGAAGTTAAAAACTGTGCAAGTGGCTAAGGGAATCTTTAGACTTAGCAAAGCAAGGTGTAATGTGATTGAAGAGATGGAAAATTTACTCTTAGTGTGGATAAAGGAGAAAGAAATGGCAGGTGGTAACATTAGTGAAGCTATAATTTGTGAGAAGGCTAAACAATTGTTTGAGGACCTTAAAGCCAAGACTCCCAGTGGAAGTGATAGTGATGTGCCAGTGTTTAGGGGTACCTGCATGCTGAATAACACTAAGGTAAGATAAAGTACCGTATTTTTTACATTTTCCACAGAATTTTTTCAGTGTTAAGCGGTTGTATTTGGGGGCCTGGAACGGATTAATCCTATAACGAACGAATGCTATAACGAACGAGATTCTGGAACCAATTACGTTCGTTATAGCATACCCCACTGTACTCTATTTGTCAGCATATAGGATGCACTTTTTTCTTAAAATTTTTGTCCAAAGATTACTGTGCCCAATGTGCCAGTACTACCAAAAAATGTTGGAAGGCATTTAATATCAAAGACTGCTTTGACATTATAAAAATGTCTTGGGATAAAGTGAAGCCTTCCACCATGAACGCTTGCTGGCACCAACTTTGGCCTGAAAATTTTCACGATTTCAGGGAATTTTCGATGGTTGACAAGGAATAGCAGAAATTGTGAAACTTGCAAAGGAAATTGGAGGTTTTGATGACATGCAGAAAGAGTAGGTGCATGAACTGTTGGACTTGCATTTTCAAGAACCAATACATGAGGAGCTTGAAGAACTTATAGCAGATGACAGTAAAAGTAATGATGCTGAAGTGGAACCCATAACACCTAAATTAACAATTAAGGTCATCTATGAATTCCTCCTGCAAGCAATTGAACTTGGTGAGAAGTGTTTCGACATAGATCCAATAATGGAAAGAAGTTTAAAGTTCTAAAGGGCCCTTGACGATATTTGAAAGACTTGCAAAGAAAAAGTAAACAAAAGAAAATAACAGACTTCTTCTCGAGGCAGCGGTCACCTCAACCATCAACATCGTCTGCTGAACCAGAACTCTATGAAGCCCAACCATCAATATCATCTACTGATCTGGAGCCTGAAGCTGATGATCCATCAGCTTAAGAAATAAAAATCATTCCAGTTTCATCATCATCGAAGTCTTCTTCATCAATCACAGTCATCAGAAGGCTTCACAACATCTACGATATTATCATCATCATAGTTACACTACAATCATCTAGCCATAGATCGGTGAGTACAGTAATATGGTTTTATAATGCTTATCATTAATATTTTTAATTCTTTATGGTTTGTTAGTTTTATTATTATCATATTTGTGCATTATGTGAATGTTTAAAAGGTATGCATTTCACATGATGAGAGTCCATACGCGGCCACGATCCCACTACCCCTTTTTTCCCTTAAGTAGTTAAGTCTGCCCAACGCGCTGTTTTCGAGGAACCTAACCCATGCATTGGGTGAGGGTTCACTGTATATGAATATATACCAACTACAAAAGGTATATTTAGGAATAATAAGTAGTATACAAAATACAGAAATTACTGTGTTTTCAATCAAAGGATATAATCATGTTACCATAAAAATAAATCTACAGTACCCGAGAGATCACAAGAAGACCACGACGGTTGTCTGATGCTCTTCCATACGGTAGTTCGCCACCAGCCTTGTTCCAAGTGACAGAAACTAGATTCTGTGGAGAGTAAAGAAAGCAGCATGCAGTATATAATATAATTTATTTTGCATAACAAATTAATTCACACCTTAATTTCTTCATAGAGATTATGTGATTACAGAGTGTATGAATATCATATCAAGGGCAGATCCAGGGAGGAGAGGGGTCCTAGGGGTCTAGACCCCCCTTTTCATCAGAAAATCCCAAAACCTTTTCTTTAATGCAGTATTGTATTGTACTCAAGACATTTTTGTAGAGTAAAAAGTAATTACTATTAACCTCAGAATGTCTTCTAATATCAAGTGTACATGGCTCAAAATGGCCTCAAAATGCCCATGATATTGGTCAGATTTCAAAAATATTTCGGGGGGGTTTACGGTGCCCCTCAAAATCCCCCAGCTGGGTGTGCTCGCTGTACTCTCCATGTTCCCCCACTCACAACTTCTTGGACCCCCCCATTTAATATTCCTGGATCTGCCCCTGCACATCCACTTTCATATCTGACCTTTAAACCAATTCTCACTGGGAAAGCACTAGCTCAGAAATATTTAAGTTATTTCATTAAAGAACTGACACCCTCTTGCAGAAAAGTAAATTTTCCATTTTGTTACTGTATTTAATTCATATATATATTTCCATATGCAGGTATCACCAGAGAAAAATAGTCCAATGAAATATTTTTCATGGTGTTTTTAAATAAGATAACACAATTAACCACACATTTATTATTTGGTAAACCAACATCTCAATCATATGTTACCTGATACAGGTATACTGTATACTAATGCTATTATAAATAATAAATATATTTATCACCAAAAATCAATAAAAATGTTTTTTTAATGATTTTGTAAATCTTTCATTATGGTATACAGCCAACCCTCGCTTTACGCGGTCCCACTTTACACGTTTCCACGTTTACGCGGTACCCTGCCGAACACGGAATGCTCACTTTCCGCGGTGTGTGTACCCTTTTATGTGGAGAGCGGCGCGAGCAGGGTGCGCACAAATTCGCCCACACATCAAAACATTACCTAGTTCTTCACCCGCCACCCACCACAGCCGGCCCAAGTCAGTGATAGTGATAATGATAGTGAGAATATGGACTTATATGGACTTTGAGGGGTTTGACAAAGAGGCCCTGCAAGCCTCTGTGGTGGATAGTGATACAATTGATACAAGTGATACAGGTGAGGGCCAATAATCTGCCCTCTGCCTCGGAACCAACCCCCCATCCCCGTGTGCCCAGCCATCTTTTCTACTAATGTAAGTGTTAAAAAACCTAATTTTATTGATATTTCTCTTAATTATTAATTGTGTGTGCATACCATCATAAAATTAAGAAGTTATTTTTACTACAACGTAGGTATTGTGTCTGAAAAAGTGGAGTTTGGGGGTTGGCCCAGTCTCTATTTCAATTAATCCCATATGTTATGTTGTTCACTTTACGCGTTTCTCACTTTACGCGGGCCGCCGTGGGTTCAATTGACCGTGTAAAGTGAGGGTTCACTGTATAAGAATTTTATGGTTATAAATATTTCAGTATAATCCCTGGTATTTAGCTGGAATAATTCTATTCTTCGTAATGGAAATGTGAAAACTACATTACACACTCATAATATAACAAATATTTAGAGCTCTTGTTCAACCTGCACCATTCACAGTGATATCAATGTAACAAATAGTTAAATGTATACAAAGAAATTTAATTTATAATTATGATAAAACATAATTTTCCAATGAAAAACTAACCTGAGTTGCACTTAGAGATCGTGCTGAACACTGGAACTGAACAGTTGAACCTACTGCTGCAACTGTAACTCTTGGTTCAGAGATAGTTACAGTTATAAATGGCTGCCCGTCTGGAACTGGGGGAGAATCTAAAATAAAAAAGGAATTTATTTTATAAATCATGGTAATGTTTGTGGACTATCATAAATGCATTCCTTAAATTTCAACTAAAGTTTACAGTTATTATCAGTCTCACTGCTTTGTAATAATATGTTACACAAACTCTTAAGTAATTAACCTCCATTACTCCTAATTACAGCTAACCTTAAAGTTATGGAATTTGAATTAATGGAAACAGAAATGTATGGAAGGAGTTTTTGTATACTGTATATAGAAGAAATATATGCATTAAAAAAAATTCCTGTTATTTTCTGGTAAAAAAAGAAGTATAAATCTTGTTTGCTCCAATTTTTTACTAAACACAAGTGAGAACAAGTAGCATCTGGCATAAGTTATCTTGAATCTTTGGTTTAATTTGACCAATATTAATTTCAAAAGCTTTGTGAAAACAATATGAATAAATACATATGAAGATAATTAAGGTATTAAGCTATTTATTCAATCAAACTCACTACTTCTGGCAAATGAACAAACTCATTAGAAGCTGCTAGGATGTAAACAACCTAACAATTTAATGCCTCTTTAGAGAAGTCTCCACTTCTAAATACAGAATACAGTAGTATACTGTATTGTATTTAACATGTTTTTTTTTTATCTAAATTATGCATACAATTATTTTTTCTGTATTTTGTTATTTAAGAAGTAAAACAAACAGTCAATTGAATTTGTGTGAGTGCAATCAAAACTTGACAGAGCAAGGGATATAAATTTAACCTAATCCAGGGAAGAAAATGTATGGTTTTTGAGAATTTCTAGTTTTCTGAGATCCAGTTTCAAGGAATTGTATCTGTATCTTTAAAGAGTCTTAGGAGTTATTCCAGTAAGTTTCAGGGGATTTTTTTTTTGTCCTTTTAGTGTGCATCTCCAATTATATAATGGATGTCAATGGGGAAAACATGTTTTGATTAATGGGATTTTATGATATGGTTAACTTTTCAGGAACTTATCCCTTCTATAACTTGAATACAACAACATGTATACAATGTAATTTTCTAAGAATTTCCTTAGCAACAATTTAAACTATCAAAGAATTTTCCTATTAAGAGAAACACAAATTATAAGTATAATAACTAATAAAAACCCATGATTTTTCTGTGAAAACTGGAAGATTGAAGTATGGAATCGATTTCATTGAAGAAGTAAGAAATGTGTACTGGGATACTATCACCAGACCCACCTGCACTGTCCAGGAGGCTTTACATGCTTCAGTAGCAGGTAATGCAATGCAATCAGGTTGATAATAATGCTGTTTACAGTTTTTCACCAACTGACCCAATGTTAGAGCAAAGCTTTAAAACCTTAGAACAGGGGTTGTTTTGAAAGCCAGTGAAGCATTAAGGTAACCAGGCTAAAGTACATGCCAGTGCAATAAATGTAAGAACTATACTGTAAGGTGGTTATGCCCATCTTTTCCTGCCAACTTAGCTGGGAAAGCTAGAGCTTTCATATCTACTGCTCATTTACAAAATTAATTTTATTATTAAATCTTCCATTTCAAACCTATTATTGTTATAACTAACCTGTGATACTTGTATTCCAGCCAGCAAAAGAAATCGGGAAGTGAGGATGTCACAAGGTGAAGCTAAATAGCTATTCAAAAATATTGTCAGGAAAAAGACTTGATCATTTATCCTGTTCAACTCTGAACCATTAAGATTCTTGACAAAGATGCAACAGCTTGTTTAAATAACCCAATATATTCACATGTTTCAACATCTATTGTCTAAAAACTCATTTAGGTTGTTTATTTAATGCATTGTGTGCTGCACACACACACTCCAGGTTTCTATTAACTTAATTAAGTTATTTGTACAATAGAAAACAACCATTAATAAAAAAGGTAAAAGGTAAACTTCTTCATATTTAGCATTTGAAAACAGTTCCAAAGATCCTCTTATTCTAGTTAATCCCAAACCCAATGGTGAAACAGTTTTTGTACAGTATTCCATTCCAGACCATCAGTATTTCCTTGGAAGTGTAGGGATCAACAGTTCTAATAACTCATTACAGTAATAGGTAATAGGTATTGGAAGCATAATGTGTTGTCTAATGGTAGACCCTGCTGCCATATGGCATCACAAAAATTGTGACCAAGTCCCAGGTTGCTGATCTGACTTTCTACCTTATTTATAAACAATTTCAGGGTTTCAATTAATTCTCTTACTATTGACAACACAACATACTGTATATCGTTTCTCACTCTTGATATATTTTATTGTTTTTGTATTTAATTATGGTTATTAATATTTATATATTTTTTTATATAATTTGTATCTATTTTTATTAACTGTATTAATTATTATTATTATATCTTTGCCCCCACAGGCCCTGATGTGGGTCAGTGACCTGTGCTCAGGTGGGCTAAAAAAAAAAAAAAAAAGAGTTCCCTATTGGAGAACTGAGTGAGTTACCATTATATTATTTTCTGCTCATCCATTTCCCTTGACCATTGCCCTTTCTTAGGCCTCTTTCACATGAATGTTTTTTTTTATCATGTGATCAAGTGTAGTGAATCTTGGAAATCAATGAAGTTCTATTAAACGTCCATTGAACTTCCTTGAAATTTAAGTCACATGACAAAAAAATGCTTGTGTGAAAAAGGCCTTATTGCTTAATTTTTATACATATTCCTCATATCCCTATTCCATATTATCAAATCCTCAAAGTATTCCTCAACCTTTCCAATGTTCATTCCCTCTTGCTCCTTACCTATCCCTTCTCTGTGGGCTTTCCATGCAGTTAATGGTAGCCTAGGTCATATCTTCCCCCTCAAAGCTTCATCCATATTCCCTCAATCCTCTGCCACCTCTCAGACCACTCCAACCTCCTAACTAATGGCCCAGTAATCTCCAACCTCCCTCCACACTTAATATTACAAGGGCTAAACTCTGTACCTTGTGTGAATAATTCTTGTGAGTATTTTGGGCTGTACAGTACAGTACCATTGTTGTCCCAATGCATCAATAAAGAGTCCAAATATCTGTTTTGTTTCAACCTCCTTCATTTAATAGAGTTGAAATAAAGAAAACCTTAAATTAAAACCTTGAGCTTCAAGTGTAATTAAGGTATGGTTGCTGAAAAATATATCATAGTCATTGTATTAATCTGATATTGCCATGCTATTCCATGACCTTCTCTGTTCCTCAATTATTGTTTCTGCCTTCTATTCTACTGTTAACTCCCTTATATCTTGATGTGCACTCTCACCAAAAATTTATCAAACGCAATATGCACTTTGCAATCTGTAAAGTGAAAGAAGAACCTGAAACCATTCCGAGATGACAAGACCCATTCTACTCATTCTCACATCCATCGTGCCCAGTGTTCGATAAGTTTTTGTTGACAGGGTACATCATCTCTATTCCCCAATTATTATAATCATTTCCCATCCACATCTTCCTCTCACCAGCTGGCTTTCCGTCAGTCGCCCACCTATCCACCTTCACCCTCTTTCTCAATGGCTACTTGTTACGCATCATATTCCTCTCACTTCTTCCCTTCACTGTGTGAACACCATCTACCTTCCTCACTCCTCCCTTAAACCCTGTCACTCTTACTGTTATTACACTCATTTTTTGAACACATCTTTAGTCATATGAAACCCATTACATAACCTGTTATTAATTAATATAAAGAAGGGTGGTAGAGCCTTGGCTTGGCTTTGCTTGGCTCACATAGCACCTCTTAGCTTCTAAGAGGCAAATATTGCACGTCATCTACTCATTTAAGGTAGACAGACAGCACGATGGGGAAGGAAAACTGACTGGTATACTCGAATGAGTTAAAAAATATTAACCTTGGTTTACATTATGGATGATGAAATGTTGATTCTAGTCTTATCCTAATCTTATAGGACACCACCTGGCTTCTAAAAATATACTGGAAATATAAATAGGAAAAGAATAGGACCTATGAGAGGCTGAAAATATAGTTAATGTAAATTATAAAACATAAATAATATCAGAAGATGTAATCTAATTATTATATTAAACTGATTAAAAATATAACCTAACTTAAAATTGAGTCTAAAACATATAAAAGGTCAGTGACTTACATGATCTCCGTTTTTGACTGACATACATAATTTGTGACACCATCTGGGCCACTTCCATGTTATCAGCATCATAAACCCGGCAAGTGACAGTCTTATGGCCATTGAGGAGGCGCAGGACAGCAAAGTGCTTTGCCCCATTGGTGTATTCCTCTGTACTGTGGGGTGCCTGAGTATCCGTGAGGGCCATGGGAACACCATCTTCTACTAATGTGGGTTCGCGTGTAAAAGCGATTCGAAGTGGCTCATAGGAGTAGTATAAGCATGTAAAATTTTCATAAACTTCACTGCTGTGTCGGTTGAAGAGAACCTTGGTGGGCCTAAGCTCGAGCATCAGACCTAAAGACATGCAATTACAGTATTCATGCAATCAAAAAACCCAAGCAAGTTCATGCAATTTAATAGTGTATATTAGTACTTAATTACTGTATACCACAAGAAGAATAGTTAAAGCAGTTATTTCTGAAAAGGCATCTACACAACCCATTACAGCACTAATAAATTCATAGTAGGAGCACAAATTTAAAAATATGTTAAAATATTAAAGAAGGTAAAATACAGTAGATCTTTAGGTAAGACAAAATTAAATACTGAATAATGTAAAATGGCAGGTGACAACACAAGAATATATATATATATATATATATATATATATATATATATATATATATATATATATATATATATATATATATATATATATATATATATATATATATATATATATATATACAAAGAGAAAGATAATTAAATTTTATATTCAAAGCAACATGATATTGAGAAAAAACAACTAATTATGGCATATTCATCAAAGTCTGTGCTCAAAAAATTACTTTGCCAAATTGTGATATCAAGAAACTACATAGCACTACAGCAAATGCATAGTAATAATGTGTTAATGCATGCATATAATCAAGATTTTTATATTCTTTCAAGATCAAAACAAAGATTTACAAGCACTGAAGATACAAGGAAATTACTACCAATAAATAAGAAATGAAGATATTAATCATTTCTGACAAATGACTAAAAGTACTTGAACTGAGCTTGTGAAGTTCCATTTCATGGCTGAAGAGAGTTAAGGTAGTGTCCTGTGATATTATTATTTCAATTACTGGTACTGTACTTCTTTAGCCATCAAACTAGTGCAATATTGTACTGTACTGTGAACATTCTTAGTGGATTGCACAAATACAGACTGAACAAATTGTGGTTCAGTGCACAACTGGGTCACTGGGGCTTAAATGATAGCTTCATGAATCCTATCTCATGCTACGATATCAACTTCCCAAATCAGTGATTTCCAATCATGAACTCAAGTGACCAATAACATATTCCTTACTAATTACAAGATCTTAGGAGGTGAGTGGAATTAGGCCATGTCACTATCCTTCCTCAGCCATAAAAAAGGGACTATACATTCTTAGTTCTTCTTTATGGGTGATATGAGATATAACCCATAAGATACAAAGGAGTCAATGTATTTGGAACTATTTACTCCCAAGGGTTACACAGAGGGTTACTTATAAGATCAAGCAGCATCTCTTTTTTCCTGATTTGAGAGACTCATATTTCCAATGAAATTAAGTAAAGAAGCACATTTATTCAAGTCGTGAGATAGTGGGTGAGGCTGAGCTGATGTGAGAAGTTTAGTAATGATGTCAAATACCCTCTTTATAAAAGGGGAAACCCATCCTACATTTCACAAAGAGAAAGTTACTGACTAGCACAACAGTTTAAAATTACAGTACTATAATAGGTTTTAAATTTTAAAATTGGACATGGGGTGTGATGATTCCTCATGGCAATCTTCTCAGTTTTGACAACAAATTCTTTGGGATGAAAAGGCGCAACTCATTTTTGTGCATGATCTTTATATTTTGGTCTAAACCTAACACATTCAAATTTAGATCAGTGAAATTAAATCAACATCATCTAAAAACAAGTGATTAGATAATATGATTATCAATAGGGGAAGTTCCACATAAAGCTTCATTTCTTGACCTTTCATTGATTAAGATAAGGTAGGTGTGAAAGAAAACTGTAGAACGGTTTCTAAACGAGATGTTACAGGAAGGTAACTAAAATACTATACGTATTAGAAAACCGAAGTAAAAATATCTTTCACAGGTATGCTTCATTATATAAATTTTTCAAGGTTCAATAAATATCAAATGAAAAATGTCAATCAGCTGATGAAAACACGGGAAGTTCTCGCTACCCTCACTAGATGGCAGCATGAGTGGGCGCATCATCCGTTAAGGTTATCACCCAGCATTGTAATATGCCACTCAAATACAACATAAATCATCTTGAGTCTCAACAAATGTAGCCCAGGAAGCAGTTGTTCAGACTAAAGGAGAGTTAAACAATTTTAAAAAGTGTTTTGAAATGGAATCATTGAAGTGAAAAAAAGTGGCGTCATAAGAATTGTTTACTTTTTGTTTTGTTTTTTTGTGAAATATTAGATAGCTTTAATACTGTACTGATGTTTCATTAAATATTTTTTTTTTGGGGGGGGGGGAAAGGTTAATAAATACCATATTTTGTGACATATAAAATACAAAAAAAAAATCACCCTGGGTCCTTTAGGAGAAGTTGTGTTCTTCTGTTGGCTAATGAATCCCCCAGTTGCTGTTTCCAATAGGCTAAATTCTACCTAGCTCCAACCCAAGAAATAAAAATATGTTATTATACACTTAAACACTTTATTAGTAATTTTAATGTAATTAATTAAAAAAGTTATTATATACAGTAATACTCTAATGCACCAGAATGGTATTGGTTTACAAAATAAAAAGGTACTTTATAATAGAAAACTCATTTCTCGGGGGAACTTTTTTGTTATGGGAAGTACCTGAAAATACTGAAATCCACACCATAATATAGTGGTTAGACTTGGGTAGGAATAAAACAAATATATAAGCTGAGACTACCGGTAAATATAAACACATAATTTCAGGCATAGAACTAATTTGAAAAGAATTCCAATATGATTCTAAAGGTTGTTCACTAATGGAAATAATAAGATAAATATAGTAGGTACAGCTTGACATTAATAGATAGTAATGCTTGTAAGAGTTCAGAAACGGTGACTGCTTGCTTTGAAGTGTTGGGTACTGTACAGACACTATCTTCCAGAACAAAGCACTTTAATATTTAATTAAGAATCTAAAAATGAATGCCAAATGTTTTTAAAGGACTTTCTGAAGAACTGACTCATTTGTATATTATACTGAAGCCAACTAAAATCTGATGATGAAACTAGAATGCTGCCACCTGGAACCTTTATCAGTAAGTACCTAATCTATCCAAATTCCTTGATGTATAAAAGTTTTTGTAGATTGATTTTTGCAATATTTACTATTGTTTAAAAATGCTATTACAGTACTTCAAATAGTTGCAGAAATAGGGTATTTAAGAATATTAATAAGGAGTAGAAGATATTTTCATATCTAGCAATGCCTAGGTCCTACATTTGAAAATGTACACAGTAAAAAATAATAAAGCTTGTTTGCCTTAAGTACAACAGTACTATTAAGTAACACAGAGAACAGAATGATAATATGTAAGAAAAGATTGCAGAATATAAGATGAGCCAGCATGAGTTGTGTACAAGAATAACTTGCCACAGTACTATATTGTTACAGTAAGAGTAGTGAACTGTTGTAAAACCTGCATTAATATAAATGATACCTAAGGTTGCCTCATGAAAGCCCATTGCATCTGTTATGTCGGTAGTGTGCTCTCCCTTTTCAAATCATTCAATCACTTTAACTTTCATTTTTAAGGAAATAAATTTTCTTTATCTTTTGTTATCAGTATCACTCTTGTTACTTTTTGGTTGCTTTGCATTCATGATGGTGAGGGTCAATAAAGACAAATCAAGAAACAACAGATAAAAATCAGTCACTACAATATCTGTGTCATCCAAAGGACAATCAGAGCTTTAATGTAGTTCAGGCACAAGAATCCTTGAAGTAAGCCAAGGTTCTTCCTATGCACTAATCCATGACAGATCAAACACCACAAGGTTTGTACAGTCTTGTTCAAGATTCTTCGAACACTGCTGGAAAGAGCTGGCAACTCAAGGCCTTTTGTTTACTATAGTATGTAGAAAAAATTATGAATGAATGTAAAGGTGATTGGTGATTGGTTAATTAATTCCCCGATGCTTAATTAATGGTTGGGCTTTGTTATTTCGTATTATATTATACTACTTACTATCGTAAACAAATGGCCTTGAGTTGACAGCTGTTTCCAGCAGTGTTCGAAGAATCTTGAACAAGACTGTACATGGTGGATTTCAAAGCAAGTGGGGAACCAGCATAAGTGCAACTGATTCGACATCTGTAACTGCCATTTGACCGGGTATCACTTTGAAGGACATCAGTTTCTAACTCATATCATCACTGGCAATGTCTCCTCCAAAAAAATCCAGAACTCAAATCATCAGCAGGTAATGTTAGGCTTACAATGCTCTGTGATTCCAAGGGTCCATTCCTTGTTCATTATCAAGAACATGAAACCATGGTAACCAGTGCAAGGTTTAGCATCATGCTGCATAAAAATATGAACCCTGTGATTCAGACAATATGCACAAGGTAATCAGCAGGAGTCGTTTTAACCCTTTTGTCACTATACTCGACAAATGTCTAACAAATTTTTAATGTCACTGAACGAGATGTTCGACTTTTCTCCACCACTGTAAAAAAATAAACCAAATAAACCCATATAATTATCGATATCTATCACCAAAGTTTGAAACACCTGTCATGAAATGGATGTGCAGCACCCTCATGGCAGGAATGGGAGTTGCTTTATGAGTGGGAGTGATGCCACCCACTGCTTGTAAACAAAGCTTCAGCGAAGATGCACATGGTAGCAACTCTTGACAGACTTCTTCAATTTTCTTCAGATTTTCATCATATTGTAGGGAAGATATGAGCACCATTATATCAGAACTTATAGAATGTGTGTGTTTGTCTTCTTGTATATGCTCCTTTTTTATTGACGGAATTAGTTATTTTGCAAAATGACCGATTCTGCAAATAAACTTTAACATACATTTCAGTGATATATACGAAAAATTAGGCCAAATGAACTCAGTAATGGGGAATTTTTAGTGCCCAAATGACAATTTCAGAGTACCAGCAGTAAGATCCAAATACATGCCAAAAGGGTTAATGCATGATAATGATTGCCCTAATAAAGCTTGCCAAACTATGGAACTATAAGCCAGTTGAAGCATGAGATTTTTGATCACCCACTATACAGCCCTCACCTTGTCCCATTTAATTATCACCTATTTTGAACTCTGAAATGCATTATGTATGTTAAAGACATGCGGACTGTATGCATGAAATATGTTAACAGTAAAGTGTGCATCTTAGTGTTGCACATCAATATAACTGCCTGATATACAAAAAATATATATATATTGAGTGAGTTTAGCACTAGAATAAATATGATATTAGTTTTAAAATTTCTAAAAAGGAGCATAAGGTTTGTCCACAACATATTTTCCTGTACCTCTCCAGTAAAAATGTCAGCTCATCAAAAGCTGTTCATCTATTGGTATATACAAGTTGCTTAAGTAGAAATGGGGACTAATTTAGACAAAATCTGATCCCCTGATTCTTAATATTCAGTAGTTAGTGGGTTGCCCCATCCCCTTTGGGTGGGTGTTATTCAAATGTCAATTGAAGAGTTGTTCCAAAATTAGCAAGTGCATCTGAAAGTGGAAACATTTATTGCCGAGTGTAATCGGCTAGTATATACTGAGCAAACACAGACCTGCACTTTTCCAGTTTGATGCAGTGAGTGGGTTACTCCATCCCATGATTTTAGTTCACCAGAGGGTTGTTTTACCACAATCATCATCATCATTATCATCATCTTACAGTCATTCTCCATGATCAAATGGATTAACTACGATTACCTGATGGTATGATGTCCTAATTGCCATTAGACAAATTTGGTGCAAGTCTTTTGGATAAATGTCATTCCTATCACCAACCCACTTTTACAGAGACGGCGCTAGGCCTTATACGTAGGACTTCCAAGTGTCTTCAAAGTTGGCAAGACAGGATCACTACTCCTAGGGTGTGAAAGGGTTAGTGTACAAAAGGCAAGCTATGTCTAGTGTTGCTAGATGTTAGTACAGCAGTGTGGTGAAGCAAACGAACATGTTAATTGTGTATCAAGTGTTATTATTGCAATGATTACAAACATAAACTCCTCCATCATTACATAAAATATTAAGAATACCAAATAATATTTACATCCTGTATAAGTAATATCTCCGTTAGCCGGAATTCCTTAAACCCGGAACTCTCCGATACCCCAAATTGAAATTCTCGGAAAATCTTTCCCAAAGCCGGAATTTTCCGGCTTTGGGAATGATCTTCCGAGGGGCAAATTTTCCCGGAAAATTCTGGGGATGGGGAATTTTTTTCCGGGTTTGAGGGAGTCGTTTTGTTACCCGTAAATCTCTCATTCCCGGAAGTGCTCTGCACCAATTGTTCTGGCTAACAGAGATATCACTACTTGAACAACATTTCAAACTATCTTTAACCCTTTAACCAAAACTACTTACAAATTTTTACTTAAGAAAATAACTTGACAGCTTGTGTTTTAAGGAAGTAGCAGATGTTTTAAAGAATACTTATTTATATGAATCCAAAACATTGAAATTAAAAGAATAAACTTTTGTCTCTTTTTCATATTCATGTCCTAAACATGAAAAAAGAGAAGAGAAGAGAGAGAGTGTATGTAAGTATGCATGAACATGTGTGTGGTGTAATAATAATAATAATAATAATACGTATTAATAATAATAATAATAATAATAATGTGTGTGTGTGTGCATAATTATTTTTTAATTCTGCTTATATTATTCTCAGCTTGATGGCATGCACTGTAAAATTCACATGCAAAGTGCTTACTTCCCACTGCTTGCCTTTCTACATGCATATTAATCAATGGTTATTCCTAAATAAAAAATTACCTCATCGCAATATGTCAATGAAACATAATCTGGACCTAGTTCTGAATACCAATAACCACACCATGAATAGTATATCTCTTAGTTACATAAATACTTATTGAGGATGAGTACAGTATGCCCTTACAAGTCACGATTTTTATTTCACTGCCCTCTTTTATTTGTGGATGACACCCTGAATATACCCAAGAATTTCTGTGGGTAGTTTTAAAGTTGCTGGCATTTTTGCTGCCTTTGTTCACTGGATTTACTATTATTTATAGTGTTTACTGATAGAATAGTGCTTAACAGTGAATAATCATTGCATTGTAGCTAGGTTAGCTCACCATTGTAACCACCAGGCTACTGGGCCAAGCTGTGAGGTGTTATGGTTTTTTCAACTCGTATTTTTGGGTCGGTATACGTAACCTTTTTCATTTATTTTTACTTAGTTACATGCACACACAGTCCTACATACAATTGTGAAAAAAGTATACAGTATTACACCGTAATTACCGACATCCTTCATGTTGGGTTGGCTAGATGGCTACGAAAGAAATTCTGTAAGTTTGATCTACTTATCAACCCAGCTGGCGCTCAGATGCCATTCGTTTTAGGGACACTAATTTTTACAAGTAAAAAATTAATGTATGGCAACACAACCAACTCAACTTTAATAACAAAGCATGGAGTGGACTTGTGGGTAGACTCACATTTTTTTCTACATTTCGATAAATTTTGTTGTCTTGTTTTTGATTATTTGTGAGATAATTTTCCTATTATTATTTATTTGTATGAGTTTTGTGTGTGTGTGTGTGTGTGTGTGTGTGTGTGTGTGTGTGTGTGTGTGTGTGTCTACACACACACACATTCATATACAATACAGGTAAAACGAAATAATTGTCCCAAGGACAAACACATTTCTTTGCACATGAGTAAAAATGCATCCCCCTAACCCTGGTCAGCAAATGATTTTTGCGGATTTGGCTATTTGTGGCCATTTTGAGACCCAAACCTGCGAATTTTAAGGGCATGCTGTACAGAAGGTAACATTTGTCCTCAAGATGTAATATTTTGTACAGATGTATAATGAAATACCGGCACATTAAAAGACTAAAATACTGCCATTAATTATCCTGAATTAACAAAGACTCACCAGAAAATTGCATAATCCTAACCTGTTACTTATAATACATTAAAAGGGAATCAACTCTGCTAAAAATCCTACGAGTGGAACCAGCTTACTTAATGAACAACTTCCATCCACATACACTATTTGTACCACTTTCACAAAATTTCCTTACATCTGATGGAAGAGTAGAGTTTAAAACCAATGATAAAGCAAACAACATCTCAATAAAGATAACTTATGAAAACAGAGATAAAAAGTTGACCCACATGACAAATGCTCACTATTCAATGACTGCATACAGTAAAAACTCTAAACTCGACTTCAATACACTGGAATTTGCTTTTTTCTAACTCTCTGAGGTGCTCTCAGATGGTTTTTGTGAACGTACATGCAGTTGAATGTTTGTACATGGGTGTTGCGTGTGGCATGTGTCTCAGTCTGAGTCCTGCCTTCATACCTCTCATACCTGGAGCTAGTAGATGCCCACCCCACTAGGGCAAAAGAACGGATACATTCTGGTGTCAGTACATACCCTGTACTTGCAATCAGTGTATAACAGAGATGAGACCAACTGTCCAAGTGGCTAACAAGCCAATCAGTGGCAAAAAGGATAGGATAGGATAAAATAAAGTACTGTAAACAAGTATAAGTGAGTAACATGAGGTCCTCGTTATCTGCAGTTTTGCAGTATGTGGTCAACTTTTTGTGACCATCCAAAAACTGAAAACTTCCGAAAAAATCTACAGATTTTTAGCAAAAGAGTTTGAAATTTCATCATTTTCACAGCGTCATACAAGCACACACATGTCCTAGCGCCAGTCTCCCGCTTTGTTTCATCTAGACCAGTGCTGTGTTGTGTTTACTCATGCCTTTGTTGTGTCTTTTCATGCATGTTGTGGTGAATTATTTTATCATTTTTGTAGCCATGAATTCTCAACCAAAACAGGGCGGTACAGCACTCAAAAGATAGCACACTAGCTATAGTATAGATATAAAATTAGAAGTGATCATGCAAAAGAAGAGTGGGAATGGACAATCCACCGAGTCCTGTTTCTTTTTCATCCTCCGACTAATCCTCCATCCCACAACACCCAGCTCCATCAATCCAATCAAGCCAAACATATCTACCTTCATTATAATAAGTATTTTGTCTCAATGAACCACTAGTGTGAATGTGTACCAACTGGCACAACCCACGTTGCCTCAACATACCGACCCCAATGAACTTTAAGGACGTTAAATAACTTATAAAGTTAAATAATTTCTTAAAATAATGTGTTATCAAATGTCTAACAAATGTTTCTAAAGTAAATAATTGTTAAAAGATATCAAAGAATTTTTGTTTTGAGTGTTGTGTACAATGTCACGGTCCCAATTTGACCTATTTCCATTATTTCTTATGGGATTAATTCCCCGCTTTAAGTGAATTCGTTATCAGAGGCATTTTTCCGGTTCCAATTAATTGCGGATAATGAGGAAGCCTGTATTGTCTTTATCAGGGATACTTGAGGGTTTTAAGAAATGGGTAAAATTAAAAAACTAAAAAAATAAATAAATCTTATAAAAACGACAACACTTGCTTACTGAACACTGTTGTGTATGATCACATTGTTTGACATTTTTTTAACTGATTCATTCCTACCGCATTATATGTTATATACGTAAAATGCACGGTCATATAAGACACACCCCCCCATTTCCACGAGGAGTCTTTAGAAAAAACTTTTGTGTGTATTTTCCTCCTGTAGCCATAGTTTTCTTAAAATAATATACAATACAGGTATACAGTATCAGTAAATGTGTGGTATAAATAAAAATAATAGCAATAAATAAGTTACAAAAAAAATACTGTATCGCCAAACCAGTAAATGAAAGCCAAATGTAAGTTTAACACAATCGTCATTTGCATACACTCCCTGCTTCGCCATAGCAATGCAGACCAGCAGGGACGCTACCTCCACCAACTTCTTAGCACCCTCAACCCCTCTTCACCCTCCAGTGAGCCAGCTAACTTGTGCGTTAAGAAATATATACAACATTCCCTGTATGTGTTTGCCCTTAAGACAATTATTTCTTTTATTTATTTTTTCACAATATGTATGTAGGATGGTGTATGCATGAATATGAGTAAAATTAATAAAGAAAGTTACGCATATCTATCCAAAAATACAAGTTGAAAAACCACCACAACACCTCACAGCTTGTCCCAGTAGCCTGGTGGTTACAGCGACGAGTCAAACTTGGCCACAATGCCACCCACGATGTTAATATACACAAATGTGAAAAGAAAGTTATCTGTAAATCTTCATATGTATCAGATATTTGTAGATTTAAAAATATATGTTACATGTATGGCATTAGTGATAACGTGTAGTAATGCTTGTAAGAGTTCATAAATGGTTACTGCTTAGCTACCTCTGAAGAGTTGGGTGTTTGCCGTATGGACATTAATCGTCTCAGGTTATCATCATCAGTTGAGTAGTTATAAATCCAGCTTTTGTATTTACATTAAATATTTTTTTAATTGATTAAAAATAAAAAAAATTGTTTAGGTAAACAATATCACATTTATAATTCTGAAATTGGGTTAGGTAGAATTTAGCCTACTGGAGACAGTAACTGGGGGATTCATTAGACTACGGGAGACTGCAACTTCTTATACTGTATAGGACGCAGACAAATTTTTGGAGCCATTTTTCAGACAAAAAATGCAATATGGTAGAAGACCAAAACCCAAGGATACCTGTCAACTCTACGATTATTTGTGCTAAGGCGCTGAGGTTGTACGAATGACTCCAACAGGAAGAAGGGTGCATCATCTACTTCTGAGTCTTTCCTACCAAGCAAAGGCTGGTTTGATAAGTTCACGAAGCATCAGAATCTACACAACATCAAACTCACAGGTGAGGCTACTAGTGCCATCAGTGATTCTGCATTGAGGTTCCCACACGAATTTAAGGTTATTGTGGAAGCAAAGGAAAAAAACTTCAGCAAGTGTTCAATGCCAATGAAACAAGTTTGCTTTGAAAGCATATGCCAAACAAAACAAATTTCAAGAAAGAAAAAATTTCTTCAGAGTTCAAGGCAGCAAAGGATAGGCCGATGCTTCTTCTGTGTAGGAACACAGAAGGTGACTACAAATGTAAACCATTGCCAATTTACTATTCACAGAATCCTCGAACCTTAAAAGAACTTAGTAAGTTTACCTTATGAGTTCATTACAAAAGCCAACAAGAAAGCTTGGATAACCACAAGCTTGTTTGAGGACTGGTTTATGAACTGTTTTTGTGTTCATGTGGTGTGCGATACTGTAAAAATATTAACATTGCTTTCAAGGTGTTACTCATCCTTGATAATGCCCCAGGACACCCTGTGCACCTGAATGATCTCCATCCAATGTTAAAGTGTTGTTTTTGCTGCCAAATATCACCTTATTAATCTCGCTCATGGATAAGGGTGATAGCCACATTTAAAATGTATTACTGGGTATCTGTGGGGATCACTCTCCTAGCCACTGGCTGCTACTGATGGAGTTGACACACCAACAGTTCATGATTTCTGGCAATAGTATAACATCCTCCATGCAGTAAATAACATAAAAAAGTGAGATGAAGTAAAGCAGAACACTTTGAAGGAAGTGTGGAGGGTTCTGTGGAAGAAATGGGTTTATGATTACTCGAGGATTGTGAACCCATCATCAGAAGCGGCAGGATTTGTCAACCTAGACTTAAATGTTGGATTTGTGATTTAGAGGAGGAAGACATGGTGGAGCTTCTCAAAACCCATTGAGAAGACATAGCTGTTGAGGATTTAATGGAAGTGACAAAGCAGAAGAGGAAAAAATTGCTGTGGAACTACGTCAGATGACCACCAAGAAACTGGCTGTTTTTTTCACACTTGCTAATTAGCAGGCCCAGGCAGCAGTAGATATGGACCCAAACCTGGAGCAAAGTTTAAAATTTGGGAGGGAATTAACATCTACCTTGGCTACCGACAAGGAGACACAGACCACCTTAGCACAATATTATAAGATCACTTCCCCATCAAGTGTCTCCAGTACATCCTCTTCTGCTAGCAGATGCCCAAATGCCTACTCCCGACCACACTAGTACAAGCGCAGTGGCTAGTGGACCTGGTAGCCCGCCGTGCTGCTCTCCTCTCCACTTGATATGACACTGCTACTGACAGCTGATGACCTTGATGATACCGCCGCATAGGCAGTAATACAGCACCTCATTCCACATCACCATCATCCTCCAGTGTGTATAAAACCAGCCTTTATTGGCGGGTACAGTGCTCATTTATAAAGGTATTCCCCGACTTACAACAGGGTTACGTTCGTGGACCCTGATCATAAGTCGATTTGTTCATAAGTCCAAACAGTATTAATTCCAAAGGTTAGGTTAGGTTAAAACACAACCCAGCCAATAAAAAAAAAAAAACCCAGTAATATCACATTCATAACAAATAATGTAAATAAAGTGATGTTAAACAATATAGAATAATGAAAATAAATAAATAAATTTTAATAAAAAAAAATTTGCAATGAATGTATTGGGATCCCGTTCATAAGTGCGGATGCTCGTACGTCGGACGGTCGTAACTTGGGGACTGTCTGTACTGTATATTTGATTTAATCATATTAATGTATGTTTATATTTTATTTGTGTGTGCTATGTCAGTGTGAAAATAATTTGGTATCAGGGTCGGGAACATATTCCCCTTTGTGCCATGTTAAATGAGGTTCATATTGACCGCTGTTTTTTAGAAACGCATCCCTTGTTTAAAGCAAGGGAGCACTGCATTATACTGCAATAGACACTGTGGAAAATATATGTTCAAATAGTAACTATATTACGATAAAGTGAAGGACACATCACCTCTTCTAGGAAAAAAAAAAATTAGGTTAATAAAAGTCTCCCCAGGTTGTGCCTTAAGGCCAGATAATAACTATACATGTGACCAGCTTGAACTCAGTGAAAGAGTAAGAGATTGGGTGTTAGAACCCATGTTTGTGGTTTGAAGGTCTTTATGATGTAGAGATTATTGAACTACTAACTCCTTACTGAATACAATCTTGGGCCATAAATACAACCAACATATTGTTTGACATCATGAAAGGATCCATATGTCCCAAGCAGGGCACCTGCTATGGTAGTATTTGTATTATTCACTTGAACAAATAATTGTATTTTGCCACTGATCTACTAAGCCCTGTGGTATTATGCATTTTACCACATAGCATTTAGTATGCTGGATCTCTATCAATCATTTGCTGAAAGCCTGCAGGCAATTATTCAAAAGAATGTGAAATCATAAAATTATAAGAAAATTACAGTACAGGTATAATAAATATGTAATAAGAGTAATATTAACCCAATTACTATATAATGATAGTGCTGTTCCTCTTCCATGCAGTATTCTAATGTACGGGTCACCTGACCTTCTAAAAAGCATATCTCTAGCAGGTTAATCTTAGAAAATTTCTAATTGCATTACCCTCAGTTAGTCATGCATCTTACAAGTCTGATCCTGGAGAAATTTCTGAGGAGCTATACCATACTAACAGCATAAGAATACAGTAGACAGTACAGCAGTAACTAGTAGAATATATTCATACCTGATCCATTACAGTCGGGGCCATAATATCCTGGCAAGCAGTCACACCTAATTCTACCATCTGCAAGCTGGGCACAGGATTCTTCATGGCCATGACATGGGCACTGAACACACCGATTTGTTGCAGAGTCTCTGTAGTGGCCAGGCTTACATTGCTGTTAAACACATTCAAATTATTATAAAAGAACTCAATAAAATTAGAGTAATTATTTTCAGAGTAAAATGCAATGCATAGCAGGAAAAATATCTATTTCCATTGAAAAATTGCAAGTGCATCTCACAGAGATAGTAAGACCATAATTTTTGTCTTTGCAAAAGGATTTGCTGTACAAATACCGGGCACTTGTATTTGCAGCATACTATACAGGGTGATTCAGCAAACAGTATATTAAATTGGAGGATGAAATCCTTGGATAATTGTAAACCACAATGTCTCTATGGTAAAATGTCAGATTCTGCATAGTTTCCATGTTACAATACATTAAGATGTTGTATTAATGAGAGTGAATTTGAAGTGAAATCCCCGTAACTTTTTGAAATAATTTATTCACAGGTGTCTTACAGCAGGGCAGCATGATACAGATGGCTGACACAAGTGCAATGAGTCAGGGACACTGTAGAAATCGGTGAATAAACGATTACAAAAACCTATGGGGGTTTCACTTCAAATTCACTCTCATTAATACAACATCTTAAATGTATTGTAACATGGAAACTATGCAGAATCTGACATTTTACCATAGAGACATTGTGGTCTCCAGTATATCGTGATTGTTGTGTTGAAACTTTTTAAATTTACCCCATTTCCGCAAAGTCAAATTTACGAGACGTATCCCGAATTTAGTGGTCATAATTTACAAATTCGCTGCAACTTAAGTTTCCGTAAAGTGGGGGACACCTGTAGTTTCATAATTTTCTTAAAATATAAAATAAAATTTTATTGTTTTGTAGAAAAATTAAAAGAAATGTCTTTGAGTACAGGATTATTTACCTGACATGATAATCCACTATACTCCTTGGGGCACTGACACTGCTCTACTTCTAATGCCCGAGGCTGTCCAGTCTGGGATGGTACAGCAGTATCCATGATCACATCCCGTAAGAAAGTGGCATGCATTCTGTCACTTATTGAAGCACGAATGAGGATGGCATCCACAGATGATAGAGCATTCAGGAACTGTGACCTAAGTGGATAAATTCAGTTAAAGAGAGAGAAAAAAATATATAAACAGCCCCTGTGTATATATATATATATATATATATATATATATATATATATATATATATATATATATATATATATATATATATATATATATATATATATATATATATATATATATATATATATATATATATGTATATATATATATATATATACAAACAACCCTCGTTAATTCGGACTAATAGGGGGGGAAGGGTGTCCGTTTTAGCCGATTGTCCGAATTAACCGATTTAGGGGTTAATATTGCATTATATTTCAAAGTCATTGTTTTCGTCACGATTTTTTCCCACTTTCCACTGTAATATGTACGTAATTTCAGCAAAATTATTACATTTCCGTGAATGTATTATATCAAGCACAGTATGAATAGAATACCATTGTAATATAACAGTATTTTAACCGAAAACTACTAAAAAAACGAATAACATCTCAAGAACATCGGAAGCTTAGGTAGTCTTTTGTTTTCGTCATGTATTTTATCCTATTTTACATTGAAATACATCACGTTTCAGCAAAACTACTATTTATTTCCAAGAATATATTCATTCAGGCGCAGTTTAGGTAAAATATACGTGTGATGTAACAGTTTTTTAACTGAAAATGATTCTAAAAACACGTACCCTCTAGCCCTGTTCAAGGAGAGGACCGGGAGAAGCTGTTTGGTGCTGCAGACGATGAATTTTAATGAAAATATTCAGAAATATGGTATCGTAGTATTTATTCAAGTCAATTAGGATAGGATATTAATGTAATACAACAGTTTTTTAACTGAAAACCAATCAAAAAGCGATTACGGTAACATCTTTTGAATGAAAGAAAGCGAGTCATTGTTTTCGTCACGATTTTATCCCACTTTCCACTAATACCTACGTCATTTCAGCAAAAATATTACATTTCCGTGAATGCATTATATCAAGCACAGTATGAATAGAATACCATTGTAATATAACAGTATTTTAACCCAAAACTATTAAAAAAACGAGTAACTTCTGTAGAACATCGGAAGGTTAGGTAAAGTCTTTTGTTTTCGTCATGTATTTTATCCTATTTTACATTAAAATACATCACGTTTCAACAAAACTACTATTTATTTCCGAGAATATATTCATTCAGGCACAGTTAAGGTAAAATATACATGTGATGTAACAGTTTTTTAACTGAAAACGATTCGAAAAACAAGTGTACTGTGTAGCTGATACTCAACAGCTGGTGGTGCGTCATGTGTCGTTGTAAACAATAGGAGGTTGAAGTAGATTACCGGGTATTATATTAAGTGTGAAATATCAAAAAGGTTTTTATTACCGGTATTTTTGTAGATCAATGAGAACTGTGATACCATATATGATATGATAAGTTAGCCTGTGCTAAGAACTTCAACATAGACTACTGAAAACACGTTGTAAGGTAATTTAGACTATTGTAAGTTGGTGAGCTTCATTTGCTGAAGGAACTGCATAACTTTTCATTACTAATTGGTACAAATTTTACGTTTCCATTGTTTACTGGCAGTAAATGGTAAATATTTTTCATGTCTGAAGCTAAAAGTTGCATCCCCCCCCACACTAGTGGTGATGTTACATTTGACCAAAAAGACGCTGGTGTTTTATCCCAGCAGTGGGTGGACCAGCATTTTAGCTTAAGGTCCGCATAGGTAATATTCCTACAAATCTTAAAAAAAAAAAAAAAATTTGTTCAGATTTTGTCCGAATTATCCGAAATCCGGATTAAAGGGGTCCGAATTAACGAGGGTCGACTGTATATCACAATTACCAACATAATATCATAACACAAAAATAACAGTTTGAGTGATGCATCTTTCTCATGTCAGTTTTATCCAATATGGAATATGGATGTGATAAACAAAAAAATCTATTTCATTCACGAAAAGTATATTAAATGGTTAATTTCATACCTTGAAGCAGGCCGCTGATTCATGGTAAAGCTGTCTTCAGTGAGATGAACAACATAAGTGTATTCGATGTTCTGTGGAAGAGTTCGTGGACTCATCCAAATAAATTCCCGGTCACCTGAACTTTTGATAATAATATCTGGATAAGAGTATGTATTACCACCTGGATGTTCTTGGTATCGTTGAGTTATGGTTAAATTACCACCATAAGATGGGAGGCGGTTTCCTGTGAACATCTGAGAGAATTTCAATATTTATTATAAAGTTATACTATATATCTTTCACTTATAATCTATGCATAACAGAAGTTTTCACAGAGTATACCAATGTTTAATCAGTTATTATTCAAGACCTCTCTTACCTGTGGCAAGGACCAGTAGTATGATTCTCTTTCATTGAGGTTGGCAAAATCAGCAAAAGATATCTCATTATTAGCTACATTGATGTCAAATCCATCTCTGATCGTGTTTGTCCGCAGTCTGTAAAAGAGGAAAGTAAAGTTACCTGGGGCAGGGTTAGGAATTTTTCAGGGATGGGGTTAAAGAAGCCACAAGTAGAGAAAATTGTCTGAGCTAATATTTTGGAGAAGAGTTGTAATACCCTTCTGGAGAGTTTTATAACAGCACCAAATATGAGCTCATTGTATTATTTCTATTATTGAAGATGTTATGTTATTTATGATGAATCATATACCATGTTAAAAACAGGTCCAAAGCTGGAGGGAGCAGTAATGCACTGATCCCCCTTACTTCCCTCCTGGTTACATATGTAATATATTTTCGAAAACAAATTTTGTGGCTCTTGTTAAGCATACAGGATATATGATTACACCACTGTATTCAATGAGCAAAACATGTCATTTTTATAAGAAATTTTTAACAATTCTACCCCTTTTTTAAACCCAACATCTTTCCTGTTAAAGCAATTAGTCTGTTTAGATAATTCTTCATCATTTAAGTGTTACAGAACTGGATTCCAAATCCAAATACTGTATGCAGCAAAAGGGTTAACATTAATTGTTACTATAACCTATATCCCCAACAATATACAGTGTTAGTTAATGGCAATAACTTACCGATTTGTGAAAGTGAACCCATGGTCAACTAGGAGCTGCATAGGCAACTGGGTGCGATAGAAATTAGATGAAAAACACTGAGCGCTGACACCACTGCACCAACACTGTAGGCATCCCTCTGGGTTTCCACTTGAAAGATGGAAGAATCCAGGTTGACAGGCATCACAGTTACCTCTTTGTACATTAGCCTGTGAAATTAATAACATTCACCTTAAAATCATGAAAAATAGGGATAATTAGCAACAAAACTATGCTATCAAACATTACCATACAGTATTGTAAATTTTTGTGGTGAATGTCAAATGTATTACTCTTAACATGTTACATATACTATAGAGTAGACCCTTGCCACTCGCGAGGGATAGGTTCAAAGAAATGGTGCAAACTGGCAAAACCGCGAATAGCAATTTATACTACCTTAGAGAACAACTGTATACCTATACCAAACTACTAACCAGCCGTGTCAGCACTCAACCCCTCTTTTAACTTATCTAATAATAAAACTTTCTTTGTCAGTGTCATCACTGATCTTCTGCCTTTTACACTCCACAAGCATCACTAGCACTGACACTAGGCAGTCTTTTAAGGGCCATTTCACACAGAAACACTAAAGTTTTGTGAGTACAACACGAGATGCTACGTGGGGTGACTCGTGCTGCGGGAAAAGGCTTGCAAGCTAGCCACCATAGCCACCATCTGCTTACCGCGAATTGTTGAAATCGCGAATCGCAAATGGCAATTGTCAACTGTACAGTAATCTTCAAAATAATTCTCAATACATGAGAGGTAAGAGAATCAGAGTTTATTTGATAAATTGGAAAAAAAAGAGAGAAGAAACAGAAAGAAAGAGATCCATAAGCAGTAACCCACCACTATTATTAAACTATTACCGTATAAAGTATGGAAATGTGCATCAGATTACCATATTGTAATGCAGTGTAAAACTCACCAAAAAAAAGAGCCATCAATATGAAAAAAAATAGTTTCAAACAAAGAAGTATAAAATTTGGTTTCATGGATGTGGAGAGGAGACAAAGCCTGTCCTGTCAAGTTTGGGATGGTGTTGAGTGCTGGCATTAAACAGATGGCAGTGAAGAGATTGAACATCACATGCAGTTTTTAGACAAAACTAATTTCATTCTGCAAAGGTGTTTTAATTTTTTTTTGTTTATAAGATAGCAATAAAAAATCAGATTCAGATCACTTCTAGTCCTAGAGTCAGGTCATTTCTTGTGGTTACAGCTACATCATATGGAGTTCTGGGAGAAGGATTCTTTTAATATACAATGTATTATCATCTTGATACTCTTGATATGAATTCAATAAAAATTTTAATGCCTTTAATGCACACTAAACTAATTCCAATAAAATATTACATAATGTTAAAAAAATACATACAGAAATAGGGTTACCACATACCTTACACCGACAAACGCCTCGATCACAAGAAATAACACCTCGCTGGTCACAATTACAGTCTCCTTCACCGTCTTGGTGGTAACATCGACCACTACTGTCTTCATTAAACCCTGGTGCACACTCATCACAGAAATCTCCAGCAGTGTTATCTCTGCAGTTCTGAAAAAACATTTAACATCAATAGTACAAAAATAATTTATATTTACATCAATTAGTTGGTGGATATAAGATGGAATATGAGGAAGAATGTACAGTATATGTTTTCTAAGATGAGCTGTTCAGTCAGTGTCTGACCATTGATAGAAACAAGCATAACAGCAAATGGAAAGCTGAGGGTACAAGATTCAGATAAGTGAGAAAAAGGTGAAGAATGTTTTTGGATCAAGGAAAGAGAATAAAGCAACGAGATTTGAGTATGCACAATAAAACTAGCCTTCCACTGTTTTAAGAAAGTTGAGAATACTGCATAACTTTTGAACCAACCATGATACCTTGCTTATTTTTTTAATGTAGCAACAAAAACAACAACAACAACAATAATAATAATTATGATGAAGATGATGATGATGATGATGATGATGATGAGGATGATGATGATGATAATAATTATAATAATAATAATAAAAATAATATCAATAATAATACAGTAGCTAGTAAAAAAGAAATGTAAATGAATTTACATGGTGAAATCACACGATATGCAAGATTATTATGTTCATAAATTTTGGAAAACGGACAAAGCCATATTATGAGGTTCAAATGAGATGGATATTTAAAAATTTTACAAACAAAAACTGCAGTTTCTTCATGTCTAATAAATGTAACCATACCCATGTATTTCAATAATAATAAAAAAAAAAGATTAATACAATACATATTAGATAATAATTATCCTCTACTGGTATGTCAGCGATGTTATTGTCTTCATAATAATAATACAGGATGCAGAAGACAAACACGTGGGTGGAGCAGGAAGATGGGGGAAGCAGTATCATGATTAGTTGAAGAAAGACTTGTTATGAGTTCAGATTGGTCAAGAGAACTCACTCATACGATAGCGGTCTCTGATAAGCGCGGTGATTGACTTGTGAGTCTACCTGGGCTAGAGAAGGAGAGAGTGCATTATATTCTGTACCCGTGGACCACCCCATACCTTGACGAAAATTGGTGATGTACATACGTATACATTTTATAAACTCTTAACCTTATTGTCAATGGAAAAATTCACCTTCTCAATTCACCTTCTCCACTCCAAACCAACCAGAAGAACATTTGAGGAATGAAGTTGAATAATAAATAGGAATTGAGCTGCAAGTGAACAAGTTGCATTTTCCTGAGCATGTCCTTATTTAAATAAATTTAGATAAATTGGACTTACACAAAGAGAGAAAAGTGGGAGGAGTTGAAGAGGAAAGTGACAGGTTTGACAGGACAGTACAAGAAAGTGGTACTGTGGTGTGTAGGCACAAAATGACAGATGTGAAAAACAACTAGTGGGAGTGATGGGATGAGAAATTGTGAGTGATGATTAAGAAGAAAAGAAGTCATAGGAGCACCAGCTGCAGATAAGTAGTTAAAAAAAAAAGGAGGAGCAGAGAGATTAGAAGGAAAGTAATGAGAGGAGTAAAAGATAAAAAAAAAAAGAAGAGTACAGTAAAAAAAAAAAAAACCTTGAGTACCGAACCACCAGAGTAACCGCACGAATCTTGGAAAACATTATTTAAAAATTTGAAAAAGAATCTTAAGCATCTTGTGGGTCATTGTTATTATTATCAAGTGACATGGCAAGGACCACATGGTCTCGCCCACATCACAACAACACAGCTGTGCTGCAGCTATTACTCAATAAAGATGTGCCTGTTCTCTCGTGACATACAATAAACTCCCTCTAATCCGGACTTGCTTAATCCATATCCCTTCACAAACTGGAATGGGGTCCAGCACCATACACATGTCTCCCCTACCCAGAAAAACAACCAAAATCCAGTTAGTAAATAATTAATAATAATAATTAATGGTTTACTGAAAGAGCATGGTAGGGAAGTTTGTATAAGCAGGAACTGCCACTGTGGTTGCACAGGAGGGTATCTCAACAGCTGTCTCTCAGGAGACAGTAAGTGTGTGTAAGAATTAGTGGTCTCATATTAGACCTGATGCATTGTCAGGTCACCCATTCTAAGGTAGGGTATCAGTTGGTCTCATGACCTAAAACTTTGATTTAGCTTTTCCTTAATGAGGTAAAAAACATGAAGGGAATACCGAAGCATTTCTTCCTGCACCAATGAGAGTTATTAGGATGAGTTGGGGGGAGTTAAATTAGGATTATAATTTTTAACTCATAGTTTTGGATAGATAAAAATTTACTTTTGTCACTTTTTCTTTTACTCAGTTACTTGCACACACAATCCTACAATTAGGGTTGGATCTATTAAATTAATCAACTACTTAAATTTTCAAAAGATGGATTAACTTAATTGAAATTACCCCAAATAAACTTATTAACGTTAATTAATTTTCAATTAACTTTCCTTAGGATTTTAGCCAAACAGGACAAGCCGGAAAAAAATCCCTCATCAGGAAAAATAGAGGGAGCCTACAGCGGCCACTGGCCTCCTTCCCCCGGCATGGGAAAAAATTGCTGAATCCCTCAGCTGCATCACCTCCCCAGTATCAGTCTACCCATCACCACCATGTTCACTTAAGTTTATTTGTTTGCTAAGTGGTAGGGAAAAAACAAAATATTCTAGAGGTTAAATTAGATGTTTTAAGGTGTTTTAATGTTGATGAATGAACTGCTGACATCACCAGAATGCTACACCTTCCTGCTATGTCGGTAAGAAAAATATTTGAGGAAGGAAACAAAATTAAGGAACATTTCAAAGTGTAACACTTTTAACTGCAACTAAAATAATTGTACAACAGACCTGGATGTATATTTTCTACATCCATTCTTAGATGAAGAAGCAGGTAACCCTGCCACTTCATCTCAATAAGTCGAACACTCCCTACCTCAGTCGGCCTCTATAAACAAACTCCTCAATCATCTCAGGGAAGTGTTATATTATTGACATATACATTGAATTTAAATATAGTGTATTCATATTATCTCACAATAATATAATTTAGGCATTTACGGTATGTAATGCTTTGGTGAAATATTTTGGACCAGAAATGTCCCACAGGAATGTAACACCTATATCAGTCTATGGCAAACTTGTGTCCAATATAATGTATAGCGAGGCATACCTGTACATGATAGTGCATTGACTGATACAGTTATGACAGACCAAAGAAGGGATTCAAGATAAAAGAAACATCAAAAGGAGGAGGAGGTTAGTCACAGTGCAAACAAATTTAAGAATGGTAAAGCACAATGAGCGAATGGATTTGCTGGAGGATTCAAGAACAGGATATGGAAAAGAGAAAAAATCAATGAAAAAGAGGGAAGAGTCCCAAAGAATGGAAGAGAGGACTTTGAAAAAGTCCTTCAAGACAAAATGTCAGGATTAAAATGGTTTCTCTTACCTTGTGTTTCTTTTGCTACCACCTAACCCTATGCATATTTCCCCTACATAAACTACAAGTGGAAAATTAATAAATAAGGACCCACTTTTAGGTACCTTTGTGCTTTGCCTAGAAGTGGGGAGGAAAGCAGAGTCATTCACTTCATCATTAATCATAGTATGAAATTTCAAGATTCAACAACTGTTTAAATACGGTACAGTAAAAGCTTTGTTATCCGGCATGGGTGGGAAGTGGGAGGTGCCGATTAATTAAAGTTATTCTTATGAATGGAATACAATTATAAAGTCACAGTACTCACCAATAAAGATGTGGTGGCAATTCTCATTTCTCGAAGCTTTATGCTCTACAATTGTACAATTATATTTGATTTAATACTGTATGGGGAATCATTTTACTGCATACCATACCTTAAATTTACACTTAACATACAATTAAAACTAATACTGTACAGTACAATCCATTAATAAATAAAATGTCATTGTACTCTAACATCAAAACACTACTGTTTTTAATGTTCTCAAGGTAGATGTACATTTCTATTTCATCTTTAAGAGAAAAAGACACCCTCTTACACTTGTCACACAGGGACTGTTTCTAAACTTTGTTGGATGACATAATGTCAGGATAGGTAAAAAAGCCTTTATTGTACTGTAAATTAAACAGGTAAATTTGTAGATTATTAGGGAACTTACCGAACAAACTCCAGTTTCTGGGTCACATTCTTCTGAATGTCCATTACAGTTGCAACGTTCACATGTACCTAAGTGAAGACCAGATAAACTTCGTGTGTAACCAATGGCACAATCTTCACAGGAAAGACCTTGATAGCCTACGGGACATTCGCACATCTCTACAGCAAAAGCTCGCACCTGGCCAGTGTTTCGAGGCTCCGCATAGTCCAGAATTACTTCCTTTAACCTGAAATGGTAAAATATCAAAGGTGGTCAAACTTCTATCCATAACAATTCTCACTTGGTCTCCTATGCAAGTTTTGTTAAGGCATGGTTTTGTTGAAGAAGAGTAATAAGAAAACATGCGTGTGTGTGTGAGTGTATGCAGGATGGTGTAATGCATCTAGTATGGCAGCATTATGTAGTGTTATGGTGCAAGCACTGCTTGCTTCCTCTCGCTTTCAGCTACCGCTGCTGGCTAGCCTTCGTGGCAAACAAAGAAACAACTTACATAAGTCCTCCCCTGCCAGTACACAGCCTCTTCACTATCAAGACACCTGCTGTGCCTCCTCGTGGCAACACACGGTAATTGGGTGCCTCGTGGGTCAGGCTAGACCAGCAGGGAATCTCGGAGCAACAGTGGGCCCCAGAGGGACAGCGCATAGGTCCACTGGCACTGTGGACACATCCTGGTGCCTACCAACCACTGCCCCGCTACCTTGCGGATTAACCTTAGCAAGTACAACACTACAGGAGTAAACCCCTTACGAAAAATGTGCGGTGGAGCCCCGCAACAGACAGACACGCTTACAGAGCTCCAGTAACACCTCAACGGCAGTATAGGCGGAAGAGGTGACCATCTTGGGAACCCAACGACTACACCGGTGGATGAAGGCAATGCAAGATGGACAGGCTAAGGTGAAACCTAACAAACTGGGCTATCGGTAGGCCATTGCAACTCTCCCTCTCCCCAGTTGTTGCATCACTTGCACTACTATTTCAGGAAAAAGGAGGGTCGAAATGTGTGGTTGCAGCCTGCGCTTCTGCCTCACCACATAAATCAACTCACACGCAGCCATCATCCAGCTCATCGTACTTATCATCAACATCAAAACCCCTATGCCCCCAAAAGTCTTATGGTGACGGAAGAGTGGCTATGGTAACAGGCAGAGATGACTGCTGGGAGTCTCTAGTCACAACTCTACACATGGGCAGCACAGATAAAATGATCGTTTATGCACTGGGATCTAGGCAGCAGTGCAATCCGGTCCTGTCTGTGCGACTGAGCAGCCTTTTCGAGGAGCCATTCTGCTTACCTCACATGGGGAGGGGGCTAGAAAATGTGTCCTAAACATAGCCTGCCTAAAGAACCAATCTGACTGGGCAACCACAGCCAGTAAGGTCATCCTTATGTAGTTGAAAACAATCATAATCACAGATCCAAACAAAACCAAGCTATACCTGTATACAACCTCTTATGGTCGCTGCATGGAATGTCAGGACCCTTCTGGATACTGGCAAAAATGAGTGTCCTGAAAGAAGAACCGCCCTTGTGGAAAAAAGTATTGGCTAGGTATAACGTCAACATAACAGCCATTAGTGACTCCCGGCTCCCAGACGAAGGTCGACCCGCAGAACAGGAGTCTGGCTATACCTTCTTCTGTAAGGGTAAGCCTGCTGCGGAGAGAAACCGCATTTATGGAGTTGGCTTTGCCATCTGTCAATGCATCCTACATAAGCAAACTGAAATGCCTGTTGGGATCAACGCGCGCCTCATGAAGCTCCGAGTCCCACTCTATCACTCACATCATGCCTTCTTCATCAGTGCATACGCCCCAACACTGGAAGGAGAGGATGACATCAAGGAGGCCTTTTATGCCGACCTTGAGAGTGCTAACCTCTATTCCCAGAGAAGATAAGGCTGTGCTCCTTGGTGACTTCAATGCAGAGGTGCTGACATATGGCAGGGAATCATAGGGAGAAATGGACTTGGCAAGTGTAGCCCCAATGGCCTACTCCTCCTCAGCAAGTGTGCTGCACACAACCTCACTCTCACCAATACCCTGCTTAAGCAGGCCGACAAGTTCAATGGTTTGTGGCAACACCCACAATCCAAACACTGGCATCTCATTGACTACATCATTGTCAGAGAAAGAGATCGTCGAGATATCCTCATCTCCCGAGCCATATGTGGCTCAGACCACTGTGACACCAATCATCGGCTCGTCACAGCCAAACTGTCACTTCATGTTGCCCCAAAATGGCGAAGGCAACAAGCCTCCAGAAAAGGTTTTAACACTAAGCGTCTGGAGGATCCAGTGGTAGTACAGTACATGCTTTCAGAGAGCAGCTCGAACATGGACTGATATACAACCCAACAACAAACAACCAAAATCCCAGTACTGAATGGGGTATTCTTAACATTGTCATGACAAAAACCTGCAGAGACCCTCGGCCAGAATAAAAGAATACACCAGGACTGGTTTGATGACAATTACCCGGAAATCAACGTACTCATTGATGATAAAACTGCTGCTTTAACTGACTGGAAGAACAGCCCTCAGTCTCAGATCAGAGCTGATACCTTCTGCAAGAAGAAAGCGGCAGCCCAGCATGAACTTCGCAATCTAAGGAATGTATGGTTGAAAAATAAAGCATGAGACTTGCAAAAACTTGCAAATCAGCATATGAGGCAGGAATTTTTTAATTCCACTAAAACTTTTTATGGGCAAATCACTCGTGGTGCAGCCCCCCTCTGCTCATCCGACAGTAACTTCCTCATTAAAGACAAAGAAGGCATCCATCAGCGCTGGAAAGAGCACTATCATTTGCTGCTCAACCGAAACACCGATGTGGGTGTCCTGACTACCCAACAGGCTCCTCATCATCCAGAGCTGACCCACCTCAGTTGTCCTCCATCCCTGGATGAGGTAGCTACTGCCATCAAACAGATTAAAAATAACAAAGCTTCAGAACCTGATAGAATCCCAGCCGAGGTGTATATAGCAGGAGAACCTCTGCCTACCAGCCGTCTCCACTCTCTCCTGGAGAATATATGGGAAAAGGAGTAAATCCCCCAAGCTCTTAAGATGCCTCCATCTTCAATATTTATATGAACAAGGGAGACCGGTCAGACTGTGGCAACACGCGGGATCTCACTGCTGTCAATAGCTGGCAAGATTATCATCCAAGTCCTCATAAACAGACTTCTTCCTGAGACAGAAAACTTCCTCCCAGAATCTCAATGTGGCTTTAGACCATCACGTGGCATAACTGACATAATCTTTGTTGCCCGCCAGATACAGAAAAATTACAGAGAACAGCGTCGTGACCTGTACATGGCCTTCATCGACCTATCCAAGGCCCTCGACAGGTTTATTATATCAATAGTACTACAGGTTTACAACATCACTAGTACTACACGTTTATGACACCACTAGTACAGGTTGGAACCAGGTAATCCGGGACCTGATAGTCTGGTAGGTTCGATGGTTTGGGAAGGTGTCATAGGTCACTTTTTTTTTTAATGAGGATTAGCCCACCCGGGCACAGGTCACACTGACCCACACCGGGGCCTGGGGGGCAAAAATGTAATAATAACAATAATAATAATAATAATAATAATAATAATAATAATAATAATAATAATAATAATAATAATAATTCAAAGTCAATAAAATTTATAATAAGAAATAAAAAACAATGAAAATAATAATAATAACTCTGTAATAATAATACTAAAAATAATAAAGAACCATAAATATAAAAATGAAAAAAAGATAAAAGTGGGAAACAATAAACAGTATGTATGTTGTGTTGTTAATACTAAGAGAAACAATTGAGACCTGCAATTGTGTGTAAATGAGGCTTTTGCCATTATTTTACCTTTAAGTGCTTATAATTTACTCCTAAATTTGCCTCCTTAGAGACCAGCAAGCAGTGGAAGTGGTTGCAATACAGTGAAACATAAGCAAGTGACATTAACTGTTTCAGAAAAGATGTCTATACAGGCATCCCCGACGTTACGGAAGGGTTGTGTCCCTGGAAAATTGACCGTATCGCGAAATTCCGAAACGCGAAACCTATTTTCCCATTGACTTCCATTATAAAACTGGAGATGCATTCCTAAGGAATTTTTTTCGGCTCAAAAAAGGTAATTTAAGCACTTTTATGAATGAAAATAAACATTTATAAACACATACAATACAGTACATTGAATAATTTATGATATACCTTCTTAAAACATCAAGTTTAATATCCAATGTAATGCCTTTGCGGCTTCTGTTTGCACAACTGCGGTCATTTCCACTTGATGGCCTCATTCCAGTCATCTTGAATAAGGGTAATGCACTTTACTGTACTTACTGTATGTTTGTAAAATTTAAATCCAACTGCTGGGGCGAGAAACATGCGCGCACACCGGATGTAAACAATGGACTGACTACGTGTGGCGACGCCACACTTGGCGGTAGCAAACACCAAGAAATCCACACCAAACAAATTATAATTTTTAACAAAAGAGTTTAATTTTATAAAGTGATTTTTTTTTAATTGTTAAAATTTATCCCAATTTCCGTAAGGGCGGATTTACAGAATGTATCCTCAAATTATTGGTCATATTTAAAAAATCCGTAGGAGCAAAATTCCGCATCCCGGGGTTCCACAACGCGGGGATGCCTGTACTGAAGAAATTAGACAGTAATACAGGTTGTACCTCTCTAGTCCGGCAACCTCGGGACCTGACAGGTGCCGGACCATGGAAATTCACCCTTTTCCTGGATAGATAGTGACTTGTGCTTATGCTTGGAAGCACTAGCACCACTTTCTCTGCATCATGGTCTCTTTGAAGACATATTGAAGGGTTAAAAGTCGTATAGTAGCTTCTCAAATTTCGCGAGTTTTTAATTCAACATATTTTATTGGAACACACAAAAAAAAATAAATAAAAATTTTGATGGTGGAAACTTGAATTTCGACGGGTTTGAACAGCCCGCCAACGTGCAGACGACGTGCATAATCGTGTAAACAGCATCATTTCTCTTATGTACAAAAGATTCATTATTGTTTATTACTGAATGTCTTTTTTATTGAATTAATGTTTATGTGTGCAAAATGAGCAATACAATTCATTAATAATACGTAGAATATTAAAACACACGAGGAAATGACACAGCATTGTTTTCGTTGATTACAAAACCAGTGACTGACTGGTTCTACATATAAAACTGAAGAAAATAAGACCTTGGTTGTAGCTGTAGTAAAATTAATATGGTTGTTTTAAGTAATGTTATTTAATGTTAATAAATGGAACAATAGAAGTAGCTAACGATAATGGTAAAGAAAAAAGAGAGATTGCGTATGTAAGTGCGCACACGTGAAAACATATTGTCATTACTTTACATAAGAATATGAAAGCAACACTTAATTACTGTTCATATATATTTTAATTAATGTTTCTGAATTTGTTTTTATTGAATTAATGTTTGTGTATGCAAAATTAACAATACAATTTATTAATAATACGTGGAATATTAAAACACACGATGAGACGAGACGGCTGCCAGCATTGTTTATGTTAAAGCTTATAAAACCAGTGACTGATTGGTTCTACATATAAAACTGAAGAAAATAAGACCCTGATTGTAGCTGTAGTAAAATTAATTTAAAAAAATTAATATGGTTGTTTGAAGTACCTGTAATATTATTTAATGTTAATAAATGGAACAATATAAGTAGCTAACCATTAATGGTAAAAAAATATACAGTCAACCCTCGCTTTACGCGGTCCCACTTTACGCGTTTCAACGTTTACGCGGTACTCTGCCGAAACCGGAATGCTCACTTTCCGCGGTGTGTGTACTGTACCCTTTTTCGCGGAGAACGGCGCGAGCAGGGTGCGCACAAGGTGGCCCAGTCATCAAAACATTACCGAGTTCTTCACCCGCCACCCACCACAGCCGGCCCAAGTCAGTGATAGTGATAATGATAGTGAGGATATGGAGTTACATGGACTTTGAGGGGTTTGACAAAGAGGCCCTGCAAGCATCTGTGGTGGATAGTGATACAAGTGATATAGGTGAGTGCCAATAATCTGCCCTCTGCCTCGGAACCAACCGCCCATCCTCGTGTGCCCAGCCATCTTTTCTACTAATGTAAGTGATAAAAAACCTAATATTATTGATATTTCTCTTAATTATTAATTGTGTGTGCATACCATCATAAAATTAAGAAGTTATTTTTACTACAACGTAGGTATTGTGTCTGAAAAAGTGGAGTTTGGGGGTCGGCCCGGTCTCTATTTCAATTAATCCCATATGTTATGTTGCTCACTTTACGCGGGCCGCCGTGGGTTGAATTAACCGCGTAAAGTGAGGGTTCACTGTAGTGAAACTGCACGTATGTAAGTGCGCACATGTGAAAAGATATTGTCATTACTCTACATAAGAATATGAAAGCAACACTTATTTACTGCTCATATATATTGAAGGGTTAAATGTTGTACTCTGTATAGACAAGCAGAGAGAGAGAGAGAGAGAGAGAGCAAAATTTAATACTCCTGTAATAATAATAATAATTCAGATAAGTAAAAAAAAAAAAAAAAGCTGCCTATCTACCTATCTGACAAACTAAAATCGTTCCGGACCATGGGAGTTTCCGGATCACAGAATGCCGGAATAGAGAGGTACAACCTGTAGTACATTTTATGCATTATTTTGCCTTTTTTAGCCTCGGCTCGGATGGTTCGGGATTTTCGCTAATCCGGAACCGGTCAGGTCCCAAGCTTCCTGGATTAGTGAGGTCCAACCTGTACAACTTGTTTACTACATCACTAGTACAACACTTTCACTCAACACTAATACTACATGTTAGAATTGGGTTGCTGAAAACTTGTGTTGTCCCATACACTTTAAAAAACTGAGCTTGAATTTACTCACTAAGATGAGAGCAGTACTGAAAGGATATTCGAATTACATAAATCAGCACCCTGTGATGCTTCTGTGGGAATAATATCCCTCTAAGAGAATTCAACATAAAAATTACTTCAAACACAGTGTCATTGTGTAAGGATGAATCCTTGTTTAATTTCCACAATTAAGGTGAAAGTAAATTTCCTACAAAACATATTTAGGCGGGTTTGATTTAAAAAAAAAAAAAATTTAACCCCAGAAGCACTCGGTTTTTTTTTTGTGGAGGATGGTCGAATGACTAATTCTGAAAGAATTATGGATTATGCAATTATTGTTTAAACAGATTATCATTGGTTATTGGACCAACTTACCCTACTTCTTCAGAGTTTGTGGTGTATGTAGCCTTGATGAGAATATATTCAAGGTCTGCTAATACCATTAAGAAATGCTCACGATTAGCTTTCTGACCATCTTGTCGTTCCCACTCCAGCTCATTCAGTGGAACGCTCACAGTCTCTTGTCTAGCAGCACTCAACTCTCTCTTGCTGTAGTGCTTCAGAGTTATATCATTACCCTAGAAAATAAAAACCTTATTGCTTATACAGTACTGTACTAGCTAACAAAATCATGGGTGACTTATATGCTTCATAATTCTACAAATTTATTCACTATGTATTTGAATTGTCACATGTGCATGGTTAAATCTTTTTGTTTAATATTTCAAGTTTCACTCCTCAGAGTACCAGCACTAACTGTTAATTAATAAATAGTAAATATATTTTCAATGTTCAATATTCAATACTAGAATTAGTTTTCACAAAACAGAGGACCCTTCATTAATGAGCGGTTCAATCTACGAGATTTCAGTTAACGAGTTACCTAACGAGTACAACTTCTATTAACGACAGTCTTACGAGAAACACATTTTGGTGTGTGCATCAGCTGATCGACTCGTCTGCCAATAATCGGTTCTCTGTTTACATTTGTTTCCAGTGGAGTAAACATCAAGAAAGTGTTGCTCTTGAATATTTTTACGTTTTTTCATTAAAATTATTAGTCATTCAGAAATTTAGTTAACATATTGATAATATACAGTGCAGTGTTAGCTTAAATAAAAACAATTGGAATTAGTTAAATAATTTGCTGTGAATTTAAAATTTTATTGGTGAAATTATCAAGCATGGGTCTGAAGAAGCATTAAAATATACTTCTCCCTTCTCCTCCACCTCCAACCCCACTTCCAATTCCCTTCATCTTCCTCCTCCTCCTCCACCTTTCAACTCAACCAGCAACATTCTACAAACACTCCTCAAAGTAATTTTTTAAATATTTTATTGTTTTTTATTTATTATTGTACAGTATACTGTATGGGACTGTATTTTGCTCATATTTAACGTTTTGTTAATTCTATTACCGGTATACAGTACTGTACTTTGTATGTACTTTTTCTGTGAGTTGGAACCAATTACCCAATATCCCACTGAAATAATAGATTCATTTAACGAGTGACTGTGTGGAACCAATTGTGCTCGTTAATGGAGGGACCACTGTACTTATTATAATGGCACTATACACTGAAGTCTGTCAATATCTGGTATATTCTATCAAGAATTTTCATACAAGTAGCCACTCTTCTGTCATCTATATCTCATTTGTATTGGCTGTGCCAGGTTTTATTCTAACCCTCATCACAGATGTTCAATAAACTTTCTCAATTTTCATTTGTTCGAATCCACTTCAGAGAAAGGCTTTCATTCGAACACACTAAACCTCTACCTAAATCCTTAGCAGAAAAAATAATAAAAATACAAGAGCCTAAAATACACAACCATTATAAAAGAATACATCACACGAATAGCAAACTTATGTTTCATCCTGAGACATGGTATGTCATTTCAATTGGTCCTATATAAATTTTATGAAGAAAATATTTTTCATATCAATTTACTGATTAATGAGTACCTCATTCTATCACACTTGATTAAGGTAATCAATAGCATTACCCTTTTCCTGTGTCAGGTAAAAGTTGCATATAAAACCTGTTCTCTCCCTTATTTGCTTTCATGAATTTTTTTTACTTACTGGAGCATATGTGTTTTGCTATGCAGTTACAACCCAGCATATTAGAAGTGTGCCTCGCCTTCAACCATAATCTTATTATCTTTTGCACTACAGAATCCCCCCCCCCCCCAAAAAAAAGACATTACAACTAATTTTTCTTAAAATGTGTTCTCTAAATTTACAGTATCATGTAATATCTGAAAATAAGACTTACAAATATTTCAACAGCACAGGCACTATTTGCTGAACTTTGACCTCCTGGAGCTGGTACGTAACGTAAGCTGTATGTTAGGTTGCCTCCATAGGATGATATCTTATTGCCAAGGAATCGGCGAGGTAACTTCCAATAGTAAACCTTTAAAAGAAAAAATCTGCATTATTCAATGGGCTATGTTAGGCCTATGATTCTGAGATAAAATCAATGTATCATAAGTAAATTAACAAAAACTCGATATCCAGTAATCAATATAAATTATATTCTAAAAAATGAGCATACACAATGATCAGTAAATAGCCTGATTAATTTTATACAACAGCATTTTAAACCTTTTCCAGCATGGCCTAGAATGGCTAAACACAAGAGTACAGTAAATACATGGCCACCATTTTCCTTTATTGGTTGAAATTTTTTTTAATTCTTACAGCTGTAAAAGATGGATACTGCCCTGATACTTGCCTTACACAACAAGGCCCCAAAACCTGAATTATATAAGCTGCTTCATTAGTATTATAGAAACAAAACACGGATATCCCTACGGTACATACCTCCTGACCAAGTCTAGAGAACTCGCTGAACACCAATTCTTGTCGATCTGAGTCAACAAATATATCATTGCTGATGGTATTGTGCTGAAACTTGTCTACAAGTTCAAACCCTTGACGATCATTGGTGAAGGAAACAGATTCCTATGAAAAAGACATAATTATAAATAATAACTGAAAATTATCGGTGTAACTGTTGGGAAGATCATATCAACATCACATTCACTGGAAATTGTTTACCTTAACTTTCCAGGAGGATGAAATGTTGGTATGTTTTAAAACATAATATTGTATGTACAGTATGTACAGTATATGAAAATATTTTAAGCAGATAAATATTAAAGTATCTGATTTATCATTAGTATATAAATTTTATTAGTATTTGACACATAACTAAGTGCATTTACTTTAAAGAATCTAACACAATTATGTTTAATACTGTACTGTACATGTACTTGAAGGTTTTTGACAAATTTAAGCATATAAATGAAGCTACTGGCCAATCCCTTACCTGCTGTCGGTACCAGTTGGATGAAGTACACTCTCGTGTTATGCCCATGCAGAAGCACTCAATACAGCCATCTCGATTATTCTCATTGAGGTAGAAGGAATTTGGCTGGCATTGATCACATTTAGGTCCCGTAACAAATTTCTGTAAAAGAATACAATAATATCAGGCTTTATCATTCACGATGATATAGATCTTATTTCTTATTGTTTTGTCTCCTTTTCCCCTAAAAAAATAATACTAATAATAAAATATTGAATGATTTAACAAAAAAAAAATAGAAGTTATCTACAAAAAATATAGTACAGTATTGTACAGTAATTAAATACTTAAGCAAACTTAAGGATGTTTATATTCAACATTAAGAAATTAATAAAATTATGCAATTGACATACATAATAAAGATGCTCTCTCTATATAAGGCACAAGATCACATACACAGTATGGCACTCTGGATTGTGAATCATGAAAAATTTTTTCATAATGATATTTCAAACTTAATATAGATAAGCGATGATAATAAAAATCAGTTACATAGTTAACAATGTGTGGCTTTGACTGTGCACCTAACTATGTGACTGTTAGTTGTCTATCTTTTACTCACCAGTATGAATGTTCCATGTTGGATTTGGTGAAAATAAAAAGAAGTTTTAAGGTAAGTTAAGTGAGATGTAATGATATGATACAAAAGATTTTACATTGAGTAAAGATATGAGTGTAGAAAGTAGTAAATAAAAGCAATAGTACATAGTTTTACCATAAAATTAATGAATGTCATAAAGCTAATTCGAGATGTGAAAACCTCTCCTTATGTGTTAAACAATAAGAATAAATTGTATAAAATGTAACATTGTCATCTCTCCAGCAAAAACAGATAGAAACCTTGTTTTATGTTCTGTCATCTCAAGTCGCACTAGATTATTTCTTGTTATTGAGGCGGATGTCCAATCAATGAAGTGTAAGGAGGTTTAGAAATTAGTATTTAGAGCCCCAGTACTAGAGTTAGATATTTTTTTAAGGTAATGGTTTTGAGTCTTAATTACTTCTCACCTACCAGGTACAAGGATAAAGAGTTTTTGTCTCTTTCATGATCAAAAGAATACACACAGGTGGCATAAGAACAAAAGGCAAACTTCACAATAAGTTTTTCAAATATGGTTTTGCGAAGGTTTCATATTAATGTGAAGATAATCTTGGTCTCTGTTCTATAGACTTTGGTGTTGAGCTGCGGGGAGGGAAAATCATGTTCTATAAAGATTATGTGACAGAGGTGCCCTGTACTGAAAAACATGGATCTTCAAGTTCACTTTCGATATAGAAAGTCGTTTTAACTGGCAACCGAGTTTTTTTGGCTCCATTCTTAGTTCACATATTGTGAGGACACCGAGTCTAAAGGGAGAGACAGTAGATGGTGCATGACCATACCCTAGGACAGCCACAACTCCCAACCAATTTTCAGCTCTATCTTCAAAACTTTGGAATTCCATAAGGAATATACAAACACATAGGCAGACAAAAAGTATCTTTTATATAAAGATATCCAGCACAATAGTATGGAGTTGTGTGAATCATGGCAGGGGTGTTAATGATGGTTTGTCTTCTTTTAACCCAATAAAACAAAATACATACAGGCTAATTTCCCTAATGGAGTGCCTGCCATGTTATCGCTTGGCGTATTTGTAACCACCACTTCTCATTTCATAGCTATTTTTGGATTTCACGTGTTACCTAGTAAAGTGCATTGACCATACAAAGGACTGATCCTGAAATCCCATTTATAGCCGAGCCAAAGCTAGATGATTCAGATTCCCTTTCTCTTCCCACTGGAAAGCATGGAAGTCAATTATCGGTTAGAAATAAAAATATTTATGCCTAATAATTCCACTGTAGCTTAGCTGAACAGAGATCAAATTGTGTGCTAGTTGATGTGGTGTTTAGGATTTCTTGCTTCCTACTTTAAATGGTGAAGTGTTTCTTCTGAAGATCCCAGTTTGGCACTTGTTTGTGAAGGGGGAAGCATAAATAACTCGTGTATTAGTCCTAGTCCATGTCTAAGGGTTAAGGGGAGAGTCCGGCTGAAGCATAAAGTTCGTTAATTATTGATCAATCAATATCAATTTCATGTCAACAATTAAGAAAACCAGATACATTGTTGCCATACCCGTGAATCGGTTATACCTAACCCCTAATACCTGATTTTTCCATTATATTCCTATCAATTTTCAAAATCCTACTTCTACATAACTTCTCTTGAACATGACATACAGTATAGATATTTCTGATTATCACTTTCGTTTTGGGTGCATGATTTTTTTTTCCTAACTTACCATTTTTTCATCAAAATATTTATAAAGATAAATCAGCAAATAAAAAACCAAATCACATATAAAGAAAATCTATATGTTCAGCCATGTACAATATGTTATTCTACTAGAGTAAAAGTCCAAAAATCCGGATGCCAGAAATCCGGACCACCCGAGAATCCGGACTTTTCGAAAACTCAAACTCTATTTTTTTTTTTACCTGGCTTTTGTGTGTATGTGTGCATGCGTGAGCGCCACAGCTGCACAACGACAACAAGCGACCACGAGGTCACCACTTTAAAACGAGCAATCAAACTGTGATAACGTATGTAATTTTGAGTCCTACTCTTTCCATTTACAGAGTACTGTACAAGCCCATAATAATGGCTCCTAAAGAAGATAAACTTCGTTGTGTAAAGAGAAAAATGAAGACGTTGAAATTGAGTGACAAACTTGAAATAATTAAGAAACTAGAACGTGGTGTGAGCAATACTGTTCTAATGGAAACAAACGACATTGGAAAGTCTACAATTTATGATATAAAAAAGGCAAAGAATAAAATTTTAGAATTCACAGCTTTATCTTTAAAACTGCTTGTTTTGATAAATGAAGCAAGCTATATTTGCTAATGAATAAACTATCAAAATGTACCTGTTCATCTCTTCTTTATTTCTCCTGAAATTTGAATTTTAAAAGTACTGCCTGAGAATCCGGAAAATCCGAAAATCCAGACCGACCCAATCCCCAAGCAGTCCGGATTTTTGGACTTCTACTGTACTTAGTAGAGATACGGGCCGATAATGGTGGTGTGAGAGCAACACACGTCTAACCTCACTATTGCTTCTTTCATGGGTAACTGAGGTTCAAGACTCTCGCCCTGCTGCTAGCTAATTGAGAAAGGTGCCAGCTACTGATTAATACCAAGTGATTGGTATTACTTTACACCAAAATATTATTATAAATACCTTTGTACAGCTTTTGCTACATAAACAGGAGGGCCCTCTAAATGAAGGACGGGGGGGTAGAACAATCATGCATAGCTACATAAAATTTCCTTTATCCTTATAATTTCATATAACGGACCTGTAATCTACACAGGGAAATCAATGTAAAATATTAATAAAAAAAAAATGTTCACTACGAGTCTCCTTCTTCAGCGCAACGAGTCACCCCACGCACTCGCAGCGTCTCATCTTGGTCTGTTTGTCCTCACCCAGTACCCATGACCAAGCATCTTTGTGTCATACTCTCAAAACTTTTGTGTTTCTTTGAGAAAATGGCCCCTAAAAGACTGCCAAGTGTCAGTGTCAGTGCTAGTGATGCTAGTGGAGCGAAACATAAAAGAAAAAAGACAGTGATGACTCTGGCAAAGAAAGTTGAATTATTAGAGAAGTTAAAGAAGGGGATGGGTGCTACCACAGTTGGTCGGTTGTTTGATGTGAACGAATCCACAGTGCAGCACATAAGAAAGAATGAACAAGCAATACATGATTCTGTTCAAGCAAGTGCTCCTGCAAGTGCTAAAGTGGTGCAGGTTGTTTGTGACAAGAACATAGTGAAAACTGAGAAAGCTCCAGACTTCCACATACGAATGTAAGTACAGTACAGTATTGTGATTTAAGTTTCTTATACACAGTATACCGTAGGTATACCTGTATATTAGTGCACTAAGGTATTATATAACTGGCTATTTGCAGTTTTGACAATTTGCGCCATTTCTTGGAACCTATCACTCACGAATGGCAAGGGTTTACTGTACTGATTTGCCACCTGACAAAAGATTGAACTGGCTCCCCACACTGTGTGGATTCTCCAGAGAGTATGGATGCAACTACATTTAAAAAGTTTTATCTCTTATTATAAATATCTACAAACACTTTACATAAAATATATAAATTGTACTTATCAATTATTGAATTTTTTACTATGGGTTTAATTTTTTTTTTTTTTAAATTCAAATAAATAAAAAGTAATTCTTACCTTGCACTGGCAGCGTCCAGTATTGGCATCTGGTTCCCTAGAGTAGCTACCAGTTGGATCACATTCACTCGCTGGTCAGTATCAACATCATTGGGAACATGATCGTCACAGCATCATCATCATCATCACAAGGAAAATAACCACCAGCCAGAAAAGATACCAAACAATAGTTGTAAAATTAATATAATTTCAGATGTACACAAAAAGAAAGTTCTAAAATTCAACATGAAATTATAATAAAATTGTAAATGCAGTTTCATTGTAAAGGGTTAAAATATTAAAGTATTCATACTGACATTATATTAACTCAAACTTAAAGCATTGCCTTACTAGTAGACAAAAACTTTGACACTTACAGCTCAATTAAAAAAAATAATATTCTATCCCCACAGCCTGCAAAAGATAACATCTTCAAACACTAGTTTTGTGTTTTTTAACTGATAAATTATAGTACTGATGAAGAGCCAAAAAAAATAGTTGAAGTATCATTATGTTGATGTGGTGGAGCAGAGAGTCACTAGACAGGGTGCAGGCTGGAGTGCCCAGGTTACCTCTTCTGACAGTGAGCTAAATAAATAGCTAGAGTTTGGAGGTTCTGTTTTGTTTTTCTTGGGCTTGTTATTAATTATAACACTATTAATAATCTATAAATGCAACATGCAAAAACCTCCGTAATAGCTTGAACCTGTCTCTGACCTTATATTTCCAAATATGGACGTGCTCCTCAGTGCATTTTTTGCCCAATAATCAGAATAGCATGTTTCTTCACATATGGCATCAACATAATTAGGGCAAAAAACAAGTACAATAGTGAGTATAGACACATCCTTTCCATCAAATAAACAAAACCCTCAATATACTTAATAAGTGTGCCATTAAAATAAGCTTGAAAAAAATAAAGGTAATCAATTGAGGTAGGAGATGGTGCTCACACTGCCACTACGACAAGAACTGAATTGAACTAACTTATTGGACCATACGAGGTGAATCAGCATTACTAAAGTTTTCTGGACAACAGATGGTGGAACTGGTACAGTATTTCTAAAATTGTCCAGATCAGGAATGCAGGACTATAGAATGCCTCACTAGAGATTCAACTGTAATCACTGTGTGAAGTGCTCCTTCTTATTTATATAAGTGCATTCACAAGTTATGGTTGAAAGCAGATAGTGTTGGGTGTGGTTCCCAAGGGTCCTGGAAGCTAACCACATTTCCCCATAAGCTCTCAGTCTCTTTATTTATGGTTAACCCCTGAAAATACTGAGAGAATGGTGCATTGATTTAGACCTAAAATAATTTTTAATTACTGTCATCAGTATTGATCTGGACCTGTACTGATCTGTAAATACAGATTTCAAACAAAATCTATTTATCTCTCTATAGATTAATAAATATCCTACATATTATACGACACTTTATGTTAGAAAACTTTACCGAGTTGTAGGTAAATGAGGCAGTCACAGTAGCTGGCAGCACTATGTAAAACATGGCACATTAGCTGCCTTTCCATGAGTCATGCAAAATAATGTGAGAATCGACTTGGCTTCTGGCCCTTATTTTCAGAGGATTTTTTAATAGGTTTCACCATAATGCATGAACACACATGCTATTGTGGCACAGTTACAATAGTGTCCTCATTGAACAATTGCAATACTGTAAAGTTTAATAGTCAATGCAAGGTGCTCTATCCTTGCTGAAATACCCATTTTACCTGAATTTTGTTATTTTCACAACCACTTGGCATAACGCCAAAATAAATTTCATTATATCTGGAAACATGAAGAAAAAAGTTATGAGGTGGCCAAGTACTCAAAATTACAAAAATAATAAGGTATCATAGACAAAAGGTATAACAGATAAGAGACTTTCTTTACTGAAGAATGAAGTAAAGGAACATGCAGCCCATGCCACTTATAAGCCACACAGACTGGCGGCCTCGGAATTCCTAACCGGCAACTAAGGTAGGTACATCCCTCCCCCACCTCTTGAAACACACACACCAAGCAACGGGTGGTCAGCCAAGGTGTAAGTCAACGCTTACCCCCAGACATGTTAGCAAGGATAAATAACAAATAATAATATATTTACTTTCTGTTTCTAAGACCTATCAATGATAATATGTTCGGGGGTAAGCGTTTACTTTACACCTTGGCTGACCAATTAATTACCTGGTTTGAGTGTTTCAGGAGGTGGGGGAGGGATGGACCCAGTGAGGCTGCCAGTCTGTGTGGCTTGTAAGTGGCATGGACTGACATTTGTACATGGACAAACAATGAGGACAAAAAAAGTTTATATCTTTCAGTACATAAGTCTAAACAATGCTCAGTTAAATTATGCCCCTGTCCAGTGCCCCTTCCTCTCTATGAGAAGAGGTATGCATGGAATCTTTACCAGTGCTCATCACTCCCTCTTCTCAATGAAAGCAGATACAGTACATGGTTTCTGTACCAGACAAATTAAACAAGTACAGTAGAACGTCGATTTAAAGCGATTCAATTTAAGATGATTGATTTAAAGCGACACCCACAATTAAGGACAATGTTTTAATTTAAAGTGAATATTTCCTATTTTGCACGAGTCAAGCTTGCGTATCATATTTTAAAATTCGCACCTAATGTTTCTCTGGGCACACTACACTGTCCTAAGGACAAAGCTGTACTATACATGTACTCAAAATAATGTACTAAATGATTACTAAAATTTTTGTCTAGTGCAAACTATAGCATGATTATATTCAAAATTAATCACTATCTTAAAAGAATTCCAGCAATGTAAATTATATTCTCCCCGGTCACTTCTGTAACATTTTATAAACAAAAAACAAAACCTCAATCTAAAGGACATAAATAAACAAATAAATACTTCACTAGACCTTTGGCCCAACTGTCAAACATGTCACTGTCACCCCTCCCTCCCTCCCCCCTCCTCCCAGCCAGTGTTTGGTGGTTATACAGTAGGCTTTAAGTTTTTATCTTGTATAATATTACAGACTAAAGTTAGGAGAATATAATTTGCATTGCTAGAATTCTTGCAAGACAGCGAATTATTTGAATATAAACGTCATATATTTTGCACGACATCAAATTTTTATCCCTTTAATAAAATTAGTTAGAGCTAAAATTTCTATGTATACTGTAATGTGAACTATAGCATGTTTATATTTAAACTAATCACTCTCTTATAAGAATTCCAGCAATGTTAATTATATTCTCCCAGGTCAGTTTATTGACATTTTATAAGAGAAAAACTTAAAGTCACTCTTAAGGACAGATAAATAAATAAGCACTAGACCTTGGTATCAACTGTTAAGCATATCACCTCACCTCCCTCCCTCCCCCCATCTTCCCAGCCAGTAAACAGATCATTTTGCATCCCTTAATTTTAGCTGTGTTGATTTACGAGTGTTTCTTTTAACATAATACTACAAAAAACAGTGTTTTGTTTATTCTAGGAGATGGACTGAGGTGCATCTGGGTAGACTCTCAGCCTTTTTAGTATTTTTTGTTTCTCTCAAGTGCCAAACTAAATTATTCCATTGAAACAACACTTCCACTTAGTGCAAATTCGATTAAAGCGACCTCTCTTGGAACGTATCTCGCCTTATATCAACGCTCTACTGTAATGTCTATGTCATCTAGTATTTTCTTGGTGAAAGAAAGGCAGGAAGCATATATATCATTACTAACCTAAACATTTTTGGCTTAGGGTCGTATTGGAGGTGCCGAGTGTCAAAGAAGAAGATGTTGGATATTGGAGGATATCCTAGGCTCAAGGGATTTGTGCTGAGGGATGAGGGGTGGGCTGGGGGTTACGGGGATAGTATGGCTTGCAAAAGCTATGCCCATTACAACACAAGGAAGGAAATGAACGAGTGATAATCACTTTTGAAGCAAGTGTACAAGAAAATTACGGTACTAGCAATGGACAACACATACATAGGCCGTATAACCTTATTTTTTATCCTAATTGCATACTTACTAAATACACAATACAGTACATGTATTACAGTCACTTGATGATTATTTATTCCATAAGTAAATTAAACAAATAATAGAAAAACTATGCTCTTAATTCCACTAACTATTGTCAATTTGATTAGATGACTTTTTTGAGTTCCTAAATTTAAAGTTTATCAAGCATTTACCATGCCAGATTTCCCTTATAAAAAGTAATATACATCCCTTCATTGCAACAACAAATCCCTTATTTTTTCATATATCCCTGATGACAACAATATTTTATTGCATTGAGAAAATCATAAACTTACAGCAATCATACTCATCAGAGCCATCCCTGCAATCAGGATATCTGTTGCAGACTTGACGTACATCAATGCACGAGCCATCGAAACACTGGAAAAAGTATGGTGGAACACAACAGCCACCACGTTCACTCTCATCACTTTGATCTCTACAATCAGGTGTACCATCACAAAGCTGCTGGCGGCTAATGCAGGAACCATCGTCACACTGGAACTCGCCGTTATTACATTGTGAGCAATAATATTCATCAGTGCCATCTCTACAATCATTGTAACCATTGCAAACCAGTTTTGCATCTATGCAGTCATTATTTCCACAAGTAAATTCATACTGCAGGTTACAAACAGGTGAGCAGCTGGATGGTTCATCACTATAATCTCTACAGTCAAACTGACCATCACATACTCGACGAATGTCTACACATGTTCCATCTCCACACTGGTGCATATTGATAGGATCACAAACAGGATGACATTCTAAAGTCTCATCACTTGCATCTCGACAGTCAATATAACCATCACAAATTCTATTGCGGTCTATGCATGTCCCATCTCCACAGGTAAACTGAGTGTTCAGGTCACAATAACATGACAATTCATCTGAACCATCAGAACAGTCATATTTTAAATCACAACGAACGCTACTATCAAGGCAGGCACCATCATTACACCTGAAGTTAAAAGACTCATCACATGTGCAGTTGCAGTAGCGCTCATCAGAATTATCGGGGCAATCATAAAATCCATCACAATGACGTCTTCTATCGATGCATTTACGAGTAGGGTCAGCACATGTCCACTGGTGTATGTGATCACAGGGTAGTTTATCTACATGACAAAATAAAGCAGAGAATATAGCAAAATTAGTTTGTTAGTTATGCAGTATCACTACTATACCAATTTTTAGCACATTCACTGGAATAAATACCTTCATGCACAAACCAGGAATTACCACAAAGGGTTTAAGAGTATGGAGACATTACACTTTATTTTCAGTCCACCAAGCTTATAATTTAAGTTCCATGATAAAATTCTCAATCACTACAATTAAAAGTCTATAAAAATCAGTGATGCTATCTTTGTAAATGTGTATTTCCTGGGTTTGATTTCTAACCTATTTTTCATAAATCATTTTTGTGAAAGCTCACATCAAAGGATACTCCCACTCTTAAACTCTTCCTATGGTAATCCCTGTACTGTATAAATTAGTAATTCATACGGTCTTACCATGCTTCTTTTAAATACACTCACAGTTAGTAATTAATATACAAGTCGAGGATCCTTTATCCAAAATTCCAAGAATCTAAAGTTTTTTAATGTGAATAAGAAGGCATATGCCATGTGATGGGCCTGAGCCGAACTCCCTGTATATTAAGCCTGCACCTACCATATAAAAATTGCAATACATATATAAATGCAGGTCGACCATCTGACTGAGTCAGTCCGCAGTTTCCACTCATTTTAACCTGTTACCCACAAACTTCTTTCTAGATTCACACTAACCACTGCTAATTTTTTTGCTGCAATATATAAAAATACCAAACAATCAAATATTTCTGTGAAGACGTCCAAAATTTATGAACTCAACTACATCAGCAACAATTGTACGTAGCAAGAAGCAATAGCGGATACAAATATGCCACATACAAAATTTACTCCATTTATCTACAGTTCTATGACAGTACAGTACTGTAAATCAAACCAAACAATACCAAAACCTAAATAATTGATTACTATCTAAACAAAATCATGTACCTGTACTGTACTATACCATAAAAGTAGATTACCTTAACCCCTTCACTACAGGTATGCCACTTTTAGTATTTCATTTGGTTAACACCAGAGGATTTTATTCAGCTCAGAGGCAACACCATACACAGGGGGATAAGTGCAAGAGGCAGTAATCAATAGTGTAAATAAAAAAATTACATCAAGTCAAATTCAAAGTCTGGTTCCAAACCTGTATAGGCTGGCCTAGGCTTGGGCGATTTTAAGTCGGCCCAGGCATCCAAAAGTCAAACCAACCAACCCTAAGGTTTTCAGATAAAGGATCCTCAACCAATATCATGCAATAAAATAATATTTTTAGGAAACTGATGCAAAACTATATTAAGGATGTCATGCTCTGCATACACAAAAGTGTAATAATTAAAAATGGCACTTTAATAAACTTAGTCTGTTACCATTTTCTTATCATGACAATCTCCTTTGGTACACACACTAAATCCCACATCTTTATGCAATTTATTTTATGACTCTGTAGCTCTTATTCCTTTCCTTTCTATTTTTTGTAAGTACTGTATAATTTACTTAGCTTATTTTTTCCAGTATCTACTATTATAAAGAAAAACCTCAAATTTTCACACAGACAAGGCATACAGTAGTTATTCCATATAAAGGAAAAAGACGTGCAGGTCAATTCCACAAAAGGGAGGATTCCGCTAAAATAAATAAATTATACCTCTGGTAATGAAGTGTTAATGTTCACGAAATCCACTTAATGCTCGGAAACTTCACTATCAGAGATAGATATAAATGGAAATAGGTTTCAGTCCTTTGTTATTCTGTATTCCACAACAAAAACTGTTATAATAAACAATATGATACATGACACATCATTAAATACAGTAGCATATATTTAATACACAAAAACTATCTCTATCACATTAGAATACTGAAATGATTTATCCACAACTTTTACAGTTTCATTTCATGTAACAATTGCAATGTTCGTAATCATCTCACGGCTGACTGGTGTCGTGTTATGGGGAGTTCCATTATTATAATGGCTATTTTACATGATTCATATGTCACTCTTGGATATCAAGTAGTAAGGCAGTAAGTAGACAGTTAGAAACCCCTTGCAAAAATACTGAGAGGGAGAGCGGGTTCTCAACTTTCGGAAATGGCAAAAAATGCTCAATGAAGCCACGAACCCAATGTTAACATTCCCAACCATAATACAGTACATACAGGATATTGGGAAAATCACTCATAAAATAGCTAATAATAATTTCTAGTTTCCGTAAAACTGAAAGTGACACTCTCTAACCCTTATCTTTACTGTATTTACCATTCACTTTAAGCGGGGTGACATTTCTAATATATTACTTGGCTAATGTCAGACGATTTTATTCAGCTCAGAGAGGAGCCAGTACACAAGGGGTAAAGGGTTACTGTTATTCTGGCATTACTTTTGTTGAAATTTAATTACTGGAAATTTCCAGTCCAGTCTTATGACATTCTAATTGTGTAAATGTCTGATAATTCGACATACTACTGCATTATATGTTCAATTTTTTAACATGTGGAGATATTAGTTGGCAAAATGATTAAGCTATATTCTCCATATTTGACACTGCTTTGAGTACGTGAGCATGACATCAGTAAACAAATAGCACAATATATGTGTGTGTGTGTGTGTGTGTGTGTGTGTGTGTGTGTGTGTGTGTGTGTGTGTGTGTGTAAGAGATCAAGTAATTGTTTGTTAAATTTATAGCATCCTTAGAATCACAAGAAACAAAAGTAAATTCTACACACCCAAGCAATTTTGTGGTAGTTCATCACTTTGGTCATTGCAGTCAGGATGGCCATCACAGATTCGCTCAAAGTGAACACATTGCTGATCACTACATTTGTGACCACTATTGAAGCACACTGTTGGCAAGTCAGTGTGAAATCCTTTAGTCAAGTATTTTATGCAGAGGTTAAAAGGAAAATAAATGCAACTGAGATTCAGATTAAAAGGCTCATTAACCCTTGGGCTTCGGGCCATGGTCGGCTCCAGTAACTGATCACAATACTAGACTCGTGCTTGAGAGTTGGGGGTAGAAGCACATGAAGTAAGTCAAGTCCAAGGATGAGATTCCTACATCACAAAAGCTGAGAAGCTACTAAGAAGAGATTGGGAGGCTCTCATCTGTGAGTGAGTGGAAGATAAATACCTACTTAGCAACATAATCTGGCCAGGCCCGCCATTTTTATTTAAATAGGTTCGTGAAAGATCAAAATGTCATGTGACGTGACCCATAGCTCTACAGACACATGTCACGGGACGTGACCCGAAGCCGAGGGATAATAATTTAAGTTTCCTACACATGCAGTTATATCACTAAAATGAACAAGCTTTCACACATGCAGAGAACATCAGTGAAAAGTAAGAAACAGAGAATATTGGAAAGTTATTGGTGTCATTAACTATAAAAATATCCAGCACTCTTACTGTTATTAAATGCAGAGTCCAAGAATGGGTTGTTAGAATATTAGTACAGGATATGAAAATATTATTAAATTAGCTAAGAAAAAGTGTTGTTATACATATCATATGATATGTGTTATTACAAGAAATGCTGAAGATGTCCAATTCTCTCTGCTTTATTCAATATGAAAAAAAAGTAGACACTTTTTTTTATTCATATTGAAACTTGACGAATTAATTCCATTCTCCCTTACAGTATAACTGGGAATTATGAGGGAGTAAAGTAGGGATAAATAATAATATGTTGCACGATAGCTAAGCACTAATTATTTAGATACACAGGATTAGAATATCATCATCTAACCTCCAGTTCTTTCAAATCAATAAACCAATACTAAGGATAATCTACATACCATACCATTAAAAATGGGAGTCATCGTGTTAGGAATGTGCACCAATGGAAAAAAAAAAGAACAAGGAAGAGAGACAAACTATTTCACTGTACTGTATATTCTTACCATCACAGTTTCTTTCATCTTCATAATCTTTGCAATCTTTAATGCCATCACAGCGACGAGACCAAGGGTGAACTGAACCATCTGAGCATGTGAAGGTGGTCATGCAGGTAACAGGCTCTTTTCATGAGAACAACAGTCAATGAGCAGGATTAGTACCTAATTAATATTCAATAAAAAGCTTTTTTTTATAACCATTCAATGCTTATGCATCTAAATTTCTACTAAAAGCAAAAAATGCCCATAACCTTATAGAACTATGATAATGAAAATTAAATGCTAATAACATGCAAAACTAAGAAGATATGCAAACCACTTATTCATAAAAGAAAGATTAATTTATAAGTATAATAGTCAATGACATAATATAGGTGTTATTCATATATATTTTGTATTAGAGACACTGTGCACTGATAAAGGTAAACCCAACTTGTATGATATATCAAGAGACAAATATGAATGGAGAAATAAATGAATAGGAAACTCTGCTAAGCAATGATGAATGATATTCAACCATGAATTTAAAATTTCCCACTGGATCTGCATTTAGTATCTTCAGGTACAAAATACAATATAATACTGGCTATTTACACAACTTATATGTATTACATCTATGAAGCATCACTTTCAGATCATATTAATGTATTCTACATTCTTAATGACAAATACAGTACATATCAATACATAATTCTGATGAGTCTTTACTGAATATTAAAAACAAAATAACTAAGTATTAACTCTTAATGATTAATTTATGTAAGTAATTTTTTGGCGTAAGTGTTTTCTTCACTAAATACAGTAAACCCTCATTTTTACATGGAGTTGAATGTAAGCATATAAAAGGGAGTGTTAACATATCTCACTCCAATAAGCAAGCAGAATTCTTGGAACTCTGATTTATATGGAGTCAATAGTGAATCTGAGAGAGCATGGAACCTTGTGGGGACTGGGTGGATGTTTCATTTCCTATGATAAGATCCAAAATGGCAGATAAACAATCTTCTAAAAGCAATCATCTTAGAACTGTGATTTATCAATATCCTTTAGACACAACTTTTGGCCTGATGGATCCAGATATGGTTGGAGAGTTAGAACCACAATGCTCTCAGTGCATAATAACTGAGGCTGTCAAGCTGGCTTCTTTTGGACACCCTTTGCTCAATTTTTTAATAATATATTTTTTCTAGACTAATAACAAACTGAAATTTATTTACAAGTGATGCATTATCTTATGTATTGATTGAAAAATAAATCATTAGCTTTACCAAGGTTATGCAAGTACAATTTTAAAAGGTAAAATAAAAATAAAAAATTACATGCAAAGGCAACAATTCTACTGCAAAAGCAAATTACAGTCTTACAAATATGCACAAAACATTAAAAGTAATGCTCCCACAAATCAGCAAGCTACAGTACTGACATGCTCTATCAATAAGGCAAAATTATAAATAAATTATTAAGCATAGACAGAAGCACGAAAAACTATCACAACAGACAATGCTAATGGACATAGGTGAAAATTTTCAAACTGCTTCTGCACATGTAGGTGAATCAACCAAATTATGGTTGCCTTATAAAAGGCACTAACCACAGTAGTCCTCGTCAGAACCATCAGGGCAGTCATGGATGCGATCACATCGTTTATCCTTGTGGATGCAGCGTGACATATCACCACAAATGAACTCATACCATTCACATGATGGAGGCGCTAAATTTCATGAAAACAAAAAAATGAAAATAAATAAATACTCTCATGAAGGGGCAACCAACCTCCAGTAGGTAGTGGTTCACAGACACCCAAAACATTTCAGCAAGAATGTTGTATATATAAAAATTTATGAATTTTCCATTACATTATGAATAAAATAACAGTGAATTTTCATGCTGCTTCTAAATTTATCATCCTAAATACAGTAATACAGAAATTGGAGAATCTTCTTTCAAGATGACTGAGTTAGATATTTTACAGACCCTCATTAGCTTGTTACACACATTTAACATATCCAATGATATACCATCTCATGTTAGGTACCGTGATAGGTTAGTTTTTCGCTTAAATGCCTTGTATTAATTATTATGTAATTTTTTCACCTTTACTGGTTCATATATAATTGCATTTGTTTATTTTAAATGGATTGACAAGGTTATTGTGTATTGCATTTAATTTTTTTCAGTTTACTTCATCATATCCTGATGGTTTACATAATTTAAATGACAAAGAATTCAACAGTTGGTGGAAGACTTACCTATTACCTCCAGCGAGTCTGATAACTCAATAAATTCTGACACAGAACCTGCACCCATAGCTGATATTATTGGTAATAATGGTGCATTTGAGGATGTGCATGAAACACAAACTGATTTACAAGTAGACCTTTCAAATGCGATTAATGAAATATTCAGCTTTTTACAAGTAGGGCATATATCCACCTCTTATCACTTACACATATAGATCATTTTGACAGGAACATTGATCTTCAGAGAGCACAATAATGTGTAACTTCCCTAATCCATCACAATGTGAGATAAATAGAATGGTACATACAGTTATGTCTTACTTGTACAGCTCACAAGAAACCTTACCTGGCCGGCAACTGTCCCCAGGCACGTTAGGCTGGCCCTCATAACCACTGGCACACACTTCACAACGGCGACCTTGATAGCCCTGTCGGCAATTGCAGGTTACTCGACTATCAGTATCCAAGTAGCAAGAAGTGCTGAACCTTTGGAGAGAAGTGTATATAATGGATAATTTCTTTTCAAAATACATTTATATCTGTAGAGTAAAACATGAAGAAGCCAAGAAAAGTCAAACCCTGTCTGACATTGCTTGGACATACTGTACGGTAATTTGTATGCATCTGATGATCTTATGTTATTCCTACTTTTCTAACATTTGGACTAGTTAAGAGAGAAAATAGGACAATGACTAATTTTTTTGCAGAATCTATTTATCCACCACACTGATCACTCATCAGTATGTACACATGAGCTCAGTGGCTATAAGGGAAAACAATACGTTAGTTGCAATGATTGACAAGTGGGTTAGGTGACCATGTTGGACAGGGGTGAGGAAACTGTTGCCCCCAGTATGAGGCAAAATGGTGTGAGGTGGCATGGTGATGCAAATTTCTTTCAGGATGTAGAGGTCTTGTGTGGGTGTGAAATTTTGTGAGAGTATGAGGTAATTTATGAATGTGAGATTTTGTTAGGAAGTGAGAAAGTGAAGATGTGTGACCATGTGAGGGTGGTGTGAGGGTGTGAAGCTGGTGTGAAGGTGTGTGGCTGGTGTGAGGGTGTGTGGCTGGTGTGAGGGTGTGTGGCTGGTGTGAGGGTGTGTGGCTGGTGTAGCTTTTTTGTAGTTATGGAGACAGTATCTGGTTATTCCAGTGATGCATCACATGAAAAGATCCCTCACTGCAGTAATGTTGCCTTGACACCCAGAAAATTAAGTGAAGTGTTAAGGGAATCAGAGAGTGAGGGTGAGATTGAAGAACTGGTAGATTTGTTGAGTGAACTCAGAAATGACAGCTCCTGTGTGAACTTCAGCAATAGTGACACTGACGAACTAGTTATCAGTGTAGGAGAAGTACTTAGAGATCAGGACGAAAGTGATAAGGAAAGCAGGGTAGAAGTGCTTCTTCACATGTTGCACAAGTAAAGGGTAGGAATGCATCAGCAAAACATGTGTTCATGATGCAGGGTTCTGGGGTGGTGGCATTCACGCATTCACCATGAATAATTTTTTTTATTTTTGCCCTTACCATGTTGATGCCCCATGCCCATACACTTGTTCTTTATGATTACTGAAATAAATGCAGTCATGTAAGAACACCTGTGTTTGGAAACAGGAACAGGTACTGACAGCATTACCATGACACAAATCTGCATTCCTTATAAGCCCAGACCAATCAAGTCTCAGTCTCCTCTTATATGCTTGTTTACTCATACTGTAGCTCCTGTCCCAGATTCATTCCCCTTCTAGCTTTTTTGTGTCACCTTTCCATCCTGTTTCCTGTACTCAAAAGACACTGATATATCTCTATGTCTCCACAATCTCATCTGCTCTTCCACACATCATACCAACATTCAGTCTTCCATCTTTGCACCCAATTATGAAGGGCTCCTTCTATTTGATTGCAGGTGTTTCCTATTACATTTATTCATATAGAGTGAGTGAATATTTTTATCAAACATTACAATGGCTCTGTTTTATTAGACATGTTTGATAGAGTCATAGAGTTGGGTAATGACCAAATCAGGATGTCCCTCACTACACACCACCACCAACCTAGGTACTGGCATGTTTGCAACCCTGACACTAGCCATAGCAAAAGCAGTCCAACAGCCTCAGGGTGAACCACCACGATCAGCTTCATAGAAACCTTTCCATGCACAACAAGTGCTATTAAAATTGACTGTGCTATTATGCTCTTGATGATGGAGAAGCATCTCAGGGCACTACCCTTGAGTTTGGGCTCCTGTTATATCAAGCAGAAGTGCCAGACTGTGAAATACTCACCCCAGGATATGGAACAGAGACCAGAGGAAATTACAACTTTGTTGTCCCAGTTACCATCAAGCATTTTGGAGCAAAGTTTTATGCCAGGATGACCTGCCTAATGCTAACCCATAGGGTGGGAACAGCTGGCAAAACAGGGTTGCAACTCCCTGAGGTACCCACTTACCAAAAAATTTAAACATCATAATACTGATAACTCAAGGTGATTTAATTATACATATCCACTGCAGTACTCTAGAGACAAGCCCATAAAACTATTTAAACACAGAATGAATTTAGAAACACTAATATCAATGATTATTGTTCCTATGCATATAGTACTGCTGCACTTTTGATTGAAGCATCATGATGTACTTACTGGTTAGTGGGTGTAGAAAGTGGACAAGGACATGGTTGACAAGGGATACCCTTTACAGGGTCACCATACTCTTGAGGACCACATTCTATATCTTGCACACATTCACCTAGCCAAGGTCCAACTTGCACTCTGCGATAATTTGGTGCACAATCCTGTTATAAAAATATTTATATCAGTAAATTGATAAATAAATAAACAAGTATATAAATATCTCAGAAGCCAATTCACTCTTGTATCAACCACTTAGGGGCTATAAATACAGGCTCCATATTTAACCTCTCACATTTACATATTGATGACCCTATCATAGGAAGATGGATGGATTCCAGGGTCCTCATCTCTTTCCTTTGCCTACAGAATGAGATTAATTACATCAGCCATTGATTAATAGCATTGAGGTCATTAAAGAAGTGAAATGTATATTTCTAAATCAGCTATGAAAGAGAAAAGGTTGTTTTGAGTCAACTGCACCAATTGAAAGCACCCCAGCTATACCATAAATACTTCAAAACACCAGAAGCCTGACCTTCAGACACTCCCCAGGGCTACACAGATTGAATTTGAAGAATTTTTTTTTCAAATTCAAACTTCTAGAGATGATGACTTAAGTGAAGATAAAGCACCTCACTACAGGATGAATTTGGTGGAAATTTTTCATTTGCAAATAAGTGGGGTATGCTTTGTGAATATCGAATAGGGGTTAAAATAGCAATTGCGGATAAGTGGGTTATGGATATCGGAGTAGCCAATAGAGAGGTATTCCTGTATTACATAATTATGTACACCCCCAAAAAATTGTGATATTAAATTATTAAAACTTAAAAATATGGTGTGGTAGACATGAATGATCAGGGTATTGTGTTTTAGCTACTGACTGTCAGTGGCCAATATCATTGATAATGTCATATTAAAAGCAATACAGAATAAAATATTATACTGTACTCTTAATCATTTTACCATTGAACATCAATAAATTGAGTGGATCATAGAGAATATGCACATAGAGATCCCGCATAATGGATTATTCACATAATCAGGGTTTCTGGTTCACTCCCTGTGTGTTCATGCATGCATCTCTGTGACATTGCCATTTAACAAGACCCAGCTGATCTGCCTGGTCAAGGATATATGACAGGGATTGTACATACCAATAACCTCATATCTGATAACAAAACACTCATTATCACTATTTCTTATAATCTGTTTATGTATCCTTGAGTATATAATAAACTGTACTGTATATTCAACTGTCTTACATTTTTACAAGCAAATATCATTAAAAGCTACTTTTCTATACAAACCACAATCTGGGCTCCTTATCACTGAAGAATAGGTAACTTAAATCTGTATCCTGCTTGGTCTCAAGTTGTTCACGTTTTTTAGTCTTTACTGAAACACTTTTAAAATGCTTTCTAAATAAGACAAAAATGCAATTAAAAAAAGAGGGGGGGGGGGGATTAATTCATCTAGTTTCTGGATCATTTTATTTTTCTTAATAAATTTATTGTTCATTGAAAAGTTTTTATCAATCATATATACCCAGTGCTATGAAGTGAAGATTATAATTTTTTATACCATTAAAATATAAGCACAAGTAAAAGTATGAGAATAAATGAGAAATAAACACAGAGACATGCTACATTCACAAATGTGTTCATACACAAATCTACATATGAAAACCTTGTAGGCATAAAAAATTCCTACACATATTTGCATTGTTATGGGCAACAAAATTGTTTGGGAGAGTGAGTATTGAGGCCATGCATGCTGTGTTGGGAGGACTCATCCATTATATGCTTGTTTTAATACTAATTTTTAATACCTATAGATGGTACTGTATGGTATTTCTTTACAGCTGAAAAAAAGTATAGCCTATACCCTGACCTTAATTTTAACCTTGAGCTGTACATTATAGGACTTCAGATATGACACTTGGGTAGTTAGGGGTCACTTCCCAAATCCCCTTATTTCCCATTACACCCAGTCCTTACCAAAAACTGGAGAACTCTGGAGCATAACCCTCATGGTTGACAAGAGAATACTCTATTTGCCTAAAGACAAGTGTATTAATTTTTGTTAAATAGTCTGGTGCAAACTTGTTGAGGTTGTAGTGTGGGCTACAGTAGTGCAATACAGTGAAGGTGCAAGTAAGAAACTTGGAGTGAAGACATGCATACAGTATATTTATGAAGATACATCACAAATCTTCTTCAAATTGTTTTGGATTATAGGAGTCACAAGAGCTAAGAACTCCAGACAATCAACATTTCACTGTACTGCAAAATTCTCTGTGTAAGCTATTGTATGTACAAATGAATTTTCATGTGAAGCATCAGAAAAGTAGTGGAAAAAAATGTGTTGCACCTACTCATGCAGTGATGAGGTCACACACTATTACAGAAATACTAATTATTTACTCTCTGAAGATACCATTATATACTGTAGTCTAGTGCATATAAAAATAAAAATCTCATTCACAATGTTCAGTTTACTTCTAAATCCTGTTTAATAATAATCATGAAAAATCTGTTTTAATCAATTTAAGAGAGTTGAATAAAAATATCTGTAAAGGTAAGATGATTCAGGCAATCCATATAGTTTAAATTAACGTACAGTACTGAATATATACTGATAAGGGAAAAATTTGTAGACATAAAATCTGGCAAGTTTGTCTCACACCTGATAAGACAATAGATGTTACACAACCTATATTTCTGCAGACAAATTTTCTCTGTTGATTCAAATATTAAGATAATAATTGCAGTTGAATTACTTAAAAACTATTTTCATTCTTATTTACATCATATTCTATCAACATTAACTATAAATATATTCAGAAATACTGAATTAAAATGCTGTTAATTGTATATTAAATTTAAAAAAAGTTACGATACACCCCAACTAAAAATTATTATTCACCTGGCAAGACAAGCCCATGTAGCCTTGGGGGCAATTACACTCCTCAACCAACACAGCTCGACCTTGTTCACTACCGGGTATTACAGCAGTGTCCAACTGCACATCTGATAAAGTAGCATTCACATATGATCCATCACTGTATAGGGCCCTGGAAAGAATATATATTAATAACAACTGTAAATGGAACTTGGGAAAGATGAAAGAGCAGTTAAGTATGTAAACTAATAATGGTTGTAAATTAATTATACAGTGAACCCTCGAAGATTTGGACCCGGTAAATCCGGATTTTGGAAGATTCGGACAAAATCTAGGGGTTTCGGGGGCTAAGAAGCCGCCCTAAGAACCATTCCCAAAACAAAGCAGAAAATCATCTTACGCCCATGTAACTAAGATGTCAGTGTGCGGGACACAGGTGCCCGAGGAGGCGGGAAACATAAACAGAGTTGCCAATTGTTATTTGTGGAATATTATTTCATTCACTCGAGTAATGAAACAATGTTTCTTATTATGTTATTGTAGGTAAATGCATGGTTTACATAATTTCTTTATCATTGTGCCCATCACCATTTTCAAATTAGACTACAAGATATGTATTTCTCGCATACGTATTTCAGTCGTACGCCTGTCAACGGGAGCGAGTAAGGGGAGTGAGTGACTGCTAGTTAGCACGTTGTCTGCTGTTGGAACTCTCCTCGCTCCCAGCCAAATTTCACTGGATTTACTGTTATTATTAGTGTTCACTGATATAATAATGCTTAATAGTGATTAATCATGGCATTGTACCCAGGTTAGACTTGTCACTGCAACCACCAGGCTACTGAGCCAAGCTGTGAGATGTTATGGTTGTTTTTCACCTTGTATTTTTGAGTCGATACATGTAACTTTCTTCATTTATTTTACTGAGTTACATGCACACACCATCCTACATACATAGTGTGAAAAAAGTAGAAGAAATAATTGTCCTAAGGGCAAATACATAGAGGGAATATACATTTGTTTGCACAGGAGTTAGCTGGCTCAGTGAGGGAATGGAAGGAGGGCGCAGAATGTAGGGGATGGGGAGCGTTGCTAGGGAATCAGCATCCCAGCTGGTCTCTGTTGCTATGATGAAGCAGGGAGTGTATGCAAATGGCACCTGTGTTAAACTTTCATTTGGTTTTAATTACTGGTTTGGCGATACCTGTACAGTATTTTTTGTTGTAACTTATTTATTGTTAATATTTTTATTTATTCCTCACATATCCTGGCACTGTATATATAATTTTAAGAAAACTATGGCTACAGAAGGAAATTTTTTTTTTTTTTTTTTTTTTAAATACTACCTACTGTACAGTATATGGCCATGAGTCTTATATGCCATAAAATACGGTGGTGTATTTTTGGTGTTTTTTATTTATTATTTATTGTTTTTATACATTTAGTACATTCACCGCAAGATATGGACAATCAGCTTTTTCAGATAGATGGTCCCCCTTTTAGTCCGGATCTTTGAGGGTTCACTGTAGTAAAGTTTGTAAGTCTTGTATAAAAGATTCACTAATAAAGACTGCTAATGAAGTTTGGGAGTGTTTAAAGAGCACAATCATTGTTAAGTAAAATGGAATACAGTGATGCTCTAGTACTGTAAATGACCTCAGATTATTTCTCCCGTGGATACAGAAAAGCCTTGAGTAACACTTATTGACAGGAGTCAATGTCAACCAGCTATCAAACGAAAACTAAATTCTTTTCACAAGAATAGAGCAAAGTGGGTGAAGAAATTAAACTTTTGGTATATCGTCTTTTACTCATTTTCCCATAATTAAAGACTCTTCATGCCTGTCCACACAAGATGGCACCATGTTTGTGCTTCTTGTTGACAAAAGCTTCCAGTAATCAACCGAATACAAAGTAATGGAATGCTTCCGAGCAACTTTTCCAAGTGAAATGAAATACCAACACCCTTTGTAACCTAACTGAACCTAGCTAATCTAATCTACCTAAGCAAACATAACATAGTCTTGAAGTAATTGTGTGTATTGAAAGGATGATGCTGGGACGAGTTCATATGTATCAGCAAACTTATACTAAAAAATTATAAATCCTTGCCCTTTTTGGGGATATTCTTGATGTACGAAATCTCTTATTACAAAAGTAAGTTTTCTTCAATTGATAGTCTTCATTAAGTAGCTCATTAAGCGATAACAAGCCGAAGAGTAACTTATCATCTTATGTAATGTCATTATGATGGCTACCTCAGATTAGATTCGTCTACAAAAAGATCTTGGATTAATACCTTTGGATAATGTTCTGCAAAGCCCGGCCTAATCTATTGCAAAAGTTAGGATTAACCAATACCATTCTCATATGAATTAAAGTAATTAATATAATGACATCCTACCTTATTAAAAGCAGTTCCATATTTTCTAATACCATCATGATTTCTTCCCTGCTGGCTGGCTCGTGAGGCTGTACTGCTTGCCCATCAAACACCACTGTCTTGAACCACTGGCCACTTTGGAACTTCACATCTACTTGATTTATAATCTCGGGGAGGAATTTCCCATCATGTATATGCATAAGAGTTAAGCCATTTCCCTGCAAAGATGCAACAGCAAAGTATACATAAACATAAGAATTACAGAAAAGCAACATAGATAAAAAAAAATGGCAGTTATCAAGTCATCTATAATTATGAAAATAGATTACTCTCCATGATGTTCACTGGCAATTATTTTTGCCATTATAACTTTATGATGTTATTTTAAAAGTATGGGATAATGCCTCTGTACATTTAGTACAGATGAGCCTCTCTATTCTGTCATTCTGTAGTCTGGCCATCACCTATCATCATTATCAATGTTTAATGGCTGTTATTACCTGATGGCAACTTTGACAACAGGCATGTGTAAGTTATGTAATATGAGTGGATGCCCTTCCTAATACAAACCCACAAGGTGGGAACAGCTGGCAAGGCAGGGTCACAACTCCCTGCGGTAATCAAAGACTACCCGTTGACTTCGGAGAAAAATAATACTGTACCTGTTTATACAAATAGATCCAAGTAAGACACCTCCTGCAGTTAAAGGATTAATGATCCCTGTAAGTACTGTACAGCGAGACTATACATTAGTGATCATTAGTCTTAGAAAATAATCTTGCTGTGGTATTTCTTTAATATGGACAAAGTATGGAGAGATACTTATTATGTACTTTCCAATAATAAAGACATTTGAAAAATTATCTGCTTATTTCAATTAAAAAGAATCAAGCTTCCAAATCCCTTAGCAGTCATGTTTTACTTAACCTTAGCTTTCTTCCAAGGACATTTCAGAATGCTTCATCAACCAGTTTTTCTGATACTGCTCTTCACCCCAACTCCACCACCTATGGTCCATAAAATTTTACATATGCTGGTTGACCTCCTATATTAGGGAATGTTTACACCCTTCTCTGAGTATTCGTGGGACGAACATGCTCAAAATGGCCACATACATGAAATTCTGTGAATACCATTATCATAATTAACTGAGCTGTATACAACAACCATAGCACGCGGTCTATCTGCTCTTTTGTATCACACAGTACATTTCAACAGCACCACAACTTATCTAACTTATTCCCAAACTTAGAAAAGTTAATATATTATTGTAACAATACAATAATAAAGTCACTGACTGGCCAATTTTCATTGTTTAGTTTTTTAAATATTCACCAGCTGATTACGTGGATACTGTGGCTATATCACTTGTTTTGACTCAGTTACTCTAAAGACATTATGGATGAATAACAATGCATTGTGAATAGTAAATATATAATTTGTTAAAAGGTGTTTGAAATGATGGAATTAGTGTTGAAGTGAGTAAAAGTATGTCTTAAGAATTGTTTACTGTATTCTATTCGTCACTGGTAATTTTCTAATGTGTCTTAGGTGCTGGAGTATATCCTCAGTGTCTTTAGTGTAAGAACATTAAATATGTCTTTAATGTTTTATTTCTGAGAGAAGCCTGGAGAGTGCGCATTAGGTCGCTCTTACATTATCGCTGACGTCATATGACGTATCGAGTGTAATTGGGCCACGCATCCTTACCTCCCTCCACTGCTAGATGTGATTGGTCTAATGTAACATGACGTGCCCTGCCACCAGAGGGAAGAAGTCGCTGACCTAGCCAGGCCAGTCTCATTGTTCTCAGTCTCCGCGTATACTGTTCTCTCTTGTGCCCGCTATTCCCCTCACAATGGCTTCCACTGGACCCCCACTACCCCCGAGAAACCTTGAACTACCTGGACCAAGCCATGGTTTTGTGAAGGAAGTCATTGAGTTGGCGGAGAAAATCAAGCTCATCCTTGACAAAGACACGGTCAAGCATCGGTATGAAGTGTCTAATGACCTTCTGTCGAAATTTATGGAGCCGTATGTCCAGGTGTATGACGACAACATCAATGCTAGTCGTCAACATAGTATTACGGACTTCTTCGTCCGCAACCCACCACAACCACAGCCAGCCCAAATCACTGATAGTGACAGTGAGGATATGGACTTTGAGGGGTTTGTTAGGGAGGCCCTGCAAACCTCTGTGAATAGTGATAGTGATTCACCAGAGGGCCACTAATCTGCCCTCTGCCTCGGAACCAGCCGCCATCCCCGTGTGCCGACCCATCTCTTCTACTAATATAAGTGTTAAACACTTTTATATTTGTACAGTAGTGTAGTTTTTTATTTAGATATTATGTGTGTGTCAATACCATCATAAAATTATGATATAATTTTTACTACAAGGTACGTATTGTGTCAGAAAAAGTGGAGTTTGGGAGTCGGCCCAGTCTCTATTTCAATTAATCCCATATGTTCTGTTATTTCGTTTACGCGTTTCTCGTTTTATGAGGACCTCCATGGGTTCAACTGACCACGTAAATCAAGACTATACTGTATATACAATACAGGTAAAATAAATATTAGGCCTAAGGGCACACACATAAAGGGAATATACATTTCTTTGTACATAAGTAAAATGTACGCCCCCCCGGTCAGCAAATGTTATTCGCAGATTTTGTGTTTTGTGACCATTTTGAAAACCTAGCCAACGAGAATTTGAAGGGCATGCTGTATTCATATACACACCTGGCATATGTATGAACAAAAAAGTGCATTTCTGTGGATGCTTATGTAAATTGGGAGTTGGTAAACATCATTTATTTACAAATAAATGAAACTCATGAATCCAGAAAGCACAAATGATGATGGCTGACAGTAGTTAATTACAATATTTAGTACACACTTACCATCATAATCACATCTGGTCCACTGATGGTCTTCCCAGAACGTGTGATAAAATATTGAATTTTGTAACGGAGATAACCACCAAAAGCAGACAGTTGCTGCCCTTTGTGACTGTCAGGTAGAGAGAAGAATACTAGAAGGTCAGTGGGAACGTTTAATTTGGTGCGATCCACAGATAGCTGAAATAAAAGTTCATAATGTATTTGACCATATCATTCTATTTCAAATAACCAAGATTCAAAGTATGCTTTTGAAAACACCATACCTATAGTACAGTACTATATAACAATTTATAATCATCAAAAACACAAGTACCATAATGGAAATGAAGGTAAAAATAAAAATTGCCTTGACTTACTTGAACTGCATTAGCTGACTGAGGTTTCACATACCGTGGTGGAATTGAATACACATCAGTACGGATTACATAGTTTCCGTTGAGCGCATCCAGATTAACACTATCCAGTGAAAAAGAATCACTTGAAGGAGGAGGAAGCTGCAAAACAAAGACATTTCTTAGAAGGAGAAGTAAAAAATAATAAATAACTACATCATTTTGGGGGTTTGTGTGATTGTGACCATGTTCAAAGGGTGGTGTGGCTAATCGACCTTTCTGGTTTCAGTGAAGAAAACCACATCTAGGGTACACTCTTTTTTTTTATTTTTTAATTTGAGAGATCCAGGTACATTGGGATGGTAGCTAGTTAGGTAGCATCCATCTGCTATCTCCAAACATGTCAAATGGTGGCATTGTCATGTGGCTTAAGCAACCACACTAAATCACAAGCCATCTTTAGAACTCCAAGTTGTTAATACAGTGGTCACTCGGGTCCCTCGGTTAACGAGCGCCTCGGTTAACGAGTTACCCTCCATAAGATTCTTAACTTCGGTTAACGAGCAATACCTCGATTAACGAGTTTCATATGAGCCAACCTGAACATGATTTCGCTTGCATTTGGCGGTCCACCAGCTGTAGTATTAGTCCACCAATACAGTAATCGGTTCTAGGGCTTAAATTCCTTACCCTTTTAGTAAATATCAAGAAGTTTATACTATTCAATAATTTTAAAAGTTTAATATTAAATTTTTTAGTCATTTTAACAGTTATTGAACATAGTTGAAGGTAAGGTCACTAGTTTGTGGCACGCCATCCAGCCTGCCAACACAGCATACAGGTGTCAATCATTGTGTCTTTTCAGTGGAGGTAACATCTTGCTTGAGACTCTCTTCAACTAAATGCTTTTTTTCTGTGTTTACAAGCAAATTATTGGTCATTTTGAAATTTATTTTACATATTGACAACATATAATGCAGTGCAGTGTTGATTTAAAAAAATAATCTTTAATTACACCGAGAGAACTAAAATTTTATGGGTGAAATGGCGCCATGGGGTGACTTCTCTTCCACCCCAATGCCTTCTCTTCTCCCTTCTCCTCCACCCCCATTCTAATTCCCATCATCATCATCATCATCATCATCATCAAGGAGCCTTCTACATTCACACCTCAAAGTAAGTGTACTTAACTACCTTTGTTGTTGAATTTAGGCTATTTTCGGTGAGCAGGAACCAATTACCCAAAACCCATTGAAACAATGGTTTCGGTTAACGAGTTTTTCGGTTAACGAGCAACCTTCTAGAACGGATTGTGCTCGTTAACCGAAGGACCACCGTATTTTGAAGTTGCCAACACCGACTTCTATACTGAGTCTTATATAAGGAGAAAGAGAAAAAATCAAAATAATTAATTTTGTAACATTTTCATCGGAAATTTATATTTGTCATTTTTTCGAGTGTTTTAACCGATGAAATTACCCAAAATATTAGTTGCTCAAAATGAGCAGGGCTTTGAAGTAGAGGGAAAATGTGGGATACAATACAGTACTTAAAAAGACCACCAAACAAACCTTGTAACACCAACTATATTTACAGTACCTGGTACCTGCTTTTATTGTACCATCAAAACCGTTTTATCGGAAATTATCATGTAAATAGATAAGAAATTTCCATTGCAATAAACTTGCCAACTAGATATAATCCTGACAGCTCTGTCCTCTTGTTCAACCTTAATACTGTACAACCCATGTTGTACTGCTCCCCCATTATACTTATGTTTTTCAATTCCACTGTAATTTATGTACAGTATATATTTATAATATACATGTAAATAAAAAAAAATAAAAAAAATAAATAAATAAAAATATATAAATATTGAAGTGATAACCGTGGTAATATTATGAGATGTTCTTATTACCACCATGCTATTGTACTATTCCAGATGTTACTAAATGTTACATAATACTTCCTTGAGATAAATGTATATGGTAGTATATATCAGGTGTCTAAAAGAGAGCCCAGGTTCTCAACTGGCTCACCTATGTTAATAGTGTTATTATCATCCACTCTGTATCTGTGTTTTTCTGGCTAAATAGACAGTTTCAATTAAATTCATAACTTGCAAAAATGTTAAGAATCACTTTCAAGTTTTTGGATCCCTCCTCATCTAGGCACCAAAAACAACACCACCACCTCTACTAAACACTGAAAATATGAATAAGATAAACTTTTTATAGTTTTAGGATTTTGAAAGGTTAGGAAACCTTATGTCATGCTTTCAAAAGTTTATTTGGTATTTTTTTTTTTTGTATTTTACCCCACATTTTCCCTCTACTTCAAAGCCCTTCCCACTTTGACCAAGTAATATTGTTGGTAATTGTATCTGTTAAAATACCTGAAAATATTAATTTCCAATGAAAACACTAGATAATAAATTACTTTTAGCCCTTTTCTCTTTCTCCCGATGTACAGTAGGTTTTGGCAACTTCTAAAAATTTACCCTACAAGCTTTTATAATATTATTCTTTAAGAGATAACTTAAATGATTTCCCTCATTACCTCATATATATATAATGGCAGTGTCGACAATAATACTAGGAACAGTGGGGATTCAGAATACACTGAACAAGATCACACTGGTTGCCTTACATATACCCGGTAAGCACACATTCAGTCGTACTCAACAGAGGTTATGGGTCATCTACTTTTATGCCACTGAGAACAATTTTATTAGATCAGACCCCTCAGAGTACTTGAGTTGTAATCTGATCATTTCTTCTTGAGTGAATTTTTAAGTTTTTGATGTTCTTTACAATTACACTAGTCCATCAACAATTAAAACATAAGATATTCAACCCTATGTATACATGTGTGTTGCTGTCATTAATTGGGTGATTGCTACACAGCTTATACTAAATATGAAACTGAATATATTTACCTGGGTGATGAACCTATCAGCAGAGTGACATTGGTCAGTGGCTCCAAAGCAGAAGCAGGTGAGACAGTCCTGTGAAGTGACAGCTGCTGCATTGAACTGTGGTGGCTGGCACACAGGTGAACCACCCTTTACTTGTACAATGCAGTCTGGCTGAGCAAATACTGATCCCATGCTATTGAGAGCTTCACATGAGTAAGCACCCTGGTCTGTAGCTTGAGCTCTTGGGCATACTAGTGTGCCTTCGCCATTGTCACTAAAAAAAGCAAAAAACAAAACAAAATAAAATATAATAATATATATACGGTGTGTGTGTGTGTGTATATATATATATATATATATATATATATATATATATATATATATATATATATATATATATATATATATATATATATATATATATATATATATATATATATATATATATATACACACACACAGTCATCCCTTGGTTATCATGCCTAATTGGGACCGCGCCGAGTGCGTGATAACGAAAAACACAAGCTGCAGAGATTAAGTCTTCATTAGTGTGTGTGTGTGTGTGTGCACATTCTACATCCCATGTATTGCACTAGGAAGCATTCAATTGAAGCATCTTTAATAATGTTTACTCTCACTGTCAAGTCATGACTGGCATAGCAGGGATAGAGTTGCCAGTGCTACAAATACATTATTTTTGTTACCGTTATTAATAAATTTATCAATGAATTATAGATAGTACAGACAATGATAAAACAGGTATAGACCACCAATCCAGGATTCTTTGTAACAATTTTGAAGATTTTCCAGGATGCCTGCTGAGGGCTGGGAGGTTAAGAACCAAGTGAAGCCCTAATTCACAGTTGGTGGGACAATATACAAATAATCCATCTCCCTGCAAATCCCATTCCTCAAAAACAGGTATGAAGATAGGCTTATTTACTAAAGATTGGGAGCTCATGAGCCATGAATATTACACAGTGAATGCACAATCTGTTCTTCATTGTTCAAACCTAGTTATAGAGCAGGATACAGAACCTCTTCACTACCCACCAATCTTCACAGAAGACCCCAGGGAGGTGAGTAGGATCCAAGTTTTCTATTCAGGCTTGATTAAAATATGGGATTTGGGGATTAATTTATCATTTATACCTTAACACCTGTCTAGAAAGACTCTGGAATACTAATATCAGCCTAGTTACTTCAAGAATTCAGTTGTAATAATGGAAGAAACAATAATGTTAATTTCCATAAGACTTATTTATGTTGACATTATAAATAAATTAAATCAACAGTACTCACCTAGTCATTTCACATCTGTCCGGAACATGTCCCCAGTTAAGGCGCCATACAACAATAGGAACGGGAGTGCCAATTGCCAAACAGGTTAATGTGAATGTTTCATAAACTTGCACCATCTTGTTGCGAGGAGGAGGCCGAAGAATTGTGGGCTTACCACATCCCAATTCATCAGTCCCATCTTGACAATCAACTTCTCCATCACAATTGAAAGACTTAAGTACACATTGGTTCCTATCATGACAAGCAAATTCGTTGTACCTGCAATGTGAATCTGTAAAAATCCAAAAATGAAGGATTGAAGCATGAAATTCCATTCTATAGCTAAAATGAATTAATGAATAAAATGCAAAGTATCTCCACTAAAATATCACCTACCATGCAGCTCTGGCATATTCTAATTGCAGACTACTACACTTTCTTTTTGAACAAGGTAAACTAATAGAATAGAAACTCCTCACTGACCAAAGCTAGGATCAATCATTACATGAAGCCTCATTTTGGTTGTTTACTACAGGAACCAGACCATTTAACTGCCAAGTTTGAAACCTGAGGTGAATCGAATTTCTGATCCTATGCCTAAAATATATATACTGTATATATACACACTCAATTGAACTCCTAAGCATATCGGATAAATGGTATGGCTTTGTATATATACAGTACTGTACAATGCTTGATCCATACATCTTATCCTTTTCTAAACATACTCTGCCCATGATTTTCTCCTAATATGCATTAAGTTTTTGCTATGATTCTCTCAGTAATATCCACCACACACCCTTTTTGGCATATGGGAAGGACAGAGTATTCCAGTAATCCACCCATCACTGGAAAGCTGAATTAATAAGCTGCTAGTGATGCTCATGAAAAGACATTCAATAAAATTCTAGGGTGAGATTTTTCCTCTGTATTGTTTAGCCTCTGTATATTGAAGAAAAAACATTATACTTATTTTAAAAAAGCTGATCTTTATCCGTGTGTTTTGGGTAGTGTTTTTCTTTTGTGAAGTAATTTCATTATGTTAGGATAATTCAATATTTCAGGATATTTCAAAAGCCCAACAGCCCTGCCAATATCAAATTCATGAGGGTTCAGCAGTTATATACACCCACCTCTCATTTTACTGGGGGTTACGTTCTTGAAAATCACCGCATAATTAAAAAAAGCGTAAATTAAACATATTTTTCCCATAAGAATACATGTAAATGGTACAGGTTAGGGGAAAAATAATATAACTGCCACAATAAACATTCTTTTACCTTCCTCATTAATAAAGAAAAACAGTTAATAAAGGAAAACAATAGGAAATACATCTTAAATAACACTTACGTTGATGACTGGCGACTTCTGCTTGCCCAAGGTGGCATAGGGGAGGGTTGAGGAGGGAGGCTACAGAGGCGGAGGAGCGAGTATGGGGGAGTCAGTGGTTGAGGGCAGGGAGGAGGGTGGGAGGGGTGGGAGGGCTGACGTGAGGTAGTGACCAGCCGACGGGGAGATTACTGAACCAGACGTTCTTATCAGTCATATAGAGGGAGTTTAAGTTTTTAGTTTATAAAATGTCAATGAATTGCCTTGGCAGAATATAATTTACATTGCTGGAATCCTTGTAAGTTAGTGATTAATTTGAATATAAACATGATATAGTTTGCACCAGACATAAAAATTTGAGTAATTCTTTGGTACATTTGAGTACAGTATAGGTTTGCCCTTAGGACAATAATTTCGTTTACTTTTTTCACAATATGTGTACATGTAAACGAGTAAAAATAAATGAAGAAAGTTACGTATATTTACCCAAAAATACGAGTTGAAAAACGTGTACATAAATGTACTACACTATAGGACTAAAATATACGTATATCTCTTGTGCAAAATATATGATGTATATATTAAAATTATTCGCTGTCTTGCAAGGATTCCAGCAATGTAAGTTATATGCTGCCGAGGCACAACTGACGCTTCACACCTGCGTGGGTCAAGCTTCGGCGGAGCTGGGTATGTTTTCGGCGTCACTCTGGGTATGTCGTGCACACAAGTGATGCGCCATGAAAAAACTTTAGGTTTTCAGAGTTTTTCGGATTTGGGAATTGCGGAGAAAGAAGTGTGGATCTGTATTATTAATAATATTAAAATCGCTAATGTTGATATGAATGTCACTATAGTAATATGTACAAGCACCTCACCAGGCATCACATGCAACTCTGCTGCCAGGTGAATATGTGGCAAATTTCAAATAATTTGAGCACAATATTTAAATAATTAGGTGCGCATAAATTAGGCTTTGGTATTAATTAAACAATCGCGTTTTCCAAAAATGAGTAAATCAAATGCACGTAAAGCACAAAGTAGCTGTATATAGTTTCAAGTTTTAATTGTAGGAATAATAATTAATAAAACTTGTAGTTTGACAATAAATTTTTAAGTACTGTATAACACAAATAGAAGAAGAAATGTCATCACTCATCTACATGGAGATTGTCTTTTACTCACCAGATGAAGTTGTATTACAGTCCCTCTCATCAGAACCATCCCCACAATCATCATCTGAATCACATAACCATGTCTTCAGAACACATCGTTTGTTGTCACATTGGAATTCATTTGGTTCACAACCCAAAGGATCTGAAGAAACAGAAAACTTTAAGATAAAACATTCTCATTGCAACAAGAAAGACACTTAATTAAAATCTTTATACATCACAATAAATTGAAGAAATACTTAGTTCTCAACACTGTCACAAAAGGGAAAAAATCATCTTATAACAATATAGCATATGGCTTGATTTGAAGATGTAATTCTAAGACATGTGCCTCAAATCTTAAATGAACAAATAAAAGGGTTGTCCAATTTCTGTCTGGAAAAGATGAACCTACGTGGAATACAAAATATACAATGAATCCCAAAAGCTCTCACCAGGGAACCATATAATCCCAAAACAATACAGCACATCGTAAGACCTTAAGGCAAAGTTTTCCAAACTCTGAAATATAATGGTTTAGGCCCTGTAGATGTACTGTTAAGAAATAGGACAGTACGGTACTGGAAAAAGCTTAAAAAGATTAGTTGGGAACAGCTGATCCTTGTGAAAAATTCTGGGAACTCATCTCCAAAGAAAACATCACAACACATTAGAGTGCCTTATACAGTAGGTCACAAACCATAGAAAAAATAATAATATCTTTTTTTTTCTTTCAGGTGAAGGAATCATAACAAAGCAATGAAGATTGGGTGACAGGGACCAATCAAATGGCCACTGAGAGCATAAGTGAGACCAAGGATTCTTTTCCCACAATGTTAAAAACCTAAGCAGATAAAAAACTATTCATATGGCTTATAAAAACCCCAAGGGTGTTAAGTCTAGGCTATTAATTATAGCAAGTTCGGTGCTCTTAGGTAGCTTGAGTTGGAATTCCCCCACCCTCTGGAATTTTCCACCCTGCAATACAGACCTCCACCCAACCTGGAATTTCAGCCAAACAGAACAGTCCCCCCATCCCCAATTAGTCTAGATTAGAGGGAGTTGGCTGTACGTGTAATGACTTTTTTTCCATATTCTAATATTCAGCAAGCTTGCCTAAAATTTGATTAGAAAATGGCAACAGCAGGGTTCCAGGCCATTTTTGCGTGTTACTGTACAATTATAATAGAATTGCGGATGGAGAAAAACATCCATCAGATGAGTTATAAGGTAATTAAAGACTTTTTCTTTATAATCTGTTCCTCTGCTTGTTTGTCTACAATTGCAAAAACAAATTAACTATTTTTCTAAGATCTGATAAAGCCTGGTTTTATTGAGCATATACAAAATAACCAATTTTTCCTGGGCCACAGGATAAAGGTTAATACAGCATGTTCTTCAAATTTGCTGGGGATAGGTTCTCAAAATGGCCGCGAATAACATTTGCTTATCAAAGAGAGGGGGGGTGTACATTTTTAGTTCTGTACAAAGAAATGTACATTTCCTTTATGTGTTTGCCCTTCGGACAATTCTTTGTTTTACCTGTATATGTGTGTGCGTGTGTGTAGACACACACACACACACACAAAGCTCATACAAATAAATAATAATGGGAGAATCCTCTCACAATGTATTAAAAATGTGTGAGTTTACCCTCAAGTCCACTCTGTGCTTTGTTATTAATAACAAAGCTCGAAACTGACTTCATGGTAGACTCACAGTTTTAATACATTTATTTGATTATTTGTGAGAGGACTTTCCCATTATTATTTATTTTTATGTATTTTGTGTGTGTGTGACTACATACACATACAGTATATATAATACAGGTAAAATAAATCACTGTCATTAGAACGAATGGTACCCTGTCCTGGCTGCAAAAATGATAGGAACTTTGAAACTACCCTTAGACATTCTTGGGTACATCCAGGGTGCCATGTGCGAATAATCGAGGTCCGTGAATTAAAAATCCGCGAATTGTCAGGGCATGCTGTATTTAATAATTTGTTAATGTCAAAATATAAAATTCATCTTAATAAGCATGGCACAGAGGTTTGATGGATAGTGATAATGTGTCTTAAACATTATGCCCCGGGTGACGTTCCAGAACACACGCCTTTTCCCACCACTGTTTGAATGTCCAGCATGGGTTATCAGGTTCCAGTATGACTATTTGCCTGTCAGCCACACGCTCGGCCACAGGGAAGCTTCCTGAATGCAAGTACCTACTTTTATTAGTTTTATTTTCATTGTTTGTTCATTTTATCATGTTATATCAAAGTAATATTGCTAAAAGTAGTGTAGTTGTATTGTAGAGTAATATTACTGGAAAATATTGTTATAATTATGTTATAAATGTATTTATTTGTGGAATTATTATTCCGATAATTATTTTATACATTACTTGCTTTACCAAACAAAAAAACAGCCAGACAGCCTGGCGACCTACTGTGTGTGTGTGTGTGTGTTGCGAAGCATTTTTTATAAATTATTTATGAGAAGTAAGTATTATGATTAGTAAATATACTGTATGTATTACTGGCCCTCCCAGACACAAAGGCAAGCAGAAAATTGACGCTTAGTGCGTAGTGGTCACGAGTGCTAGCCGTCAAAATAACTGTCCCCTTACTCCCTCGCCACTGTGGCCACAGGAAAGTTTCTACAGGGTCAATATATATTTTTTCTTACTTCTTTTTTATTGTTTTATCATTTAAAAAGGTTAAAAATTATTTTCAGAAAAGTTGATTCTTCTCGATTTACCACGCGTGGGGTATTACGCCCAGCGGCCCCCTAGCCCGGGTTGTAGGGGTTTAATCCAATATACAGTAAATTAAAGCATATATGAATTTTGAACATTCTCTGATTTTTAAGTGCTGTAAATCTAAGAGTGGTTTTTGGGATGTTATTGTTTTGCCCTCAATGTTCTGTTACAATAAATGAATTTTGCTTTAACGATACATTGATTTCAACCCCTTGAAAAATCATGAAAAATAGGGGCTGAGGGTTCCAAATGGTTAATAAACATAAACTAATTTGTGATAGAGAAATTTGCATATCCAGAAACCATGAATACTGCGGGATTACTGTACTGCATTCTAAAAACTTCTTGTGTGAAACTTACTGCAACGCATTTCATCTGAAGCATCACTGCAGTCAAAGACGCCATCACACACCTTGTCTTTATCGACACACTGACCATTCATACATGTTGCCTCCTTTATTCCACAGGCTGGTGTAGGGGATGGGGTCACCACCACATCTGTTGGGATCACAAAAGATATAATAATCATAGATAAAAGGGAGATTCAGTTATCCCTTAACATATCTTACATCAAACCAATATCATAAATACAATATACATCTAATGGATTGAATTGTGAAATTGAATTTTATGGCTAAAGAGGGATAAAGCTGACTTCTGTAACATTTTCCAGAAATTTTCTACATGGTCCCTGTACAGGTTTGAGACCAGTATGACAGAGACTTAACCTCTTCATGGTCACTGACGTAATTTATGTCATCCTTTGCCATACGGAAATTGGTCACCGATGTAGTTTATGTCATGTTAAGCTAAGAGTCCGTAAGATTTGCTAAGGGCTCCTATGGGTCCAGATCTGAAGAATAATTCATTTTATATGACTAGGCTATAAATAGACGAGTGTGTGTGTGATAAGTAAATACAGTAACATAAGGATGCGGAAACAGACTTGCTGGCACCCGAGCCACACTGCGTGCATGACAACATCTGACATCCTAGGACTTTTAAACTAGGCAAGGAGCTTATAGGTGTGCTTTTCACTGTTACCAAGTGACTTTGAGGGTTCTTTGGGGCTGTTTTAGCCAACAAAAAGAAAGTGGAAAATCTTTGACTTATGTTAAATTAATTGGCCATCAATGGGTTAAGAGCCAAGCAAATTTGCAAATAGAAAAAGCTTGTTGCCCTATGGGACAACACTCATGTGTGAATCATCTGGTATCATAATGAGTAGCTTTGATCAAGCTGGAATCATTATGAGTACCTCTGAGTTACCTGGGTCATCATAAAGATTTAAGTCACTTGACCATTATGATTACTTGTGAGTCACCTGAGTCATTATAAAGATCTGTGAGTCAGTTATAATCAGTATGAGCACTTGACAATCATTTAGCATCACTACAATCACTTGGGGTCACTATGATCACCTGTGATACCTGGAGGTAATGTGAATACCTGTGAGATATCTGGTCATTATTTTGAGTATGTGCGAGTCACCTAGGATCAGTGTGAGCTCCAGTAAAACATACTGCATGATAAGAACACTACTGAGAAGCAAGGACCACTATGATCACTTATGAGACAAGTGCCAAAATTGAAAATACAATGTGAGGCACTTGTTATCATTATGAGCACATGCAGGACACATGAGATCATTAAGAATACTTGGACATCACTTGTATCACTATGAACACTTGTGATATATCTGTTATAAGCATGAGTAACACCTGAAGATAAAATAAGCACCTGTGAGCCACCTGGGATCATTATGAGTATAAGTGAGATATACAGCATGGTAATATTAAAAGCACGTGTGAAGCAATGGCTATTATCATAATATATGAAGGGCATCTACCTGTCTTCAGAAACAACTATGGGACCATCAGTCCTATTACGAGAATTTGTGAGATACTTGAGGTCATTGTGAGCTATGATGATACATCTTAAGTCATTATTAGCACTTACAATACAAACAAATTTGTATGAGTATGTGTGAGAATTGTTAAAAAGTTACAAGTGATCAGTATCTATAATCATGTCAAATGTAGACACCTGTCACCACTATGAATACCAGTGAGAAATGCACTCTTACTGTGAACGGTAATGATACATAATGTGATGTTATAGGATATTTTTGAGACCTTTTTGTAGGCTGAGGGAGTTTCCAAGGTCTCAAGTAGGAGGAAAAGTTATAAACCATTCAAGAGGCCCATAATGAATGCTCAGGAGAAAGATGATATAGTTCCAAATCTGTGGTTTGTCACATTATTCTCAAGTAGAAAAGAAGGCATAACTCTGGTAAAAATACTGAAAGTAAAATTCCTTGACCAAAATTTACAGCTTCACCAATTAGCAATCATGCCTCCCTAGTACCAATACTAGCTATGTCATATCAGATATGGATATATAGAAAGCTAGCATCATGAATAACAATTTCAAACATTGACAGTTTTATCACTCCTCAGTAATACCATGGGATTTCAAGAGCGCAAAAAAAATTTAATGGTTGACACAAGATATGAGATATGTCTCAATAGCTCTTGTAGGTAAAGAGGTAGTATCGTAATCATAAACTATGGCTGCTAACAACTCTAAACTCCTTTGACAATACTTAAGATTCCCATAAATGATTGACTTATATATCAATTACCACAACAAACTGTCTCAGTCCCTCAGGAAAATAAGAAACTAATCTGGGTGTGTTCGAACTAAACTACTCATGTGAAAATGGCTGGAAGCGGAGACTTCTAAAAATTTAAAATGTGGATAATCACAATAGACTACCTGTACCTTATCACTATGTCATCACTATCAGTATCATTAAGCAAAAAGTTGAAGATTTGCCAAGAATCATGTTTGAATGGTAATAAATATTGAGCTAAGCATTCATCTAAGTTATCATCTAATAATATAAAGACAATCATAAGCCTTAGTTAAAATATGGGTCAGTAACAGAAGGTCTGATCCATATCAATTATGATATAGGTATACCTCGCTATATGTTGCCTTGCTACATATCATTTCACTAATACGTTGTTGACGAATTTGAGAAAAATAATAAAGAAAAAATTATCAAAATTTTCTTACGACATACAAATGCACCTGCATTGGACTACCTAAGGTAGCCTTAGAATGCTAAATGACAACCAAATCCCTTTATGTTTCCCCATCACCACTATATTTACTTGGGGTATTTATTTAAAGTGGGTACAGTAAAACCATATCAAGACCATATAAAGTGAGTAGAAATTGCCCAGCAAGTGGTATTTGTGCTTAGGGTAAGAAAAAACCCAAGGAAATGTATTAATCTAGAGGTTAAATTACATGTTTTCAGGTACTGTACTTAAAGACTGGTGAATACCTTGTTGACATAGTTAGAGTACTTGGCCTAATATAGGCGCCACACTGGTGAGAACTATATGTGAGAAAGTGACAAAACTAATTAAAATTTTCAAAGTGTGACACTTTTAACTGTTACAAGGAACTGTAAAAACAGGAGAAAAATTGTGTCTCGTAGTCTCTGGACCAAAATTTAAATGTCCATCATCAGATGAAGAGGCAGGCAATCCTACCATTTCGTCTCAATAATTCCACCATTTCCTACCCCAACCAGCCTCTATATGTTGTCTCCTCAACCACCTTGTGTAAGTGTTATCTTATTGACATATATTTTATAATTATATACAGTACTGTATTCATTTTAACTTATAACAATATATTTTAGGTATTTAGCAAGAAAGTTTTAACAAGAAAAGTCTCCCTCTTTATATCATTAAGTGTATGGTAAAATTATGTCCGTTATATATAGTCTCACTTAACATCACGCTTTTCAAGAGTGCATTTCTGATATTTAGCGAGGTACGCCTGCAGTTGAATGGGAATGAACTATCATTGTGAAATATTATTTTTGGTTTGGAAAGTTTTAAGTATGGGCAATATTCATAAATGATATTGAAATACACTTGAATCATAGATGTATTCTGTCTATATCAGTGCTTTAGATAAAGAAGCACTTTTTCAGTCACACTGGTTTGCTGGCTACAGTACACAACTTAATAAAAAAATTACTGTACATTAAATCTTTTTTTTCATATTTGGAATGCCCAAACAGCCAAACGAACATCTTTCTATTCATAACTCATTTAATCCCAATTTTGGAGAACATCCTATACTAAATAAACATTGGGTCTTTAATTATATGTTTTTACTCACCACAATTGGGCCATCAGGTGAAGCAAGAAACATAAAATGATATAAGAAGTTATAATTTGCATGAGGATAACTAATATAAAAGAAAGAAAACAGTCATAGAAATCACATCAGTAAATAAGTTTCATAAACTGTGTTCATTAATCATTTGAAAACTTTTTTGAAGGGCTGTAATTATGCATTAACTATAATGTCAATGCTATAACTACTTCTAACATATTTTTCTGTATAAGTTTAAATTTATAGCTTAATTATATAACATGAATGGATATTTCTGCCATAAACCTATTCTTCTACAACTTTGTGTACTATCTGTCATCTAAAGTCTTAGTGTAGCATATTAAAACAATGCTCTTAAACCTAGCAGCATGTACCATCTTAACAGTTCTCATAATACTAGTCAGGAACCATTTATTTATGTGATATAAACACTAATAACTTCTGTTTTATTAGCCATGAAATGGACTGTGTTCAGTCTTTGCAACATTTCTAAATAACTAAACATCTAACACTATAAACTGAGTACACTAAACCATTGCTAATTCAATATTCACAGTTTAATTTTTCAGGATAATTCAATCTTTTTCTTGTGGTAGATTTTGCAAAGATATTTTGATTTTGGGGAAAAAATTACAAGTAGCTTCAGAGGATGTTCTACAAGGGGAGGGGCATAATCTGAAATGTCACTCGGAATGATCCATAGGCTATACAGTAATTCAATAATTTGGAGTACTGACAGTAAAATAAATTTCTTACACTTCCTAATTCATGTGCCAAAAACTATAATGAACCAAATCATTACAAAGGATAATTAGCAATTTCATTTGTAAGTTTAACTGCCAAAAAAATGCAAATTATATATTTTGCAATACTTTAGTCTTAAGGAATTAAATAATTACAAATACATAGTTCTGAAACTCATAGCTACCTGAAGCTTTTGTATATTGAGAAACAAATGTAAAGAGGCCAATATTTTTATCAGACTCCATAAAACTTGGTATTTGGTTGCTGTTTGGGAATTTTCTGGATTTGGATGCCTTGGGTGATGTCAGAGATTCACTGACAAGTAGCGTATGTGACCAAGACTTAAGGAAAGAAGGAAGGGAAGGAGATGATTCTGGTATATTCCTCAAGAATTTCTTTGAGGAATGAACAGGTGTGACTTGGGAAGGGTGCAGTTGTGGATATTGCAAGGAGTCATACACAGAAGGAGGAGGAACAAGGCGATGATGGAAGAGTGTTCGACTAGGTGGAAAGTCTAACACTGGTAAGGCTTGTTCAAGCTGGGTTAGGTCATGGAAAGTTACTACATTCCGTGCAGCATGGTTAGGGAGAGAGTGGTAATTAATGTTTGATTTACAGTAAGGAATCACTAATGTCATGCTTGACTAATAAACAAGAAACATTTGTGATGAATAATCATTAAATACTAACACAAGAATCTCCAGTTTAGCAGAGATTATTCATTACAACATATATCTACACTTAATAATAAATATTATTTATATTATATAACATGTTATGCACAACATACACACTCAATCTAATTGGAACAAAATCAACACAAATTCTTACATGGGGTAACCTGTAGGAAGACAGATTTCCTTATCCCTGGTGTTGAAGGTGGTACATCTTGGGCCTCACAGTAGTATGTGCCAGTATGCTCTACCTGCAACATGAAGATACATTATAATGATTTTTCTTTCGGGGCACGATAACTAGCATCAAGAATAACACAGGTGCTCTTATTCATGGCTATTAATTTACCAGGATTCCAGTTGGATTAGCAGACATGTTCTACTATGAATTTCCCATTCTACAACAAGCACTCAAAATAAATCTTTAGTTTATCCCTATCACTTCATCCAATTATAAAAATAATGTCATTCCTCTTAATTTAATAATTACCTGTATATTGGGCATAGTGAGGCGACCACGATTGTCAGTAGTTCCAGGAGGCCATGGACGGTTCCCCTCTCTTACCCAGCGCACAGGTGCTCTTATTGTACCTTCATCACGACACTGGAACACCACTTCACGGCCTGCCACATTCATTACACTTACATTAATATTCAGGTGATAATTGGAGTGAATTTTAAAATTTTCTTTTAGATATCATCTACTACTAACATACTTCCATATGTAATTCTCAAAGTACCTTAAAGACAACAGAATCACAAGTTTGAAAAGTTATTGGTATGTCTTCAAGTCTTTTATGTTTATGATATATATATATAATTATTTTATTTTTTATAAAAATCATATTTAAAGCCAAAAACTAAAAATATTACACACATAATTCTACTCAAAGTCTCTCACACACAAGCACGCACACACACACACACACACACACACACACACACACGAGTAAACAAAAGTATTGCATTTTGTTGATTCATTTCCATTACACACATAAAAATCATCATATTACAGTACAGTCTGTATCTTTTTTTAAACCTAGATTTGCATTTTCCAAAACAAGAGAAAATCTGAATCTCCAGAAATTGTGAATAATGAAGATAAGAAAAATAACATGTTGACAAATTAAACAAAAAAAGCTTAAAAATAATCATCTCAAAGAAAACTAAAACAAGCTACTGTACTCCTTAAAAGTATGAATAACAAAAATAAAAAAGCCTGTACTATCATACCTCTTTTAACCAAGTCTTGGTTAACGAATTTTTGTTTAACGGTCATGAACAATATTTAAATTTAATAAATACTGTATAATAGATCCATTTGAGAAAAAATCCAACATTAGTGAAACAGAACCAACAAAAAAGTCCGCCGTCATCTTTATTGTTTGCATCATTTAAGCCATTCACCGATTGTTTCAAAGTGTATACAGTAATCGCATCATATTTTTGCTATCGACATGTGCTTTGTGAACATTTTATGCCCATTATGTCTGGGAAATGGCCTGCAAGTGAGTGTGTTGGTAAACCAGCGAAGGTGACTAGGCAAGTCATTACAATGGATGTGAAAATGAAAGTGATAAAAAGGGTTCAGGTAGGAGAGCGTCAAGTTGATATTGATTGGTCGCTTGGCTTGGCTTCCTCCACTGTTAACAAAGTCTTCATCTGAATGAAAAAGTTAAGTACTGTCACCTTGCGACAGGCAATTTTGTTGTTTTATTATTGTTGTGCTGGAGCTGTTTGTTTGTCATTTAATGTTTACTTTCGTATGAAGACGACGGCGGCAAATTACGTGTACGTATTTCTAAGTAACCAACTTTTTTCTAACGTTTAAGACCTATTTTGGCACAATTAATCATTATTTAGTCATTCTGCAAGAAAATAGTAGCATTTAAAAGCATTTATTTATCATTTTGACAAATTTCATTTGTAGCAAGAACCCATCTCCATAAGCACCATGTTATAATGGCCTCTTTTAAAGGATATTTTGCTTCGCGAACCGGTCTCAAGGATGTATCTCATCTGTTATGAGAAGTATGATAGTATTAGATTGTTACAAGTCAAAAAGCCTCACTTTCCTTAACCAAAAGGATTAGAGACTATTAGTACTATTAAGTCCTTTATAAATAGGCTCCTAATCCTTTGGTTAGGTGAGGTTGGAACCCAGGAAGACTAGTGCATATTTGACAAATCATCTATTAAACAAGAATGGTGGTGAGAGAAATGAAATTATCATGTAGTGCCTCAGAGAGAGTAAGAATGATGGAGTGCAAAAGTTAGATAATGCTAGATTCAAGTAAGAACTATAAAAAATAAATACAAAATTGCTAGGCTTTAAAAACATGTGGCAAATATAGCTCAGAGAAGGCTTATTAGAGAAGTGGACAATGGATGACACCTTTAAAATGCTACTGTATTAGCCCCTGTCTAACAAACTAATAATTAGATAAACATTAAGCATGTAGTCCACATTTATTGTATATAAGTATTAATGTCTGTTAGACAGGGGCTAATACACCACCACTCCATAAATATATTTAACAGAGGATAATGGTAATGTTAATGGTGTTATGAGCACAGATGAATGAATGACTGGCAGCAATAAGAAATGGTTAATGCAAAAAAAAACATTACAGTTAATACAAGAGCTTCACTGACAAATAATTTCTTCCTAACTTTTAGGAATAACCCAAACATTTATATAAATAACATATACTAAATATTTATGTATGTAACTCATTTATTTATACAATTTAAAATTAATTTCCTTTACAGTTTTCTCACTAAAGTAAGTATATGCCCAAAATTAAAACAAAAATAACACAATTTAAAAATCTGACAAAAGCAAAAATATAAAACATAGACAGTAGTGTATTATCAAGTGTACTGTATATACAAGGCATGAAAGAACTATAACTTGCATGCTAAACACAGAAATTTATCTTTTATTGTCTTACCTTCAGGAACTATTGAAAGCATTAAATAGAACAGACTCATCAATTCACTCTTGAGAAATATGATGTTTAAGGTTCTCACTTCATGATACACAAGCTCAATTTAAGAAATTTATTAACAAGCTGGTACATACGCTCTAACACGACTAGAACATGAAATATAACACAATCATATAATTTGACAATTTTTCTGTAACATTCATGCCCTAAACATCATATTTTCACAATAACCTTAAAACTACTTAAACACTCAGAAATGCTGTATGTGTGAGGCTATCTAGGTCACTGAGATGGATGTTAGTGCTGGACAGGTAACTAAAAGATCAAAGCAATGTTCTTAGATGCACAGTAGTCGATCATTTTACAGGCGATTGCTTATCCGAGCCAGGGCTCTACCGTGCTTTAATTGAAACCGATACTACTATTTAACCACATCAAACACACTTTAACCGCATTTGGACTATACTGTAATTCATTTTAAATTTTCCCACCGCCATGCATGCAGGAATTGGCGGGCAAGGGATGGAAGCGATGGTAATGACCGCACACTGTCTCCCCCTGTCTAATGTCGTATGCAGATATAAGATACTCAAGTTCATCTGGCAGTGTAGGATTACATTCAGTAGGATCTTGAGTTTTGCCACTAAATGGTACCAGCACTCCCTGGTAAAATTTGGTTCCTGCAATACTGACCCATTAACACCCAACAACCTCCCTCAATCATGCTTAGCCACTGTATGCAGAACATCTTCACTTTTATGATAAATCCAATGTCATAAACTTTATTTAATCTAGTTCATTTTCTTTTATCCAAATTCCACCCGCCACTTCCTCTCCCGGGCTATGCACCCAAAACGTGGTTTTGTACAGTATCTTAATATATTTCATATTACACTCCTATACAGTAATTCATTCACCTTAATCTATGTCAGAATATATTCCTATACGTAATATTCATCGACTTTTTGGAATTGGGAAACCTGTGATGTTTGATAGGTTCACATTGGATAACACCCTTCTCACCTGTGTCCAGGTCGAGGATCGAACCCTTAACATATTGGTGAGAGCTACGCGCATTACTGCTGTACCACTAACACCCCTAAACTAAACATGCTGAACCAATGTGAAAGATGGATGATAATTTAATTCAATATGCATCCATACAGTAATTCCTAGATTCGGCCAAGAGTTTGTGAGTTTGACCACCTCTTTTCCATGCGCCACTGTCACACACACGACTACATGGAGATTGAGTCAGCTGTTCAGTACCCAACCGCACACACTTTAATGTATGGTAATAGATTGCTTTATATAGGATGGCTTGGCAAATTAATATTAGCCGCACAAATATAATTTTTATCATCTATTAAGTTTTAAATTTTTAATCACACTATTTTATTGAGTTATTTGGTAAATAGATAGACTGTAAGTTAAATAAAAAAATGTGGTAACTCTGCAGCGGGCGGCCTGCCAGCCACATGGACGGTGATTGGCAAAATTTTCTTTACTTATACATAAATATTTATGGCATTTGATGCAGCTGCTGAATTTGGGTATTTTAAAACATACAAGCGTGAAAAAATATATGCCTGTATTTATTATAAATACCAAAATACCAAGTGCCATAAATATTTGTATGCAGGGTAATTGGGCACATGCAACCCAGCCACAGAGCTCATGAGCTTAGCCAGCCAAGACTTTAACACCATCACTCCACACCCTTGACAGACAGACATTTATTGAGGTACCTGTATATGCTTGATAGGTATTATAGTTAACCACTAAACAAGCAAGGATACAATTATAGAGATGTGGCCCCTCCTGGGGGCCTCGGGGGACCCCAACTGTGCTTGTGGCTAAACCATGCAAGTGAACCTCCCCTCAAGCATGGTAAAATGATCGTCTACTGTATTTCCCTTTTACTATGGGGTGAAAAGGAATTTTCGATTATGACTTTAAAAGTACCTTGAACTACCACCATAAATCTTAAAAAAATATTTATTTGAAGCCTTTCTATTGATCCAAAGCTTTTCATACTGTAAAGAGCTACAAATTCTCTAAACTACTATTTATGATTCAGGGTAAAATATAAGATGAAATGTGACATTATTATTATAAACTGGCAAGGGTATTTTTAGTAAGCTTGGGGTCTCGAGTAGTAGGCTGCTTAAGAAGAATAAAAAGTTATACACAGAGAAATTACTTTCTCAATACTGTACATGTATGGTCAAACTATCCTGAAATAGTTGTGCATTCTGGTAAATTCATCAAATCTTATCTATTCTGGAAAAAAAAAACTTTCCAAACAAGCTTAATATGTTGTATCTTACACTGCTGGCCTCTAACATGTAATCATCATCTACTACAAACACCAAGTTAAGCATCAATAGCAGAGGTGAATTTGATGGGGATATGTAGGGCACACCTCTTCCTCACCCCCATTTTCTTGCTTAAATTTTATTTGTTGTATATCTCAAGATTTGTTATTGTCTCTTTTGCACTCTCAAACTTCCTTATACCCTCTGGCTAACAGGGTTCTTAAATTTTCCCCAGACCCTGAGCCTTATTCAATACCTAGAGCCTTCGGCTCATGAAATTTTAAACAATCGTGCCTCCTAACTGAAATCTTTGATCTGCCTTTGAAGTGTTAAATATGATATGACAAAAGCTCTAACACACACATCATTCCTGAGTTTAGGCACAAGTAAAGAGTACAGTACAACAATTAGGGAATAAATTTATTCTGGACAATTTTGGTTACCATATTAAACAGGAGAGATAGATTAGAAAGATCTTGTTTGTAACAATATGACATGAATTCAGATGGATCCTAAATGATGACAAAATAATGTTTCCTATGATTTTAGAGTGATAAATGTTTTAATACAAATACTTTAATTTCAGACTAGTCACTTGAAAAGAATTTGAATAAATATATTAGAAGGAATTTGATTAACGGGATAATTCATAGAAATGATTACTGTGGTATTGTATTTACATATCATCTCAATTAAAAAACACTAAATATAACATTTTTAGAGTTTCAGTTTTCTTTGGCTTAATGGTAATGTTGAAGAAATGTATCTGTCAACAAGATACTGAGAAAACAAGTTAACCTATATCTTCTTTGGTAAGATTTTACTTTGAGTACAGTGTAGCAAGATTGTCAGAAATTAATTAAGAACTGTCTTCTAGCCCCTAGCTATTAGTGAGTGGGCAGAAGGAAAGCCAGTACTACTGCCAAAAGAGCTGTTAGTGGAAAACGGTAGGGAGACACAGATATTAATATGGGAACCTCTGAGGACGGAATGGGGATTGGAGAAGACAGGGTGTAGGGATCAGTACCAAAGTACGGAGACTTACTCTGCTGGATGTTCTGGTTATCGGGGTAGGTTTTCAAGCTGAGATAGTCTGTTCCTGAAAAATAATAAAGGATCTATTACAATACAGTACAGGATGCACACAAACAATATGTGTAAAATTAAATTTTGCCTTTAGCATAACAAAGTCACAATATTTGCTCCATTACTTGGGTCAACACAGTTGGCTTTATAGTGCTATCTAATAAAGTGAGGACAACCACTAAAGTGACATGTCTGTTGTGCCATAAATGAAGGTTTGAAGTACAGGACAGATATGACATTTCATTTTATTGCCAAGGGTTGAAGTGAGTGACCACCATTAGGCAACTTATATTGTATGAGCTAACCAAAATGAATATGGAAGATCGGCTATTACATTGGATAAGTGGTTACCTCGCCAACAGAAGGGATGCTGTACTGTTTCATGGTTACAAAAGTGAAGTCAATGATATGCAACTTGGCACCCCCAAGATGGACTACTTAGTCCCACTTTGTTCAATGTTCTTATGAATGCATTATTAAAGCCTGTTTCAGACAGCCCCAGCAATATTACAACTGGTTGACCACCAAATATCTGGCAATCACTGGTCCAGAGCCCCCGATAGTGCAGACAGTTTTACAGTGGTGGAACTTTAAATTTACTGTGTATTTATAGTGAACAAATACTAGCTACCTGGGACACGCTCACGGTAAGCTAACCTTACCAGGCTGTGAGGTGTTATTGTTGAACTCGTAATTTAAGATAGACATATGTAACTATTTTTTTATTACTCAGTTACATATACACAAATTTATTTACAGAATGTGATAAAAAAACTTATCATAAAGTAAAAAACATAAAAGGAAATAAACTTTCTTCGTGTGTTAAGAGTTCACGCTAAGTGGTGGAGGGTGGAGTGCAAAAATCAATTCAAATTCACAAAAAAACAAACCAACCACTGTAATATTACCAAAAATAACCACGGCTTCAAAGTAAAGAGATTGATTGAAGATGCATTCAATTGTTACAGGGAGCTGTATTTGAGAAGAACTACTCCAATGGTAACCCTACCTAAGGATATTGATGAATCACAAAGGAAGAAATACACCCCTACTACCCCTCCCTCAAACCTCCTCAACTCTTCTCTGCAGCAGCATCTCACATGGCATCCACAGTCCTTTATTTGGTTAGTAATTATTTGTACTGTGTATTTTCAATCTTAAAATATGCAAATACAGTAATTAAGTTTATCTTGTGCATCCTTCACTGAGCATTATGTTTTGTACTTTAAAGACCATAAAGAATTATCAATGTGCTTAAGGCTGCAACCTTTAATAATGAATTTTGTAGACTTCAGACAAAATTCAAATTCCTATAATGAACCAAAATCATTGTGTACAGTACTAATGTGAAAATAAAAAAATGGATACTACCAGTGCTAAATTTGCTTTTTATAATTTACTTGTAGTGCAGTACTTTCATTTCTCTTCCGAATTTAATTTGGCCAAAATAAATTTTCAGAAGAAAATTTATTTTTATTTTGATGCATCAGCCTTTCTATTTTCCCGAACTTAAGTTTCCCTCACTGTGAAAGTATTCACTAACTTACCGTAATTACATTCAGCCTCATCACTGCCATCACTGCAATCTTTGTTGCCATTACAAACGAGTGAACTATCAATACGTACTCCATCTGAACACCAAAATGAATCTGAAATATATAATCAAAGCACAGAGATGATAATAATGAAAAGATGACCTGTAAAACACTTACTGCATCCAGTCCCTTCCCCTTCTTAAGCATCCATTCTTCATCTACAGAATAAGCAAATGAATTCCTGTATGTACAATATTATTCTTACATTCACTCTTAAAATCTATAAATTTATCTTTTCACTTTCATATATTTTCCAGCTACAGTATAATGAAAAGTGGCTGGAATTGAGCAATCATGTAACCATTGACTTTCCTTTCATTTTCTGTCATTGTATAATTTTTATTGAGTAAATATGTGTGTTCTGCTATGGTACTTTCTGCTTGAAACATCTATCTGGCTAAGGCCTATTCCTGTCACTCCACACAACACACCATCATCTAAGAGGAGAATATCCATGTCCAAATATCACTTGGAGCCATGGTCTCAAGTCATTTAAATACTTCACTTGTTCCTGGATGCACACCCCCCTCACTTCAAGTACAGCCTTTTCCACATCCTTCAAACTCCTTGGTCTTCACATTTTCTTCCTATCTTCAAAATTAGGTTATCCATTACCTTTGTACTGTTCTCCCAAGATAAATATCCTTGAAATAAAGTTACACCAAAAAGGGAGAATGTAATTCTTTTTAAACTAATAAAAAGCACAGGGACTCAACACTATTGGGGTCTTCATATGCAAATATGCATATGAAGTTTTTCTTAGTCCTTCAGGGTCTTCATATGTATTAATGTGTATGAACTGTGAATTGATTTCATTGTGTATTTTTCTCTCATGGTTTCACATACCCTGGGAAACTGGAATGTATGGATGTACCTAGTATTTATTTCTCATAAAATGTTGATCTTCAATTATAATTTAACTTTTTAGCAGTATTATGAACCAAAACTGATGGTCATAGCCCAGATTATAACCATCCTACGATGAAAAATATTGATACTGTACTGTACGTAGTGTGCTTACTCGTCTATAAACAAATTCTCTTGACAGTGAAAGCTTATTTTTTAAAAATGTTGATCTTTCACTATTTATAGATAGGACAATATGAATATTAACAGTGAAGGGTAAAAGTCATGGTTAAACTTCATGGTTCAGCATAGAATTGAGGTCAATCTTTTTTTTTTTTTTGGTAAGTAATATGGTCAAAACCCACCCTATGTCTTACAATTGGGGGTGGTTATTAATCATTCAATTATAAGATTAAGTTTTATGAAACATTCGGACTATGGTGCTGCCTTCTAATGTTCATGTGAACGAAAATGGCAGGAGCCTAGTAAAGGCATTTTACTTTAACTTTTAGGAAAAAATATAGGGAAAGTGCCATTCACAACTGCATTTATAGGGGCTGGCCAAGTTTTGTAAAATGTGATAGCGCCTTTTTCTTTTTTATATTGTATAATAAAACTAGCTTCTGTACTAGCCGGACAAAGGATTAAAATTTAACAGAACCCCAAATACCACTGACTAAACATTTCTTGCATGTTTAGTGTTCATAAAGAGTGCACTAATGAAAGCGTTATTAGCTCCTATCAGGTGTCTGGTAGACTGTGATATAGCAAGGTGATGTGACATAAGGGGGGTGTGGGGAAGGAGGGGAGGCACTGCCACAGTTCATAGAACATGGCCAGCCCCAGTAAACATGGAAATTATGGGGACTGTACATACACACCAAATTCTAAGGACATTCTCTTCAACTGCCAGAAAGGACAAAGATGGAAAAGAAGAAAGATTCATAAAAAAAAAAATAAATAAATAAATAAAGTCTCCCCAAAAGGAAAGACTTAGAATAAATATGAATATAGCATGCAAAAAGTTTTTGTTAGCATCTACATACGAGTACACATAAAAACAGCAATTTTCATCAGGCAGGTCATGATGGCAATGGTCATTCTTTACTGTAAGCAAAGTTTAATGGTAATTTACTGTCATAGAGAAATTTATTGTTAGTTAAAAAGAGAGAAAATTGGAGTAAACTTTATACATATGGGAGAAAGCTTCTGAACAATGGTTAAATATAACAGATGAGAGAGAGAGCAGAATCATCCTGTTTAGAACATGTTGGATTCAATTGGGGTACCAACAGTATATTTATTTTGGTAAAGTGTGTTAACCCTTTAGGGCCTTAATGTGGCAAGTCAAACAGCAGGTTTTTGTCCCCAGGGACTTCATTTGACTTTAGTCCACAACTGCCTAAAAAAATTTGACCTAGGAATCTTATTTGAGTATAGATCTGGAGTTTTGAATCAGGTGGTCAGGTTCTTGTCATATAGTGGTTGTTGTTGGCAACTATGGAAACAAACATCCCAGGACACCATATGCATCTCATAGATATGGGTGCAGTGGGAGTCCTGCTTGTTTTTTCCTGTCACAACCCCTGACATAGGCAAGTTACCTACATAGTGACATTAGAACTGAGCCATGAATAAATGCAGTGTATAATGATGTACGAATATTATAATGAAATAGAAGAGAGATATGAGTGTGTTTGCACAACTTGTTTGTTGCTACTGTGTTGCCATATCAGCTGATTGCTTTTTCATATTTCAGATCATTTGTATACTAGAATTAGGAGCTTGAAATGATTTGTGAATGATTACATAATACTCACAAATATCTGTATAACAAACAGGCAAATTACATTATTGATAAGTGTATCAGGCCTAGGCCTATGCAGCTGTCACCTGTTATGTCTGAAAGCAAAATAATGAACTGTGGAGTTTTTTATGATAATCTTTTTACTATTATCGTTCTTATTATTGATAAGTACAGTACTAGTCGGCAACAAGTGTCATTATCAATTTGTAATACTTACTGTAATTTTTCATAGTATTTTGGGGTTGTATTATATTGTATTTTTTGTGCTATTATGAATAAACTACATCATATTTAATTGTTTTCTATCCTTTGATAAATATTTAATTGCTATAATGAGTCATTTTGCATAAATTATCAACATGCCAATTTGTTTTTAAAATTCCGTATTCAAAATTACCTACAGTATGCACAGTATATTATATTGTATTTCTATGTATGAAAACAGATTATTAGTGAATTTGTCAGTAATGCAGCCATATATTAAGCAAAGTACAGTATTTATACTTTTTGTACTTATTTAGTATATTTTGAACCATTACTTAAACAAATATACAGTATATAATTTTTTTTTAATCATGGTTTTAGGTAAAAAAATAATAATTTTGATTGAATTTATGATTTTCAAGCAATTTTAATGTCAGATATAAAAACTTCATGGTCATGTCATCTTGGCAAATGTAAAAAATAAATAAATAAATAACTCATTATTTGATGGACAATGAAATTCAAACTTTTTTGGGACCAATGTGAAATCTTATTGACTCCCTAAAGGGTTAAAGCAGATACCTAAACCTTAGCTAGGTTATATCTAAAAGTACCTATAGATGAATCTATAAGCTTAATAGGATTACCAACCTTGTGGGTGTTAAACTACACATTAGTATTAGTAAATTTTCCACATTTAATTTATTTCATGCCTTTTAAGATACAGTATTAATAAATATTTGAAAACAATTAGTAAATACTGAAAAAGAGAAAAATTTGTGTTAATTGTTAAAAGTCCACTAATTTGTGGCAGGAAAGTATGACATATTATACTGTTGCTCCTGAAACCAAAGAAAACTTAGGTACGTATCCAGAAAATACAGGGTGAAATAATTTTGTAAAATGAAAAGCACAATTTTAAGTGCAATGAAGAACAATTCATAAATGGCTGTATGAAAACCGAAAACTCTTTTTTTGGCATAAACCAGAGTGAGGTGGAATTCTTGTAAAATAAGAGTTAATATATTAAACTAAAATGAAAAACCCTCATCCTTTCACACAGTTAACCCAAAATGAAGGGACTTACACAGCTGTTGTCCTTTGAAAACAGATGGCCTGTTTGTATCCAGGTCTGATCAATCTTTACACTGCACTGAAGCTATGGCTCTGCCTTCTTTTTCAGGACCAATTCAAGGCTGAAGAGCTAGGAGCCAGCTCCAGGCTTTGGAATGCTCTGATAAGTCTAACTCCAACTTCACTCAGGCTCTAGCACTTCCAGTCCTAGGTCAGCACTGGCTATGGAGAACATCTAAAAAACTGGTTAGCCCCATTCTGGCTTTGGGCCCGAGCTTGTTCCTGGTTGTGGAGCACTGCTTACCCTAGTGTGAAGCAGCTAGACTAAGGGTTCTGCCATAGCAGACATATCCCCCAGAAAAGATAACCATTTTTCTTGTTGGCAATTCAGAGTTGGGAATGTACTAGAAGCTCCCAAGTCTCCTGAGTTACTTGCAGTAATTTTCTAGACAAGCCGCACAACCTCATACACCTGTCATTCCTAGTGAAAATAAGATATCCATGGGAGAGCCAGTCTGTGGACATCCATTCTCAATGGCATTTGGCTACAAACTAATCAAATATGACAAAGTGATTCCAAACAAAATGGCAGACCCATAGCTTTGTGCAATGTGCAGATTGGCCTGTCCCAGCGGCTAACAAACTTTCTCTTTCCAGAGGTCATCCATTTCAGTTCTCTATTTTGGGCTGATGGTGCGATGGGGAGGTAGGTATGACTGGTTTACCTGCTGTAGCCAACATATAATCTTGGCTGAGTAGTTTGGGGTTATTCAAGACATTGAACTCTCTAATTACAAGTCAACTGGATAGAGGCACAAGCTAAAAATGCTTATTTGTAATTTTGCACTTGCTTTTGCCTTAGGAAGGTCTTCTACAGCAGAATGAGATGTGGTACAAGTTATTTCACCCTGAGATAGATACAGAATAGTGCTATATTTCAGGGGCCTTCTCATCCAGAATTATAGCTGCATGCAATATAATTGGTTTGATTAGCAATACTCATTTGCATGAGCTGAAACACAAAAAAAAATTATATTAATGCTTAGCACAATAACTGACACAATAACATACTATAATTTTCGAAATCTGAGCGTTGTGTGGTAGTTTCTTCATTGCAGCCAGCCTCATCAGATCCATCTCGACAATCTACTCTTCCATCACAATGGACATTCAGTGATATACACTGACCATCCAAGCATTTAAACTCATATGACTGACATTCTCCTGTAGCAGCAAAGAAGGGATAATATTTATAATATGATTATGAAACATTATGTAGATTATGATTTCAGACATTCAATGATTAATTCTATATAATGTAGAAGTCATACTTTGGTATTTTGAAAAATCAAATTCAAATAGAAATGTGTATACTGTATATCAAAGACTAATACCCCCTGTACTGCATATACTATACAGTAAAAAAACAAAATAAGGTAAATTTTTTTTAAAGTTTCACACAATGTTGGAGTGATATAAAATGGTGCAATAAGTCATCATAAGTGTAACTTCAGATGAAAATATCCATGGGCATTTTTTTTTTCACAAAAAATAATAAAAGAAAAGTATAGTTATTCCTTCGATAAAATGCTTAAACAACAGGGTTAATACAGTGGTTAAACAAAGGCTTGGATTATGGCCTCTCGACTTATGACCTGCAAAATTCACCAACAGAGCATTCCCAAGCAAAAGCTGCCCTGTCTAGGGAGTAAAGTACCTACAATCCTACATTCTAGAGGCATGGATTCTGTCTTGTTGAATCAACATGATTGTTGCATAAATAGTCTCTTGCCCAACCAAACCAGGGTTTATGAAGTAAGTTCTAAGTATGATCCACTGGTTGCTGTGAAAGCCAGTTAACAGGTAAGTTGGGATGAACCTGGAGCTGGTTCACTTGTCTTACATCCCTCATTTATAAACTTGAATTATAAACTTACTTCCTTACAAACAAAAGAGAAGGAAGAGCTCCAATTCACTTATCACCTCCCTTTAACAGCAAAACACATTTTTATATTCAACCCTTTGCTTTCTGGCCTATGGGTCATTTGAAAAGTGACCTGCAAGACTTCAAACCAATCAAGGGCATTCAGGCCAGTAAGCATTTCTCAAATAAAAAAATACAATCATTCAGTGATTCCCCATTACCACAGTGAAAAATTTTCACTTGAGTATTAAGCAATGTGTTTTAGAAAATATGGAAAGACAACTGAAGGTTTGGAGAGCTATGAGCTCAAGAAGTGCATAGATGAGAATAACTCCACATTCAAGAAGGGAATGTAATTGTCTAAAATGACTTTTTAGAAGAATGTGCTATAACAGAGCAGTTAGATTCTCTTATCAAACAACTGAGGTGAAAGAATTTTTGAGTCAAGATCTATGGGTAAAGGATACTGTATTTGGAAGAAACCCAAATACAGTAGGTAGGTAGTAGGCAGCTATTAAACAGGGAGGTATTACCGCCTGGGAAGATATTGGAAGCATAATATGTTGTCTAATGGTAGACCCAGCTGCCATATGGCATCACAAGTATTGTGACCAAGTCCCAGGTTGCTGATTTACAGGGTCTCAATTGTAAATCAGCAACCTGGGACTTGGTCACAATACTTGTGATGCCATATGGCAGCAGGGTCTACCATTAGACAACATATTATGCTTCCAATATCTTCCCATCTTCATTTCTGTATTTATAATTCAAAATATTTTTTTCGTCCCCCAGGCCCTAGTGTGGGTTAGTGACCTATGTCGAGGTGGGCTAATCCCCATAAAAAGAAAAAAGAAAAAACTTTACTTTGGCCACGAGACAACCAAGAGGCAACTTGCTCCGGCACAGACGAATCTGGGGTTAGAGCTTGTGGTGCCATGGTAGCACTCCTTGGTCACAGGCAAAGGTCCCGAGTTCAATTTCTGACTAGTGAGGTATTGTTTGTATATTGAGATGTATTGGTAGCCTCATGATTTCTAGCTAGTCTGTAAAATGCTACTACAACCACATAGTTGACATGGGCTATTCCCGGAGGAGGCTCATTGCTTAAGAATAATACAAAGGAGCAGGCTTTGTGTGAAATCCAACAATGCCTAGGATAGTTTTTGTTGCCTTTTGTGATGCCGTGGTAGCGCTCCCTGTTCACATATAGAGGTCCCGGGTTAGATTCCTGACTAGTGAGGTATTGTTTGTTTGTTTGTATATTGAAGTCTATGTGTGTGTATATATATATATATATATATATATATATATATATATATATATATATATATATATATATATATATATATATATATATATATATATATATATATATATATATATATATATATATATATATATTAACTCCCTATGAGAGAGTAAGATACCTCAGCACCATCATATTCATGTGGCAGGCATATTAGAATCAAATAACATATTGATTAGACATATAGTATAGCAATATTATCAAGAATAACATTGGCACAATGAATAATGTATTTCTGAATAAAACAAAATCACTCCAACAATAAGAAAAAGTTCTTTATAGTATTAGTTTTATATTTAGAATTTTTATTACGATGAAATCTGATTTAATTTCCCTTGTGTCGGCTTAGAAGATCTTTCAAAAAGTACTCTACCTGTGTTATACATGCTTTACAAGTGCAGTGTTAAAGACATTCCTCATAGAGTTGTTAGTGCACACAACACTGCAATATCTCTCTAGCTTCACCTTTTCAAGCATTATTGATTACCTTTTAATGTCAATATAAAATGTTCTCTTTGACACATTTAGGTAAATTTCTTAAGACATCAGTAACAAACAGCATGATCAAGTAACATCAACAGCCATCATAAATTCTCTTTATGATATTTTAGTTAAAAAATGCCCAAATAACTGACATTGCCATACATGTACTTTCTACAATTAACTTTTATTAATTGATGATCAGAAGTGACTAATTTCTGATTGCACTAAAGTAAATGTCAAGAATTACAAATACCAAAAATGGGCTTTAAGATAGCACTCAATATTATTTCAAAAGGTAAGTAGTGATAACAAAGCATTAAGGAGTTATTTTAAAAAAGACCCAATGCAAAACTGCATGTAAATATGAGTAATATGTAATCTACTTCACACTACAAAGATCAAAAAGATTTAATAGAGGAAAAGAGGGATTGATCATCAAGTCTCATCTAATGATCAAAGGCACGCATGTCCATGGTGACCACTACATCAGGTGTGAACATATTGACTAGACTACAATAGTGAATTATATTTCTTAAACATACTGGACCCTTTATTCTAAAATACTGTAGAAGAGTTTTCAAATCATATGGATGTTGTCATTCAAGAAGTCTACAAAAAGTATATGGCAGTTCCAATACCTGAGGTAAGGAATGGGCTGCTCTGCCCCATTAAAATAAGTATAAATCCCATGATCTTTATATCTGTGACCTGATCCACAGTTGAAAACTTAAAAAACATTTTTCTCCTCTTTCTATTCTATTATCTATAAATGACCTCATAAAACAATATTCCAAGTTAATAATTCTCATATCATATCAATAATCAGAAAATAAATGAGCAATAGGATCTTGAGAATCAACTTAGTGCAAAGAACATACGAGTATAGTACGCTGAAAGTTTTCTTAATACCCTGTACGTATTGAGAATTTCTCTGTTGCCACTGAAAGTTGGTGGATATGACTGAAAATTAGTTGAGAATAAAAATCGTGTGAAAACATTGACAATTTCAGTAAGTAACTTAATATTGTATGTGGAAATACTATTTAAAAAAATCCTTCAAAATTTGTAAATTTACTCTACAATTAACCACTGAAGCCTCAAGACTTAAAACTTCACCCCTCCTAGTAAATGATGTATCTATAATTGCTTCTGACCAATTTAAACCTGGAAATTTCCAAAACAGAATTTAAACCAGTCTCGAGTCCTAGCCTCTTAGATATCCTGGAAAGCTGGTTCGTCAATTGTGAGTGGAACACTATTTCCAAAATCACTGCCGAGGTATATTATGTATACTGTACAGTATTGAGGATTATTCTCCACAAACTGGTAGAATACTAATCCTACTTGCTGGTAGCTTAAAAGAAATTAAATATATCTGTTAATACCTGTATACTATTTACCTCCAAAAATATTACTAACTACATGGCTGCTCCAAATTTTACACCTAATTGCAATGTAAAGTAAGGGGGGGGGGGTGTTCTAAACTTATTGGGTTTATAAAGGTGGCAGGAATAAAAAAAAGCCACAAATTTTAGAGAGGTGACAGTGAAACCTACAATAACATAGCTCATACTTAGGGCTGAATAGCAAAGGGAGTGAAAGACTACTATCACATTTTCTGTGATCAGTCAAAGCAGAGAATGACTCTTCTATGGGATACCATTGTGGTCTAGTGATCTTTCAGCCTTGCATGTCAACATCCACATCCATAAGAAATTCTTTTATTTCAAAAGTGAGTACAATATACAAACAGGAGTTGGAAAAACAAACTGCTATTGTAGTTTAACCACTTTGGTCAAATATGATGAGGCTGACATCCTTGGATAAACTTAGTCAACATATTAAGAGATTATGTGCATACTCTCCATCAGAAAACATTAATTGCAGCAAGAATTAAAATGGAAAATTCAGAAGCAAACAAATAAATAAGGTACACACTGCCAGGACAATCATGCTCGTCAGATCCATCAATGCAGTCTTTTATCCGATTACAACGTACGGTCTCAGGCACACAAGAACCATCATTGCATCTGAACTCAGATGTTGAACAATTTCTGGCAGAACCGTCTGTGGAAAATCAGTGTACAGTATATAATATGAAATATATAATCAAGACTTTAAAATTATATATATATATATATATATATATATATATATATATATATATATATATATATATATATATATATATATATATATATATATATATATATATATATATATATATATATATATATATATATATATATATATATATATATATATATATATATATATATATACATATACACTCCCTGGGTTATGGATGACTTCCAACTTTATGGATACTCTCACTTAAGTTGTATTTAAGATGAGCACCAAGTAATTCGTGGGCCGAGCATGTATATTTCAAACCGTACTCTACCTGTGAGCTCTATGTCATGTTATGGTTACTTATAAACTCATAATTTTGGGTGGATATTGTACATGTAATTTTTTTTTTTTTTAGTTACCGGTACCTGCACACTCGATATTATAAACAACTGGTAATTATTAGTCTATGTGATATAAAGTATTTTTAACACGTAATTTCTGGTAGATGTAGGTAATCATCTTCATTTTTTCTTACTCAGTTACTCAATTACATACATACAGAAAGTGAGTGTGTGGAGGTCAGAGGGTTTGTGGCGCAGCACCATTGCAAAGGCGAATATCAGGGGTGACTGTGATGTAAGTTTGAACATTAACTTATATCATTTTGCTCTCTTCATGCTTTCACTAATAATATTTATGTTTTTGTTATTGATGTTCATACAGGTATCCCTCATTTAATGTTAATTCACTGAATGACATTTTGGTTTACTGATATAAAATCTTTAACACCCTTTTTTGTTTAACGATTGGTAAAAATCTGGTTTAGCGATGTTCGACTCACTATGATGGGGGAAAAACCAGGGATGAGGTGGTCTGTGAGATGGCATGTTTCCTTTGCTACATGTAAGGAATCTATAAAAGTTGTGGATAAATCATTTAAATACCCCTGTACTCTAATGTGTATTAGAAATAAAGAAAATATAAAATATAATTATGTACAAAATAAGAATAATAAAGAGAACGGGTGTGTGTGTGTGGGAAGTGAATTCAGGTATTGAAGCAGTGAGCAGTAACTGCGGCCAGCCGCACACTCCCTCTCTCCTATTTGACAAAGGCAGCCACATATGTTTCCTCTTGAGTCAGCTGGGTGACTGTCCAGCTGAACTGTGTTGAATGTATTCTGTACTGTTCCAATAAATGTGAGTAATAACTAAAAATAATTATAATAAATAAAAGCAAAAATACTGTGTTGCCATTTGACAATAGTTTCATAACAGACAGGACATGAGACAGCAAACAGATGAGATCCCCACACCACTTCCTCCTCCTCCACTCTGTATGCTAATTCCCATGCATGTAAGAAATTTTATTCCCATTATATTTTTTACCTTATGATAATAAATTTTTATTGCACATTCTGTGTGAATGATTGTGTGTGCAAGCAACAGTAATAATTTTTTTTTTTACATATATCGATCGAAATTAAGAGTTGAAAATTAACAAAACACAGCTTAGCCTAGTAGGGGGAGGGGAATGTAGCTATAGTTACAGCCTAACTTGGTAACATGCCAAGTCCACACAAACATTCACTTCACACACACACTCACCCATGCTCTTCCTTTTTCTTATTTTATGGTTTTATATTATATTTTCTTTTTTCTGAGCCACATTAGAGTACAGTGTTGTTATGATGATTACATAACTTGTATAGCTTCATTACATGTAACAATGGCAACATACCATCTCCACAGATATTATTCCTCGTTCAGCAATAATTTCTCCAAGTGTTAGGATTTTCAGTAACACATCACTATGATTAAACAAGGGACACCTGTATGCCTACAATCTTAAGTTTTAATGTTACAGTGTACAGTTAAAGTTACTTTAAGGGCTGAATCTATTGATCTGAACAGTCTTTACAGCCATTTACAGAGGGTTAACTGTACATTTTAGGTCTGGTGCTCCAAATTCCAGAAAAACTCCTCATTTGGTAACCTGACAACCTCCAGGTCCCAAGTATACTGGATAAATGGTCCCATACCTGTATAGTAATTGTACTATACATTAATTTTTCTATGTGTGTTCAATGATTACCTATGGAAGGATCACTTCCCGGTTTACAAATAATTCGGCTTACGGACAGCCTCCACGAACTAAACCCATCCATAAACCAGGGAGTGTCTGTATAGTATACTTACATCTAACACATAAAATGTCTCTAATATTTGGGAGTGGATATGTCAGCAAATAGAATGTCAAGTACATTTGAACTGAACCACAAAACAACAAAAATAAGAAGCAAAGAGTGGATTAAGAGATGTATGGAGACATATCCATACCAAAGGTAGGAAAAGCTGAGGATGTAAAGAGAAATTTTGGAGCTATTTAGTAGCTGCGAAGTTTAAATGTTAAATATAAGAAGGTGTAAATTAGAAATAAGAGAAAAATAAATCATGATAGGAAAACAAGATGGTATGATAAATAGTGTTTGGCATTCAGGTGCAGTGACCTTGTTGTGAGTTACTGAAGTTGGTGAACTCAGAAAAGAAGTTAACTAATTTGTATCTTACTTATCTTAAGTCCTGTATAAGTGTATTAACAATTAACATAAATAAGGAAACAAACTAACAAATCAGAGAAAAAATAAATATACTGTATGTTTAGAGTATAAATAATGTAATAACACACACCACATTCATGTTCATCAGAGCCATCGTAGCAATCCCCGTGTCCATCACACTTAACTCCTGACGAGACACATTCTCCAGACAAACAGTGGAATTCATTTGATGTACATCCACCTGAGAATTGGAATATTAAAGAGAAATAAGGTACATATAGGTAACTGTGTGTGTGTGTGTGTGTGTGTGTGTGTGTGTGTGTGTGTGTATTCAACAGAATAGTTAAATAAAAAGCTAAAATCAAGACAAATTGGAAAATGAAGTCATACATGTGAAAGGTGGTCAAGAGTGTTACGGGTGAGACAAAATAAAGTTTTAAATTAATAATAAATAAAATTCATGCAATAAAAATTTTTATATTTCAAACACTAATACGTATTAACAATCATGATGATTAGGCGTAAAACAAATTCATTCTTGGGTAAGAGTGTCACTTTTACAAGAATAAAATCATTTGACACTCGCAATCCAAGTGTGCACTCCATGTGAAACTGGTACAGTAATCATTCCATATAAGGGATTAAAGCATGCACAACTCTTTGAGAATTCCACTAAATCAAATACAATGCAGGTACAGTATACCTCTGGCAATGAAATGGATATATTCACGAAATCCACTTCAACCTCGCAAACTGCGTTGTCAAAGGTAGATATAATAATTATGGAGTAAATGGGAATCGGTTTCAGTCCTTTATCATTCTGTATTTTGCATACACCAAAAAAAAAAAAAAACCTGCTATAGTATACAATACACGGTACCCTCGTTAATTCGGATTTCAGCTTAATTCGCTTTTTTTAAATTCAGAATGAATCTAGAATAAATGAGCGGTTCCAAAAAATTGCTTTGGCTGCCACATAAAATATTCTATTTATAATTATTATACAAACAAAAATATTTGTAAATGTACATTCAGTAATAATAAACTAAATAATACAGTAATAAATAAATGTAAAACTTACATTGCGAGGTGAGCTGATAATATGTACTGTAGGTAATATTCCGAAAGTGTAATGGTCACACTGGTAAATGAAGTAAAATCCCACATTGGAGAAATAAAAGATGAAATATTGGGAGTTGCTATACAAGGACCCTCTTCAGCCAACTAACAGAACTAAGTAAGGGAGAAAGACATAGAACATGGGAATCAGGTTAGGTCAAACGATGAGCAGGACAGGAGGAAGTAAGCAAGAGCCAGGAACCAAGTAAAGTCAGAGTGTAGAAGGGCTGAAAAGGAGTTCTAAGGGCTGGTTGCAAGTGAGGTCAAGTCAAACCCAAAGGCGTTTTACCACTATGCAAAGTCTAAATTAAAAATGCGTGTAGGAGTATCAGACCCGAGGCTTGAAGATGGTAGCTACGCAGATTCTGACCAGGACAAAGCTGAGGCATTGAACAGCTTCTTTTCCTCGGTGTTCAAAAGAGAGGATGGGATTAACCTACCTGCGTTTGAGGACAGACGGTTCAACACAGCACTGACCCACATTGTGTTCACAGAAGAGGTTATAAGAAATAAACTGTCAAAGCTAAAGGTTCATAAGAGTCCCAGACCTGACATGGTGCATCCCAAAGTGCTAAGAGAGTTGTGCAACGAGCTTGCTCAGCCCCTAAACATCCTGTTCTGTAAATGCCTGGATGAACAAAAGGTCCCCAGTGATTGGAAAAAGGCTTTTGTGAGTCCTATCTTCAAGAAGGGCGATTGTCACTCCACGAACAACTATAGACAGGTGAGCCTGACCAGCATAGTATGTAAAGTACTTGAGAGCATTATAAGAGATGCCATGATGGAACATCTACTACGAAACAACCTTGTAAGGGATTGCCAACACGGTTTTATGCCGGACCACTCCTGCTTAACACAATTACTCAAAGTACTGGATATTTGGACCCATATTCTGGAATGGGGTGGTAATATCAACAATATATAGCTAGATTTTGCCAAGGCTTTTGACAGCATACCCCATGAGAGGCTGAAAATTAAACTGGAAGGGTATGGGATTCGGGGAAATGTTCTAGCGTGGATAGAAGACTTTCTACATGACTGCAAGCAGTGTGTGGTGATTAATGGCACGAAATCATCATGTGTACCCATCACAAGCAGGGTACCACAGGGCAGTGTATTGGGCCCGCTGTTGTTTGTTTGCTTCATAAATGAAATGCCTGATGTTGTACACTCCCCCATACAAATGTTTGCGGATGACGCTAAATTATTTTTGGAAATTACGAACCAGGCAGACTGTGAGGAGCTGCTTTAGGATCTCCGTGAGCTCAAAGAATGGCCGAAGAAATGGCTGCTAAGGAGGCGTATCATATGTCCCAATGGGACAAAGAAACTGCATTAATTGAGACTGAATGTGAAAAGGACATAGGTGTGTATGTTGACAATGAGCTGAAGTTTTCGGGCCATTGCGAGAAGAAGGTAAATCAGACGACTAAATTATTAGGTTTTATAAGAAGGTCGTTCAGATATATAGACGGTCCGTCCCTCGTAACGATCTTTAAAAGTGAAGTGCTTCCTTGTCTGGAATACTGTCACCCTGTCTGGCCCCTGAGATATGCTAGGGATTGTCAGTTGATTGAAAATGTTCAAAGGAGGGCCACCAGACTGGTGCCCTGCACTACGGCACCTCAGCTACCCTGATAGATTGGAGCGCCTGAACTTGCCTAGCTTATACAGTAGAACGTTGATTTAAAGAGATTCAATTTAAGATTATTGATTTAAAGCGACACCCACAATTAAGGACAATACAGTATTATAATTTAAAGCGAATCTTTCCTATTTTGCATTTTCAATCTGGCACATCATATTTTAAAATTCGCACCTAATGTTTCTCTGGGCACGCTACACAGTCCTGAGGGCAAAGCTGTACTGTACATGTACTCAAAATAATGTACTGTACTAGATGATTACTAAAATTTTTGTCTAGTCCAAACTATAGCATGTTTATATTCAAATTAATCACCATCTTATAAGAATTCCAGCAATGTAAATTATATTCTCCCCGGTCACTTCTGTAACATTTTATAAACAAAAAACAAAAACTCAATCTAAAGGACACGAATAAACAAATAAATACCTCACTAGACCTTCAGCGCCAACTGTCAAACATGTCACTGTCACCTCCCCTTACCCCCTCCCAGGCAGGGTTTGGTGGTTATACAGAAGGCTATAAGTTTTTATCTTATATAATATCACAGACTAAAGTTAGGAGAATATGATTTGCACTGCTAGAATCTTTGTAAGACAACGAATAATTTGAATATAAACGTCATATATTTTGAACAAAAGATAAAAAATTTAGCCATTTGTAATTAGAACTAAAATTTGCATGTCTAATGTGAACTATAGCACATACATATTCAAAACTAATCACTATCTTATAAGAATTCCAGCAATGTTAATTTTATTCTCCCAGGTCAGTTCAGTGACATTTTATAAGAGAAAAATTTAAAGTCACTCTTAAGGACAGAAAATAAGCACTAGACCTTGGCATCAACTGTCAAGCATATCACCTCACCTCCCTCCCTCCCCCCATCTTCCCAGCCAGTAAACAGGTCATTTCGCATCCCTTAACTTTAGCCGTTTTGATTTACGAGTGTCTGTTTTAACGTAATACTACAAAAAACAATGTTTTATTTATCCTAGAAGATGGGCTGAGGTGCATCTGGGTAGACTGTCAGTCTTTTTAGCATTTTGTGTTTCTCTGAAGTACCAAACTAAATTATTCTATTGAAACAACACTTCGATTTAGTGCGAATTCAGTTTAAAGCGACCTCTCTTGGAACGTATCTCGCGTTATATCGATGTTCTATTGTACTACAGACGGGCAAGGGGGGACATAATTGAGGTGTATAAGCATCTCAAAGGGCACTACTCAGTCGAGTGTCCTTACCTGGAGCTGGCGGACGCTCACCCCACAAGGGGTCACAGCTCAAGGTTGAAGAAACCGCAAGCCCAAAAAACTGTGAGGGTAACTTTTTCGGAGTGAGAGTTGTGAACTCTTGGAACAATCTGCCAGAGTGTAGTGGTGGCACCGAGTGTGAGCTCTTTAATGAACAGACTTGACAAGCATTGGAGCAGGTTCAGATACATTCAGGAGCCAGTGCAAGCCCAGTACTTGCCAACAGTGCATAACAGAGACGTGACCAATTGCCCAAGCGGCTAACGAGCTGATCAATGGTGAAGGATAAATGCAAGCAAAAAAGTAATGACCTGTCTCCTGAGTTGAGGTAGGGCAGTGATTAGGGATAATCTTCTTGATGACAATATTCAGGATCAGGTCCGGGGTCCATATGCCAGGTTAAAGTTAGGTGTAGAAGTAATAAATGAAGATTCAAAAAATTTTCCCCTGAAGCTACATTTGAGCTTATTTATGGCTATTATTCCAATCCATTGCAATAGATTGGAATAGCAGCTCTATGATTTATAAATCCAATTGTAAGTTCAGTGGAAAAACTTTTAAGTGGAGAAGTAATAAATGAAGATTAAAAAATTCTTACAGTGAAAAATTCCTCATTATAAAATGTTTCTCTATAAGTTGCACTTCTCTGGAACATATAATGATGACCCCCTGCACATGTATTATATTAATTATTTTTTCAAAACAAACACATGGGATATTAAGACTTTAAATATAAATCTATAATATACAATTTATATCGGTTAACACAGTATAATAGTAGTATTAGTAGAAGTAATAATAATAAAAATAAGGATAATAATATCTCCGTTAGCCGGAATCCCTCAAACCCGTTACTCTCCGATAGCCGGAATTGAAATTAGCTTCGAAAATCATTCCCAAAGCCGGAATTTTCTAAAAATTTCCAGCTTTAGGAACAAATTTTCCGAGGTTGAAAATTGAGAGAATTTTTTTTAAAATGTCTTGAATAAAGTTGAAAGTTAAAGTAATTTTTTATTTTTTTTGGCGAGGGGGTGGGACCTGACCTGACTCAATGTCAGGTGGAGGTAGGGTGGTGGATTAGTGGTCTCATATCACTGACTTTCTGATGGAATGTCAGGTCACCCTTTCTTGGCTGGGGGATTTGTGGGTCTCATGACCTGAAGATGTCTTGAATAAACACGAAAGCTAAAGTATTTTTAGAGATTGTGGTACGTACAGATATAAGTATAAATGAGCAAAGTTGTATCCCTTCAACATTACGTTACATAACATTTTAAAATATGGAGTGAAAAAGCAGAGAGGTAGAAAGGTGTGGGTAAATAGAGAGATGGAGTGGAAATGAGTGTTGGTAAGTGCTCCTCAAGAACTGATGTTTAACTCGCTACCATGCAGCCACACACACACACGCAGATGTGTCTTAATTCCCATGTTGGGTGTGTGTGAATGGTGTTGGGGCGTATGTGAGTGTGTTGGGGTGTATGTGTGTGTGTGTGTGTGTGTGTGTGTGTGTGTGTGTGTGTGTGTGTGTGTGTGTGTGTGTGTGTGTGTGTGTGTGTGTGTGTGCATGTGGGTGTGGTTGTTGGGGGGGTGTGTGTGGTTGTTGGAGGGTGTGTGTGTGTGGTTGTTGGAGGTGGGGTGTGTGTGTGTGTGTGCGAGTGTGGTTGTTGGAGGGTGTGTGTGTGGTTGCTGGAGAGTGTGTGTGTGTTTGTGGTTGTTGGAGGGTGTGTTGGTGTGGTTGTTGGAGGGTGGGTGTGTGTGTCAGGGGTGTGTGATGTGTGTGTGTGTGTGTGTGTGTGTGTGTGTGTGTGTGTGTGTGGTGTGGGGTGTGTGTGTGTGTGTGGGTGGTTGTTGGGGGTGTGTGTGGTTGTTATGGTGTGTGGTGTGTGTGTGGTGTGTGTGTGTTGAGGGTGGTGTGGGGTGTGGTTGGGAGGTTGTTGTGGTTGTGTGGGTGGTGTGTGTGTGTGTGTGTGGTTGTTTGTGTGTGTGTGTGTGTGTGTGTGTGTGTGTGTGTGTGTGTGTGTGTGTGTGTGTGTGTGTGTTGTTGGGGGTGTGTGTGTGTGTGTGTGTGGTTGTTGGGGGTGTGTGTGTGTGGTTGTTGGAGTGTGTGTGTGTGGTTGTTGGAGGGTGTGTGTGTATGTGGTTGTTGTAGGTGTGTGGGTGGTTGTGTGTGTGTGTGTGTGTGTGTGTGTGTGTGTGTGTGGTTGTTGGAGGGTGTCGGAGGGTGTGTGTGTGTGTGTTGTGTATATGTGTGTGTGTGTGTGTGGCTATTGACTGTGTGTGTTTGTTGGGTGTGTGTGTGTGGTTGTTGGAGGGTTTGTGTGGGTGGTTGTTTGGAGTGTGTGTGTTTGTGTGTGATGTAGGGTGTATGAGCGATGTGTGTAGGTGGTGTTGGGATGTGTTGACAGAAGCATGTACCTTTTTCAGGGGGGGTTGAGATGTGATTAAACCCCCCCCCCCCTTCTGCTCCAAGCAGCTAATTGTGATAGGGAGATGAATTTGATACCATAATGATCCTTATTAAATTCTCTACAAAACGTTTCCAATCAGATATCCTTAAACAAAATGTTTCTATATGATATAGTGATGGGAATTCCATTCTTTTATATATAAAAAAGGGTAAGAAATGTTGATATCGAAGTCATTAAAATCGGTTTCAATTTCATTACACACCATTTTTTTTATCAAAATAATCCTGAATACTTCATCTAAAAGCTTTGTTAAATAAATATATTTTAAAAAACAAAGTCTCTATATGATATGGGCGTGTAAAACGCTGTGTTACTTGTATCCTCTTCACCACTGATCGGCTTGTTAGTAACTTGGACGATCGGTCACTCTCTGTTACGCACTGTTGGCAAGTGTTCTTGTGCACTGTATATATTGTACTAGCAGATCCTGTCACCTTTAGCCTAAGGCAGATACTTCACTCAATTGACTGTAATACATAGCTAATCATGTCTTACACTTGTGATGAAGGTTGGGTGGGAGATTATTGGGTCACGTTACTAACCTGATCTGTGTACATTTCTTTGTACACAAGTAAAAATGCCCCCCCCCCCCCTCACCCCTGGTTAGCAAATGTTATTCGCGGATTTGGCTATTCACGGCCATTTTGAGAACCTAACCCCCACAAAATTTGAAGGGCATGCTATACTCGAAATTCAATGCCATGGTTGGTGAAATGGTATTCTGAGTAAAAACTGTGGATACCTGGAATCTGTAGATGGGAAATCCGTAATTGGCGAGGGTCTACTACACATCAAAAAATACGTTACTATTAAATAAGAAATATGAATGAAGGCTGCGCGTGTGTGTGTGGAAAGTGAATGTATGTGAGGACTTGGCATGTTTCCAAGTTAGATTGTCCCTGTAACTAGATACAAGTACTGTATACGCAATTTTGTTTTTATTTTTTACTGTTACATGCACACACAATCGTTAATACAGATTGTAAAAAACAAAACAAATGATTATCATAAGGTGGACAGTTAACTGAAATTACTGTATTCCCTGTATTTGATTGAAAATTATAAATTAGTCTAAAACTGACTGAAGTGCTATTGCCCAGTTAGAAACTAGAGTTCAATTCTTTGGCTGGCAAGGTTGGTGTGGGTTGCTTGCAGTGGTGTGTGGTAAGTTTGGCCCACATTGATTCACTGTCCTAGCTAATCTATCTCCTCTCAGTTAATATTGATGACCTACCCGTCACAGCATAATTTGTTCAGATGGATATTTTCTTACTATATTTCAATCGCCGAGTTTGGATATGATATTAATTTCTTGGGTAAATGCTTCGTTTGGTAGATAATTAGGCCCCTATGCTAACTTTATCACCACTACTTCATCTTTCGTGGCGATAAAATGGTATGGAGACCCTATCCATGCTCAATGTTGTCCACCGTTGAATGTAAGTTTACGAGCCATTCGGTCCGAGCGGCTTCTTTCTCATCCACAGTAAGCGTAAAATTACACCATATCAGAGTAAGTTCTTTTTGTTTAATATGGTAAGGAATGGAGCCCCCCAGCTAGGAAGGTAGGCGAGTTTAAGTAAATTTCTTTGGTTAGGTTGGTGCAGTCTTCTAACAATGCTTCAGCCAATTGTGTTTTTATCAACTAAGGTTAGGTTATGTTCAATATAGAAAATTCCATTTTAAAACATTTGCCCACACTATGACAGTGTTCACTGCAAAACACAGTTAAATGGCAGCATTTGTAAATTCATTTTCTATGAAAAGTCGGCAACGGGTATGTCATCATTAATTACCCTCCTCTCATTTGGGGGTTTGCCATCAAGTGGTTGTAGAAAATTGTATTTAGTATGTTAACACAGACTAAATGAATTTTTGAAACATTCATCTATGTTTTACTTGTACAAGTATAGTACAGTAACATCCATATATTAGTTAAATGAAGTTGTACTTTATAAAACAGCCCACTCCTGTACCTGCCATTATTTGAAAAATAACTATGTGTTAGTAATAAGAGAACAATATTAAACAATACTGAACTTAAAGTTCAAAATATGATAACTGCAAAGAAATATCTGTTTGTTATGGCAATATATATCAACTCGAAAACATTCTCTTAAGATGAACATATATTTGCCTGTTTAATAAACAGAAGACAGGTATGATTTTATAGCAACCAAGTGCACTGACATATGAAGATCGAACCTGGGGCTTCGGGAACAAATTCAGGGGTGGAGTTTGAAGGGGAGTTGAAGTTGAAGGGACAAAAATTCTCATCTTGACCTTCTTCACAGTCATCGTAGCCATCACAAAGGCGAGAGTGATTAATACATTCACCAGTGCTGCACCGGAACTGGCCATCGTAGCAAGGCTTGGAAGAATCTGAGGTCCGGTAATGTGTGGGGTGAAGTGATGGGACAAAGGATAAATGAAAGCACCGCAAAACTGGAAAGGTGGTTATATCAGAAATTCAAGCAGACACGATTCTCTTTTGGGAACCTCTGCATGTGTTTGTGTTTATAAAGATGTTTAAAGTGCATTTCTGGGTTAAAATAATTGTCATAAAAATTTTGAATCCTTGAATATTTATATACAGTACTGTACTTGTAAATTCAGAGGTTGACATTGATATTTCAGGCACATAAACAAAATGCATGTTTGTTTCACACACACACACACACAGGTTCCAAAAACAGCATCTTGCCAATTCTGAACCCCTGGTGTGACCCCTTACAGCAATACTCGTTTATAAGGAGTCTGATTTTAAATATTATACTATATATACATGGCAAGCTTAAAGAAGAGGGTTTTCAAAGAGGAAAGTTTTGTTTACATCTAACAGTACAGATGGACACTGGACAACACACCTGAACAATCTCTTTCATCTGACCCATCTGAGCATTCCCGCACGCCATTACATATTTCTGTGCTGAAAATACACTCTCCTGAGTCACACTGCCACTCAACACTACTGCAGCCTGCGAAACATTTTATTTTCTTGTGTTGGAATTTTCATTAAAAACATATTTTTAGTCATACATGTAAAAATAAACAACAGAAGTAAAATGTTGATAAAAAAAATCTGAAATCATTGAAAAGTAAATACTGCATGTACGTATACACATAAGCAATCTGACTCTGAAGGAAAACTTATTTCATCTGTAGGGAACGGTTTGCTGAAACAGTGCAAATGCAGTAAAAATTGTGAAGCTCCATAGTATCATAATCTAGAGAGCACAAATGCAATCCATCCATACATCTAGCTTGTAAATAATATTAAAATTGAGCTTAAAAAATATTGGTTAACTTCAAAGCATTGTAGTCCTTGCTCACAACTAAAACACTTATGTGTTGAAGGTAAATACTAATACTAACTAACCTCCACCCCAAGGAATAAAGACGATATTAAAATCATTGTTAGTCTCCTTACTAAGTTGACAATACAGTGGTCCCTCGGTTAACAAACTCAATCCGTTCCAGCAGGTTGTTCGTTAACCGAAAAGTTCGTTAACCGAAACCATTGTTTCAATGGGTTTTTGGGTAATTGGTTCCAGCTCATCAAAAATTTCCTAAATTCAACAAAAATGGTAGAAAAGTTCACTTACTTTGAGGTGTGTATGTAGAAGGCTCCTGGATGATGATGATGGGAATTAGAATGGGGGTGGAGGAGAAGGAAGAAGAGAAGGCATTGGGGTGGAAGAGAAGTCACCCCATGGCACCATTTCACCCATAAAATTTTGGTTCTCTTGGTGTATTTCAAGATTATTTTCTTTAAATCAACACTGCACTGCATTATATATTGTCAATATGTAAAATATATTTCAAAATGACCAGTAATTTGCTTGGAAACACAAAAAAAAGCATTTAGTTGGAGAGAGTCTCAAGCAAGATGTTACCTCCAGTGAAAACAGAGAGAGACTAACGCCTGTTTGCTGTGTTAAGAGGCTGGATGCCGAGCATTAAACTAGTCACTTTACCTTCAATTATGTTCAATAATTGTTAAAATGACTACAAAATTGAATATTAAACCTTTAAAATTATTGAATAGTATAAACTTCTTGATATTTACTAAAATAGTAAGGAATTTAAGCCCTAGAACCGATTAATGTATTGGCGGACTGATACTAAAGCTGGTTGCCCGGCCAGTGCAAGCTAAAACATGTTGAAGTCGGTTCGTAAGAAATTCGTTAACCGAATTTTTGTTCGTTAACTGAATTGAAGATTCTTATGGAAGGCAGTTCGTTAACCGAAATTTCGTTAACCGAGGCGTTTGTTAACCGAGGGATCACTGTAACAGGGAATTGTTTCTTCATGTTCAGTGTTATCAAACAGCATACAACAATTGTTTACAAATAAAATAAATAGATAAAAAAAATCTGTTTGCACACTGCTCAAAGATTATAACAAATTTATAAATGCAAACTGGTGCACATCTTGTCAATTTGTACACAATTCAAAAAGTTAACCGAACATCAGAATAACCCTTAATTCTGAGCAGTTTATAATATGAAAGTGTTTACCAAACATCAAAATAACCCTCATTTCTGCACATTATTTTTTCCTGCTAATATAAAATCAAATTAAGATAATTTGTGTTGATAATATAAAAATTCAAGCCTAATAAAAAAATATCCCAGTTTCATTAACCAAACATCATACACATTTTAAATTTGCATAGCCTAAAGTTTTTATATACAGGGTATTTAGAAAATTCTGAAGCTGCTATTTTCAAATCTCAATAGAAAGTTTTGCAAATAACCATTAATTCAATGTCTTATTTTTCTTTAGTTATCTAGTTTTATATAATTTACCGTACATTTATTTTAATATTCGAGACGATTAATAATTTTGTTGTTAATTTTTACTTTTAGTACTTGAGTACTTTATGAATGAGATACCTTTTCACTTCTAATTGAATACATTGAACTTTGGATACTTTTGCTTCAACTTGAGTAACATTTGCCAATTTAACAATACTTTTACTTAAGTAACAAATTTCAGTACTTTTTACAACTCTGCATAAAACACAATACCATACTGTACTGTACAGCCTTCAGTTTATAATACTGTATCTTCATATGTTCTAAATAAATAGTAGGTAGTAGACAGCTATCAAACAGGGAGGTACTACCGCCTGGGAAGATATTGGAAGCATAATGCATTGTCTAATGGTAAACCCTGCTGCCATATGGCATCACAAAAATTGTGACCAAGTCCCAGGTTGCTGATCTGACTTTCTGCCTCATTTACACACAATTGCAGGGTCTCAATTGTTTCTCTTACTATTGACAACATAACGTACATACTGTCGTTTCTCACTCTTGATTTATTTTAAATTTTTTGTATTTATGATTATTATTATTATTATTTGTTATAATTGTTATTTATTTTATTAATTATTATTATTATTATAATTGTTATTTATTTTGTTAATTATTATTATTACAGTATGGTATTATATTTTCGCCCTCCAGGCCCCAATGTGGGTCAGTGACCTGTGCCCGGGTGGGATAGTCCCCGTAAAATAAAATACACATCCCTGATTACTGCTCACAATGACTATTTCTAACCACTAATAAATTATTTAAAAGACTATAGTAGAAAAATTACTATCATGAAAATATGCATTTATGACACTTTTGACACTTACTGTGTTGTAAATTACCAATTTAAAGCACACTTAAATCAGTGTTTTAAATCACTTGATTTAAATTGTGCCAACCATGACCCTAGTTATTTTTTCTTATAAATTTCACCACTTATCAGTTTACTAGCCATCTGGGTGGTTATGTCTTGTTTACAGTAGTAATAATCTGAAGATGGCAAATTGGAGCTCTAACCCAGGATGGCATCGTCACTGAAGTGTCACTGCCGTTTTAAAATGCCACTGTATTTATGAACCTCTCATGGTCACTAGTGACTTCTTATAGCCTAAATAAGTGATAATGACAACTGTCCCAGGTGAGGAGGGTTGAGGGACAGAACCCTGAAACACCACCAAAACATCGTGTTGTTTTGGTGGTGGGAGCAAGAGTGGTGACACACATGCAAGGCTAGAGGTGTTGCCATTATAATATTGTTTGATCAAGTGTTTACATAAATAATTTTCTATATTTCCTTAAGAAGTTACAAACAGTACAGTACTGTACATAACTGAGTACAGTTAAATATTTTTTCTATATTTTCTTAAGAAGTTACAAACAGTACAGTACTGTACATAACTGAATACAGTTAAATATTTTTTCTATATTTTCTTAAGAAGTTACAAACAGTACAGTACTGTACATAACTGAATACAGTTAAATAAATAAAATTTATGTAATCAGGCAGGAATAATGACATGAAACCCAATTTATTAAAAGAAAACTAAAATACCTGTATAGGATTGTTATGTTCACTCAGCCAGGACAGGCAGTTGAGGTGCGTTGTTGCTATCGCGTGGTTCTTGTTATTTGATATAAAAAAATATTCATTATGGCAAAATAAACTAATAAAACCTTTTTAACTTTTGATTTGTTACATTGTGCTCCATGAGTATGTGAGTAATAGGAGGAAAGATATAAAATATTTATAGAAGCAAAGTAAAGAAAAATCACTTTACATTCTTATTTGGCTCGCTTGCCTGAGAAGCACAGGGAAAATCCCCGAGACACACCCACACATATTGATGCGTAATGGTCAGTTTAAAGCCCAAAAGCAAAATTAGGATAGTTTTTGGTCTTTCGATAAAATATATACTTTAAAGATAAAAAAAAAATTCTGGGCATGATAGGTCAAGATTATCTAGTACAGTAAGCCCTCCAAATTCGCAGGGGTTAGGTTATCAAAATGGCGGCGAATCGCAAAATCTGCAAATAACATTTGCTGACCGGTGGGGGTACAGTTTTAATTACTGTATGTACAAAGAAATGTATATTTCCTTTTATGTGTTTGTCCTTAGAACAATTATTCTTTTACCTGTACAGTGATCCCTCGGTTAACGAGCACCTCGGTTAACGAAATTTCGGTTAACAAAATACCTTCAATATGATTTTTCACTTCGGTTAACGAGCAAACCCTCGGTTAACGAATTCCTTACAAATTTTTCCCAATATGTTTTCGCCTGCATTTGGCTGCCCACCCGCTGTAGTATTAGTCCGCCAATACAGTAATCGGTTTTAGGGCTTAAATTCCTTACCATTTTAGCAAATATCAAGAAGGTTGTACTATTCAATAATTTTAAAAGTTTTATATTAATTTTTTTAGTCATTTTAACAATTATTGAACATAACTGAAATACAGGAAACTAGTTTTTTGCGTGCCAAACAGCCACTCAAAACACCAAGCTTGGAGTCAGTTTGTTTACCAGTTCAGAGGAAGGAACATCTTGTTTGAGACTCTTCAACATAAATGCTTTTTTCTGTGTTTCCAGTCAAATTATTGGTAATTTTGAAATATATTTTACATATTGATAATATATAGCGCAGTGCAGTGTTGATTTAAAGAAAATAATCTTGAATTACACTAAGTGAACTAAAATTTTATGGGTGAAATGGCAGCATAGGGTGACTTCTCTTCCACCCTCACTGCCTTCTCTTCTCCCTTCTCCACCACCCCCATTCTAATTCTGATCATCATCATCATCAACCAGGAGCCTTCTACATGCACACCTCAAAGTAAGTTTATGTTACTGCATTTATTTTTAATTTGTATGTAATTTTCGGTGAGGTGGAACCAATTACCCAAAAACCCATTGAAACAATGGTTTCGGTTAACGAGCAACCTTCTGGAACGAATTGTGCTCGTTAACCGAGGGACCACTGCATTGTATATATATATATGTGTGTAAACACACACACAAAACACATATAAATAAATAATAATGGGAAAATACTCTCACAAATAATCAGAAACAAATTTATTAAAAATGTGAGTCTACCCTCAAGTCCGTACTATATTAGTGTACTTTATTAATAAAGCACGGACTTGAGGGTAGACTGTCACATTTTTAATAAATTTGTTTCTGATTATTTGTGAGAGGATTTTTCCAATTATTATTTATTTATGTGTGTTTAGTGTGTGTGTGTCTACACACACACATATATTTACAATACAGGTAAAGGAAATTACTGTCTCTAGAACGAATGGCTCCCTGTCCCAGCCGCGAAAATGCAGGCATACCCACAGACATTCCTGGGTACATCCAGGGTGTCATCCGTGAATAATAGAGAACCGTGAAATAAAAATCCGCAAATTTGGGGGGCTCCCTGTAGTGGCAATTTAATTTCTTTTTAACTGCTACCATATATATTCTATTATTATTTAATAAATTTAGCAGCAAAGATGTAGTATATACCAGAAATATATTTATACTGAATTATATGCCATTATATATGCCCCTAGAAACAGTGATTTTCTTATTTTACTCAATTGTCTCATATATTTTATGAAAATTTGATATAATTTTAATACTGAAAAAAACATTTTCTTAACAGTTCTTTCCTCAGTATTGCTTAGTCCTGCATTATCATGTTGCAGTTAGTAAATACACATTCAGTAGTATGAATACAGTAACTGTACTTATATTAAAAAAAATAATCAAAAGGGATATTTTGGCAGTGGCTGGGAATATAATCCCCTCTTATTATGGAAATCCATAATTACTTTTTCTAAGAATGCAACCCTCAGTGAGTGTGAGGCAACCTGTAATTTACATTTCGTCAAAACAAAGTATGACCCATTCTTATTGGTGTTATCAAGCAAAAAACACATAATTGCTTCTTCACATAATATCAGGTGTAGCTATTCCTTGAATTCATACATACTGAAAATGAAATGAATAATTGCATGCATAATTTAAATTATTCATTTACAAACAAGAAGTAATGCATGATGAGAGTAGTTTGGCAAAGCAAACATCCACAGCATGCCGGTGATCCTTTAATAAAAGATAATTAAGCATAATTATCAGTTATAAGACATACCACGATAAAAGAATATGTAAATTAAATTCCCCCAAGATGCAATCTGAAATTTTCCAATGATTCAATACGAAATAATAAAACATGAAGCACATATAAAAAGTAATTAGGAAGCTCATACTCACTGCAATTCTGTTCATCAGATCGATCTCTGCACTCTGCATACCCATTACAACGCTGAGTGAATGGAATGCAGTCACCATTTCCACATTGGAATTCATTCTGGCCACAATCTGAATAAAAGGAAAATAATACAGTACAGTCATTTGATTGTAAATGCAGGTGTTAACTGTTATACGATTGATTAATATACGATCCATCAGCTTTACGATGTAAAGAAATTGACACAAAATACCGCTATGTGATGGCGAAGATAAGTTTTACAATGGTGGCTACCTGATGACTACCTAAATGCTTTTCCTGCATTGTCACTACTATGAAAAAGTGATGTACAATAACCCTGGCAATCCCCCAGCTGCTACTTGTAGTGGCAGCAGGCTAAGTAAACCCTTGATAACTCAGAATTTAATTACTCGGAATTTGATATAACTCAGAATGGCAGTAAAGTACTCGACTGTAAATTATTGTTTAATTATTTTTTACATAAAGAATTAAAAATACTTTTTTACATAACTCCAAGATATGATGACAAAATCTCGTGGGAGGCTATGTAAGTTATATTCTGCCAAGGCAATTCATTGACCTTTTATAAGCTGAAAACTTAAACTCCCTCTATATGACTGATAACAACGTCTGGTTCAGTAATCTCCCCGTTGGCTAGTCAGTACCTCACGTCAGCCCCCCCACCCCTCCCACCCTCCTCCCTGCCCTCAACCACCGACTCCCCCATACTCGCTCCTCCGCCTCTATAGCCTCCCTGCTCAACCCTCCCCTATGCCACCTTGGGCAAGCAGAAGTCGCCAGTCGTCAATGTAAGTGTTATTTAAGATGTATTTCCCATTGTTTTCCTTTAATAACTGTTTTTTCTTTATTAATGAGGAAGGTAAAAGAATATTTATTGTGGCAGTTATATTATTTTTCCCCTAACCTGTACCATTTACATGTATTCTTATGAGAAAAATATGTGTAATTTACGCTTTTTTTAATTATGCGGTGATTTCCAAGAAAGTAACCCCCGCATAAAACAAGAGGTGGGTGTACAGGTAAAGGAAATTACTGTCTCTAGAACGAATGGCTCCCTGTTCCAGCCGCAAAAATGCAGGCAATTTTAAAACAATCCACAGACATTCATGGGCACATCCAGGGTGTCATCTGCAAATAATAGAGGACCGCGAAATAAAAATCCGCAGGGGGCCCCTGTAGAGTAAATGAAAATAAAAAATAATTCATCAGGTAAATAAAATACAGTAAGCCCTCGATAACTCGGCACATATGGGGCTCTGGCCTTGCTGAGTTATCCTAAATTCCGACTTATTGAGGCACTTCCCCTTCTTTCAAAAATACAACAATAAAAAATTATCGAATACTAAATGTAAAAAAGTAACACTTTTCAGCAATGCAGGCAAAGTATATGCCAAGATTTTCCCAGATAATTTTATATATCTCAGCATTTCCTGAGTTATACTATAATACATTCCAAGACCATATCCATGCTGAGCTATACGAAATTCAGAGTTATCGAGGGTTTACTGTACTGTAAATTTCAAGTTTAACCCCGTTCGTGTTGGCGGGCGTTCATAAGACGGGGACCTCCTGTGTGTGTATATAATGTTATAACGAATGGATTCTACTATGAATATTCCTATAACGAACGGTTTTACCTATAAAATTGAGAATGCTATAACGAACGAAACTCCTACTAATTTATTGTTTTTTTATTACAAGTATTAATAATATTCTTTATTTCAGGGGTATAGATGCATATTTATGCACTTTTTTAAAATTTTTACAATTTTATATTATATTTTTCAGGGTTAAGTGGTTGTATTTAGGGGCCTGGAAAGGATTAATCCTATAACGAATGAATGCTATAACGAACAAGGTTCTAGAACCAATTAGATTCGTTAAAGTATATCCCACTGTGTTTATATATATATATATATATATATATATATATATATATATATATATATATATATATATATATATATATGATAACCACAAGGAAGAAAACGAAGTTCCCAAGCGCTTTCGTGTAATTCACATCTTCAGGGTGTTACAGTCTGTACTCACCTGAAAAATCACGTGCACCTACAGTGATTTACTTGCATATATATATATATATATATATATATATATATATATATATATATATATATATATATATATATATATATACACAGTAAAACCTCGATTAACCGACCACATATGGGGGGAAGGGGCCGACGGATAATCGAAAAAGTCGGTTAATATTACATAAAGTCTACGGAAATAAAACATACATTTTCAAAGTACCTTTCCCTAACCTACCTCATTTAACTCCCTCTATTCATTTTTGTTCATTTGCCATTCATATTTCAATAGAATTTGCTTTAAAACATTAACCACTTTAGTAAATAAATATAAACCAGCACAGAAACCGTGAATAAAAAATGGAAAAGTCAAAGAACATATGTCATCACAAAAATTTTGACCAAGTCCCAGGTTGCTGATCTGACTTTCTACCTCATTTACACACAATTGTAGGGTCTCAATTGCTTCTCTTATTATTGACAACACAACATACATATATTGTTCCTCATTCTTGATTTTTTTTTCATTTTTGCATTTATTTATGGTTCTTTATTACTATTATTATTTTCATTATCAGTATTAATATTATTACATTATCGTCCCCCAGGCCCCGATGTGGGTCAGTGACCTGTGCCCGGGTGGGCTAATCCCCGTAAAAAATTTTTTTTTTTTTTATAAGTTCGGGATTGACGATTAATCCAAAAATCGGTTAATGGAGGTTTTACTGTATATATATATATATATATATATATATATATATATATATATATATATATATATATATATATATATATATACAGTATATATATTACAGTAATACCCCACTTTACGAGGTTCTCGTTTACCCATTTCCACATTTACACGGTACTCCGCCAGAACCGGAATTCCCACTTTACGCAGTGCATCTACTCATATACGCGGGTGAAGTATAATTTTTTATTTAGCTCATAAAATTCATACAAATTACCCGGCCAGAATATAATTTACATTGCTGGAGTTCTTACAATATGATGATCATTTTGAATATAAACATCATGGATTTTGCATTAGACATACAAATTTTAGATCTAATGTAAGAATTTTGTTTACACAGAGCAAATATGTTATCCTTTGTGCAAAATATATGACGTGTATATTCAAAATATTCCCTGACCTGCAAGGAATCCAGCAATGTCAATTATATTATCCTAACTTTAGTCTGAGGTATTATTTATTACTATACCTTAAAATCTAGTGTTCTCACCCAAACATTTCCCAGAGAGGGAGGAGCCAGCGTGGGAAGAGAAGGAGTTGAGTCTTATTTGAATGGACATTAACCTGGCAACTGTATTTCTCTTAAATATTAGTTGTGTGCATACCATCATAAAATTAAGATGTTATTTTTACTACAGCATAGGTATTGTGTCGGAAAAAGTGGAGTTTGGGAGTCGGCCCAGTCTCTATTTCAATTAATCCCATATGTTCTGTTATTCCATTTACGCGTTTCTCATTTTACGCGGACCTCCGCGGGTTCAATTGACCTCGTAAATTGGGGTATTACTGTATGTATGTATGTATGTATGTATATATATATATATATATATATATATATATATATATATATATATATATATATATATATATATATATATATATATATATATATATATATATATATATATATATATATATATATATATATATATATATATATATATACAGTATTGAGAATTTCACACATCAATATGCACATCTTGTTTGGTACACTTGGGTATCAGGAATCCCAAATGGTTGCTAATGGAGTCTTTTTTGGAGAATTTCTATTTTCTTTGATAATCATATCTTGTTTTCTTTTACCACTACTGCAGTCAGTACCATCACTTTTGTGTTTGTTTTGAGACATTTTAAGGGCAGGACAGCTAGTTCCCAAAACTACAATGTTATAAAAATACAGGTACCTTAAGATGTTTCTCTTTTAAACATTCTACATACAGTACTCATATCATGATTGTTATGATGAATACCTTTACTGAATTTTGAGTCAAAATTTTTAGCTATGTGAAGAAAATAAACCTGAAATTAAATAAAAAATCTTATCTTATCTAGGCTATGCTGGATCTCCGATATGACATCCGTCACTGTTCATACCTCCCACACAGCCATCAGAATTTTCTAAGCATTTTTAATTAAAAAGAAAAAAAAAAGGCAAGTTCTAAAACCTAACCTTGGTAAAGGGTTAATTCATAGCTCGATTGAAAGTCCCTATACGTACCGGTAATTTAAAGATAAAATCATTTATGAATTATGTTGAAGATAATTTCATTAAAGCCTGTACAGTATCTCATTTAATTAAAGACACAAGAAAAAATATAAAAATATTCATGAAATATGTAACACCATAAACTATGCATGTACATATAAATTTGACAAATTTATATCAAAACATAAATGCAGCAACCAAAAATTTTTAATTGCTAGTCTGGTAGATGTACAGTATCTCATGTTTTTTTATAAATCAAGTAGTAGAGTCCATAAAAATATATTTTCATAGAGTGTATACAAAAATATCTTACCAGCACAATTGACACGCTCATCTGAACCATCTGTGCAGTCATATCTTCCATCACATCTATTGTATTCTGGGATGCAGCTTCCATCTCCACATTCGAATTCAGTTGGTCTACAGCTTATACCTATGAAGAAATATAAAATGTAACATACTAATATAATGTATCGGATAGTAAGCTGCACATTTTTTTATTTACTTATTTTTTTTTTTTTTAGGAAAAAGTGTTGCTTATATTCATCAAAATACAGTATATTGCCACTAAGATATATCATTAAGCACAAAAAAGTTATTTCCCTGATTGTATTTTGAGTCAAAACTCCTCTGCTGTGGTTTGTGGTAAATTTATCGTGCACTCGATGAAGGGTCTTAAAAATTTTATTTTTAATTTACAAAAATAAAGACATGTGTGCAGAATACATGTAATGGAACATGAAAAAAATATATATCATTTATTTAATTTGGTCTACACATTGAGAAGAACTCCTGTACTCTGTTTAGCATGCCTGAGTTATGTACAGCATACTGTATCTTTGCTTTATTATGTTGGATATATTGTAGTTCCATGTTCTGTCAATCTAAAAGAAATTTAATATAACAGAGAAATGCTGTCCACCTTGTTTGACAGTGGTGCAACTTCATTGGTTGTTTGTAACATCTTAACACTAATGTAACGTCTGAAGGTGAAACTTATCTTAATCAAGGTGAGGAGAAAAAGAGTAAAAAAACAAGAGACCATAGATGTAAGATTCCTGTTTGAAATCCAGTGGATATTTGATATGGTGGAAGCCATGTCGGGAGGTTATCTCCTGGAGTGCTGCTTTCTATGAGATGGAAGATTGACAGCTAGTGAGATAAATTAAAAGCCATTCAGGCTTTCTGGTCTCAAGATTGGGCAACATCCAATTCAATTAAAGACCTCTTTACCTTCATAATTCATTAGACCAATTGAAAATACAGGTACACTGTAGCACTGCCATTTTAATCACAAAGCATGACAAGGTGCCTTTGTCATGCTGAGCCAGCATAACCATATGACTTGTTTATCATTAAAATAGTCTTCTAAATTTCAAAAGGCATGTCTATCTGCATATCATATGTGAGGGAATTACTACACCACGTCAAGTCCCTCATCACACCACCTGTGAGGGAATTACTACACCACGTGAGGTCCCTCATAACACCATCTGTGAGGGAATTACTACACCTCGTCAGGCCCCTCATAACACCATCTGTGAGGGAATTACTGCACCACGTGATGCCCCTCATAACACCATCTGTGAGGGAGTTACTACACCAAGCCAGGTCCCTCATAACACCATCTGAGGGAACTACTAAACCACGTGAGTTCCTCCTAACACCATCTGGGAGGGAGTTACTACACTACGAGTTTGCTGTTCAACACCTACATTAATCTGTATGTTCACTGTATGTTCCTTTACCTTTCTCTAATGAAGGCTTTTGTTAAACCACCAATGTATGTAATAAGTCATTTATGTCCAATGTATATTTTCAGCCTTCGGGCTGCAGAATTTTTTCAATAAACCGTTAATTATTATTATTATTATTATCATCATTACTACCATACCACTCCTATATGGATAGGATCAGAATATAGAGCATCTGAAAAAATGGAAAAATGATAAAGAAGATTGGTATAAATGAAAATGTTTAAAGTACATGAAAAGGGATAAGATGAACAAAAAAGATAAACAATAGCAATAAATATACTTGAAATAAGCTTCTGATATCTTTTCCCTTTTGAACTGTAAAGCAAATTTCACACCTTCCATGTCCATAATTAATGATAATTGTACCACAATGGTAAAATAATTTTAATTTGCTTGTTTGTGTTTATTTACAAGAAAAAGGAAGATATCAGAATCTTTGCAGACAAAAACTAAATCAAAGCATACATTTTTCTTCATCAGACCCATCATCACAGTCAGGTACAGTATCACATCGCCATGCCTTTTCTATGCACAAACCATTTGCGCACTTAAACTCATTCTCTCTGCAGTCCACACGATCTAAGGGGAAAAAAATTATGAATTACACAGATATCAACAGCTTTGGTGCTACTGAACATACTTCATCCAATGATTTTGTCAGATGAAAATTTCTACTCACCTTAGATCTCCTTGACTCTTGTCAGGCACAGTACTAGTACAGTATATTCTAAGTAATTACCTAACATCCAAGACAGGTGGATGAGATAACTCAAGAACTGCTTCAATGTGATTCAATTTTGTTTTAAATCTAATATATTTTGCAATTGAAATTCAAAGTATATTTGCTTTGTTTGAACCCTCACACTTCTGGACCTCTCAGATCCAGATTTCGGTTAGTCCGGACGAAGTCTGGATGTGGCAAACTCGTATTTAGTCTCTCTCTCTCTCTCTCAATCTGTAAGCTGCGTTTACTCCACTGCTGCTAAAATGGACCCTATCCACATCTCCTGCCACTTTACACAGCGCGTGTCCCTCCTCAGTCTCACTTGTAGTCTTGGTGTGTATACACCATCTCGCTACCTCTCGATCAGGCCCCTTTGTTGTTCCTTGTGTATTTTGTGCCTTGTGACTGTTTTTGTGACTGTTGTGAAGTGTAGTGATGGCTCCCCAAAAAAGGCACATGCAGCTTACTGTAACTCAGAAGCTGGAGTTGTTACAAAAGTTAGAGAGTGGTTGGTCTCTAGTGAGATGCTGCAGCGAATATGGCGTCGCTAAGCAAACGGTGTCTGATATACGAAAGGCTAAGGGTTCTCTGCAGTCATTTGCAATGAAATATAGTCTAGATTCTTCAACCCCTAAGACGACTATTGAGGAGTGCAAGCTGATGTACAATATTATGATTATCGTTAATGCGCCTTCATCCCCCGGTTCAAACGGAACCCCCCCCCCCTCCGAATTGTCCGGAAGTGTGAGGGTTTACTATATGCTATCTCTGATCATTGCCTAATAATAATACAGATTAAAACATTCACAGTACAGGACACTGCTCACAATCACCATGTCGTCCTGATGCAAAAGCATGACTTGAAGTTTTCTCATAATTGTCTTGCAGTATTTCTTACCTGGCTCAAATTCAAAGCCTTCCCATGGTGACCAGGCTGCACTGTATTTTAATACAACTTGATAGATTTTTAGAATTATTATGATATACTGGTATAACAATAACAATTACAAGTAAAATGAAAGACAATTCATTGCCACGCAGGTAAGTGGCAGTGAAGAGGATGACACAGATGAGTTCTGAATACAGTAATAGCAAAATGGAAAGACCCAAATGTCCAAGAAGTTCCAAGTTGGGCTAAGTATTTGTATCAAGATCTTGACAAAGGATTTGATGCTTAATTGAGAAGAAAATACTCGATATCTTATAAATAGGAATGTTCTTCATAAATTAGTTTTCATATGCATAGTACCTGTAAAATATTGGGAGTGAAGATATTACAAATTTACAATTGAGTGAAAAATATCCTTTCATGCTTGCCCTCTGTATGTATATTATGTATGCTGTATGTATATTATGTATGTATATTATGTATGTGCTCCATTTATATACACTATTTATTCAGCCTAGCTAGCAGCGTGTGGCAATGTATTTACCATGTCCCACACGCCTAATTAATGTGCCTGGCGACATATGGGAGCTGTTAATGTATCACTTGCCACATGTCGCCTAGAGGCTAGTTGACCCCCCAGACAGAGTAAGGAGCGCCACCTCGCTTGTGTATCTCTGTTTATCCAGGAAATAGAACCTACGAAAACTCTACAGGTGTTTGTGTTCACTCCTGTAGATAGAACTTGATACCCAGAACACATGCACCCTCCAATCCATCATTATCAAGTATATTCCCAATATCCCTAACTATAAAGTGTGGGTAAATTTTCTTTTGTTTAGTAGGTACAATATGACACAGTTATACAGTATATTGTAAAAAGAAAATCTAACCCATATTAAATTTTTATACAGAAAAATGCAAGTTAAGACAAAATTAGTAAATTTTAAATAATTTAGCATATTAATGTGCTTTATTAAACCATTAACAAATTATCTTCTACATCTACAAAGAAACTCGAAGAATATGGAAATAAAATTAATTATATCTAGAATTATGATGATATCACAACATGACAAGGCTATCTAAGGAAAATACTGTATACTGTATTGTGAAATCAACTAAATAACAGTAAATTCAACTTTATTAGTAGTCAAATAAAATACAGTACAACTATATTATAAAAAATAAAGAGTGAGGAAATAAAACTTTAATGATATTGCAAGGGAAAATTCGCTGTAAGATAAACTTACACATGGTATCTAGAATATGGGAATGGTCTTCTATTTTATTTAAATGGAAATTAAAATATAGAAATGCAAGAAAAGGATTAATTGGTTTCATGTTTGCTTCAATTGTGATTTTAATTACCACCAATATGGAATAATTTATGAAAATTTCAGGCAAAATGTCTAAATTCTAACCACCACTAATAAAATGCAAAATAATGTGTGTGTGTGTAAACCAAAATTCACATCCAGCCCCACATGGTGTGTGAGACACCTGCTCAGTACAAAAAATTTGCCAGAGCATCATTACAATGTGACAGAAATTTGATATAAAGCAGTTTTCATACAGTAAACACAAAGTCCCAACACACATTGATACAAAAGCACTCCCTTACCTGAGCAAAATGTGGGTTTTTCATCTGTTTTACTTTGTTCTGATATGTCTACCTTCAAAGCCGGGGAGGCAACTTTCTTGACAATTTTAAGTCACAGTGATAATAAAAGCCGATACATCACTCCAGACAACTGTACACCACTGATGTAGAGATAAATCTCAATATACCTTTGCAAAATTGATAAGTTTACACTTCTGGACAGTGATGAGAAGAGGTTTAGTGGTTGTAGGGTGACTGTGGACCCTAAGGTGTTTTAATTGTCTAAGCTAAAGTCTTGATTTGACACATTTGCCAACACTTTTGAATTCATTTATCCCTTATTTTTTCGGTCTTCTCATAGGAATAAGATTTTCTTGCCTCTTAAGAGTAGTTAAACTTTCTATAAAAGATTTCCTATATCCACAAAACCTTGATATTTGTGCTGGTATGCCACCAACAGGGTCCTTCACACAAATTTCTAACTGACCCCTTTGTTCTTATAGAGATGCCAATGATCAATGTTCTTAGAAATGGTGGCAGAGCAAAACCCATCATTATGGAGTGTTCCATTAGATGTTGCTCTATTGTATGATAAAACAATTCACAATGGTGAAGCATTGCTCAGAGTGCAGAAAAAAATTGGTAAAAGTACAACTAATTATCAACTAATCTAAGCCCAGCCTACTATGCAGCAAGCATTACCTTTTAGAAAAAGTTAAATTTAACATGACTAACAACATGAATAAACTGGCTGGCTGGGGTATCTTTGAAGGCTGTTAACCATCATGTCGCACAAGACTCAGGATAAAGTTTACAGTAAATCCCTAACGGACCTTGGCTTTAACAGTATACTGTATTATGAACTAAGGGCCGTTAAAGTAAAAAATAAAAGACCATTCGTATCCAAATTATTGTATTACAAATAATTATAGTAATTCTCCATTTAGCCCTACCCTGCATAACAATGATTTGTTACAGAGCTGTTTGGTCCTCTCCAAGATTTATTTTTTACTGTTCCCGGGCCCGGAACGAAAATGTTTGTTGAGATTTTCTCGGAAAATGAGCCTTATTTTTATCCCCAGAACTTGTTCACAGACTCAGGCTTATTTCCATTCTAGCTTTTGTAGTGTTCTGGGGACCAGGGGTACTGGCAAATAGGGAGATTACTTTTAACACACACACACACACACATGCAAGCATGTACTCTCTCCCTCTCTCTCTCTCTCTCTTTCTCTCTCTCTCACACACACTCTCTCTCTCACAATCTGTCTCTCTCTCATAATATCTCACTCACACACACACACACACACTTTCTCTCTCTCTTGTGTGTGTGTGTGTGTTAGTAAGAAGTAGTAGTAGTACACACACATTAATATATCTAAGAATATATATACTGTACAGTATATGTGTATATATATATATATATACTATATATATATATATATATATATATATATATATATATATATATATATATATATATATATATATATATATATATATATATATATATATATATATATATATATATATATATATACTGTATATATAAGAGTTATATAACAAACAATAGTCCTTACTTCATGGTCCTGTAAATTACTTGTGTTCATGGTCATTTGCGCATTATTATGGCCTTATATAAAAAAAACAAGTTTTAGACAATTTTGTTACTGATGTTCACAAGTAATTTTATCATACAGTATTGTTGATGTCATGTTTAGGAATACTGTATAATCATTTTTAGATTGAGAAATGCTTGACTGGGCATTCATTTTTATAAAACTCAAATGAAAACTGGCAATATTCACAAGAGCTGTTACTCATAAAATCCAAAAATTATTAGTAAACAAGACACCGCTAACCTGGGAAGGGAAGGCATCCTCTCTCATCAGAATTGTCATAGCAATCATTTTTTCTATCACACCTTTTGTCCAAACCAACGCATTCTCCAGAGGAGCAAGCGAACTGGTTGCTTGAACACGAGGTGGTTTCTGGGGCTGTCGGAATCAAATCAACTTTAGACAGGATGCATAAACAAAGGAGCCAAGTCACAACAATGGAGCCGAGTCACAACAAAGGAAGGCATCAGGATGCACACTACATCTGGGTACAGAAGCACTACTTAAAAAAAAAAAAAGAAGAGATTACAGCCTAGGGCACACATTAAAGCTATTCAAGGAGCACTTCAGCAAAATAACTTATAAATGCTAAGCAAAGATACAAATCTTCAGATAAAAAGCATAAGACAGTATAATAGATACCCAGAAAACTGGCCTCCGAAAAAATGGTTTGTGAAGCACAAATTATATAAAGGACATTAGTAGGAGAGACAGGTAGATAAATTTTTTGCTACTAATACAATGATGTAAAAATATAATAGCACTTAAAAAACTGCCAAACAATTACATCAAATACCTTCTATGCATCAGGCAAGCAAAGTAATACAAAAAAACACAAAATACTATTTATACTTCAACTTTCTACTAATATTGTAATTCTAACAAGAAAAACACATTGACAGAACTCTAACATGCTTCAAGCAAAAGAAACTACCTTAGATAATGGTAAACATACAAGTTCATGACACTCATTTACAGTTTTTCAACATTAAAATTCTTTGGGCTTCTGACCTTCACTGTAAACAGACCACAAATTACCATTTGAAATACTGTACTAAAATAAATTCACAATGCACATACAAACACAGACTTTTATTATATATATATATATATATATATATATATATATATATATATATATATATATATATATATATATATATATATATATATATATATATATATATATATATATATATATATATATATATATATATATATATATATATATATATATATATATATATATATATATATATATATATATATATATATATACACACACACATCTTTGAATTTTCAGGGGTCTTCTCTTCATTTTGCATGATGCTGAAACAATTTTCTGTGCATAAACTTATGTCAACTGAATAACAGTTGGAGGTTTTATATTAAGTACAAAATAATGTTTTGAATTTTTGTGCTAACAAACTGAAGTACTGCTTTTAAGAACTGTTGAATACTGCTAGATTCTGAATTAATTCTGCAGGTTTACCCCTCCCTTATCAGACTTACAACTAATCTCCCAATTAATGACGCTGTCACAGAAAAAGCCTTATCTAGCAAACCTCCCAAGTAACAGCACATTCAACCACTGTGCAGTTATCCAGTTGGCCACAGACTCAATTCTACTATTTCTTACGACATTCAAACAATAATCGCCCCACAAAACCAAAAATAATTACAAAATAATAAAATATATCATTTCAAATAACAGACTCATGGTGGTGGTTTACACTGTCCAGATAGATGCATGATATTCTAATCCCAAGCTGATAAAGAGTAAACAAACTACAGATGCTCACTGTCATTTTAGGCTTTTAAGGTGTAGGAAGATAATTCAATTCATTTAGCAGTCTTCAGATGTTCCTCAGATCAGTTTCTCAGCAAGGTTTAATAAACAAGAGGGTAGCTCTTGAAAGCAATAAAAAATTCAGAGAAAAATAAAAAACACCCTGATATCATAAGGCATATTAGAGTGCAGGTGTGTGTGTGTATATATATATAAAACAATAACACATTATCATTCAAAACTAGTTCTGTAATAGCATATTAACAAACCAAACATAGCATTAGCATAACAACAAAAGACAAAAGGAAAACAACACATACGACATTCTGCATCAGATTCATCAGATCCATCAGAACAATCAGGAAATCCATCGCACCGAAAAGCTTGAGATACACAGTTCCCATTGCTACATTGAAACTGGTTACTAGAGCAGCGAGATGCTGGAGTTGGTGGAACTACCAAAAAATAAATAAATAAATTACATATATTTATCACATTCCAAACCCACCATACTAAAAATAATAAAAATTACATTTAAGACATTTCAGACAATCTAAGGACATAGGGGTGAGGAAGGTGAGTACATGCACTAAATTTTGGCGGCTTATTAAGCCACCAAATCTTTTGCCATTATACTCTTTGTAATGTCATTCTATAATGTCAGGGATGCAATGAATGCAAGATACAGCAAACTCCCTCTAATCCCGACTAATTGGGGGTGGCTGTCCGGTTTAGCTAAAATTTGGGGTAGGGCAAGGACCTGTCTTGTCTATATTGCAGGGTGAAAAATTCCTGAGGGTGGGGGATTTCCAACTCAAAGCTACCTAAGAACACTGAACCTGCTGTAATTTTTTGTCTAGATTTAACACTCTTGGGAATTTTATATGCCATATGAACTGGGTCTTGTGTGTGTGTGTGTGTGTGTGTGTGTGTGTGTGTGTGTGTGTGTGCGTGTGTTTTGTTTTTTTCGCCAATTTTAACATCTGTGGGAAAAGTAAATTTTTCCTCAGTCTCTCATATGCTCTCAGTAGCATGGCACTGGGTCTCAGAGTCTCAGTATAGCTGTACTCGGTGAGTCATTGAGAGGCTGGTGTTGCCTGGAGCTCTCATACACCTGGCAGCAGTGCATTCTCTCTCACCTGTGACACTCGGCTCCATAGAAGCCTCACACCCCAATAATACCTCCCTTTGGTGGTCCATATCATATTTTTGTTTTACATAAGTGTATATTTATTTACAAAAACACCTAGATCAACTATTCAGGATTAATTTGATACAAAACTTAAGTTTCTAACTTAATTAGAGCTGATTTTATAGACACTGGCATAAACATTTCTTAAATTTCTTTATAAAAGAATTGAGTTCCCATCATTATATTGTGCTGAAATGTTTTGTTTAAGGTAATTTTATTGAAACAGTTTTGTAGAGAATTTATTCATGATCATTTAACTTTCTAACACAATTAGAACAAATGCTATGGATAAAAGTTTATTCACTTTTTTGTTCACCATAAATATTTTCACTCGTGACTGTGGCCTAATGTAATGGGAGAATCATAAGAAAATTTTACAAAGGAGAAGAGTGTTTCATATGGTATACATTAGTAGGGCACTATTATATACTTGTTTATAAAAATACAGAAGCACATACTGTAGTATATGTTAATAATAAAGTACGTACTGTACTTATTAATTATTAATTTATTATGAGGCCATTAAGGCAGGTGGTTGTACAACACTCACAATGTACATTACTGTAGGTAGAGCAAAGGTTATGTTTTCACTGCTAATTTCATTGACTGTATATACAGTACACTACAGGTATTTATATTTCTTAAACACTTCAATTTAGTGCTCCTCAATAACCACCTCCACCACCTCTTCTAAGGCAGTTGCTCAATTATCCCCCAGTGCCACCACAGCTGGCAGCCCCTGCTTATGCAAACTTTCCCCAGGATTGACTGGGGATTGGTTGTGTTCTTCCTGGTTAGGGATACATGCGTTCAATGCTGGACCCCAGTCGGGTTTTGCAAGAGCATCCGGATTCAGCAAGTCCAGGTTAGAGGGAGTTCACTGTCTATTATAGTTATATTTTTTATATTATTTTGTTTATTCGATTTTGCCATGTCTATATATTACATTCAATAATTGCAAATTACATTACATCCATGACTTGGGGGAAAATCGTAACCAAACTTAATAATAAAAAAATCGCAATAAAAAGTTTTGAAAGTTTTTTCTGAGCACTGCTTACAGGAAACTATAAAGCGCCACATTCATGGTGATACGACGCTGAGAAACATGAACGGGTAGAGTCTGTGTGTACTAACCTGCCATTCCCCAAATGATAATTCAGCAATGATATATGACAGTACAACATCTTTACTCACCTTTCTAAAGTGTGTACCAGTAAAAGGATTTCAGTAAACTTTATGAAAACTATAATCATTAGAGGCAAATTACAGGAGACAGAGAGTATTAACATTCAACTTCAGATCATGAAAAAAGTAAACAGGACAAAAAAGACATAAAGCAAACTCCCTTACCTGTTCCACAGTCTTCATCTGAACCATCGCTGCAATCTTGGTGACCATCACATCGATAGGCAGCGGGAATACATTGGCCATTTGGACATCTCCATTCATCTGGTTGGCAAGCTGCTCTCAACAGGAACCAAGACCAAACAGAAAATCATTGAGTTAGATGATTATTATCAATATTCACTAATATCAAATCACTGGTAGTAGGGTATTATTAAAATTAGTGAGTGCAGTATTAGTAAAACTGAGAATAAATTAAATTTGTACTACACTCCATCACTAAAATTAATACAAACATGAAAACTAGTAACTAATAACATTTATAAATATAAAAATTAGTTATAACGAAGCTAAATAACAATACAACAGAATCTCATTATTTTTAGTGTTGCTATTACGAACTTCGCCAAATTCGAACAGGTTATCTCTACTTCAAACCACTTCTTTAGGTTCGAATTATATCATCCTAATTCAAACCTAACCAAACTCATGGTTACCAAAGAACCAATCTTATCTTAATCTATATGTGTATATTTAATGACAAAATATATTAAAATTATTCTATCTTCTATAATTATGGATTTTTAAGAACATACCTTAAGCATTAAAGGAGGATGAATATAAAATATTCTTTTATTAGGAATGCATTTCTAATTTACTCAATATTAAGTTATAAAATCCCCTCCTATTTGAAAGTATACCTGGTATTTCAAACTCCCTTTTCCCCTCTTTAGTTAAAAATATTGGAGTTCTACTGCAGCGAAGCTATCAAAATATCTACCAACATATGTTTCAAAATCCTAAATGTCAGAGTGCCGATTAAGAAGGGCTAATTCACAATGGAAAAAAATATATAGAACATATTCCTGTACTGAACTGTGATTGATCGTGAGCTGCAATTTCAGTTTCAAGTACAGAGGGTCCCCGAGTTACGAACGTCCAACTTATGAACACCCACCAATACGAACGAGGTCCCATAAGGTCAATTATTTCAAGAATTTGACATAGGTACAACTGGTTCGTAGTGTTAATGTACAAGAACTAATTTGAGTTGCATAGTGGCAAGGCAGATTGGTGGGTGAGGAGTAATGTGTCACTCAGCCACTCACCTTGAGGGAGCATCAGTACGCCTTACTCACACCTCAGTAATGTATGTGATCAAGTACAAACTGTTGTTTTTTGCTTATTAACTCTATTTTTCTGCCCTCATCACAGCTCCCAAATGCAAACCTGATGCAAGTGAGCGTAGTGCATCCAAGAAAAGGAAAACAATTACAAAGGAAATGAAAGTTGATGTAATTAAACTTTCTGAAAAAGGTGAAACACACGCAGTCATTGGTAAAGGGTTGGGCTTCAATCGGTCAATGATCGGAAAAATTTTGAAAGATAAACACAAAATTCTTGACCATGTAAAAGGATCTAAACTAATACACTCAACTGTGATAACAAAACAAAGAAGTGGATTGTTAGTTGAAATGGAAAGATTGTTAGTGATAAGGGTGGATGATCAGCCAGCCCAAGGTTTCAATGCAAGTGTTAAACTTTAATTTTTACTTTCCTTTTCTGTATTTTGTCATTCAATTTCTTCTTTTCTTTTAAATTAAGTGATTTGAGATGTATAAAAGGACTTAGGCTATGATATAGTGCACATAGGGTATGTGTTCTGACTTAGGTACATTTCTGGCTTAGGAATGTCCTCAAGAATGAAACTTGTTCATAACCCGGGGACTCCCTGTACAGTACTGTAATTTAAATGAATTTTTTCACTGTTATGGATGTACCTTATACATTTGGCTCTTGAGTCCGATGGATGTACGAGATACCGTACTGTACTATACATTTCCCCATCCCCATTTCTAATATGTTAGAGCAGCCATGAGCCATATAATGATGCCATATGTTACCAGCAGTAATAATTTACCCCAAAAATTTTATAGGTGCTCAAGTACCACAAAACACCACAGTGGAGTAACACTTATTGAAACACTTCTGGCAACTGCGAGTGATACCCATACATAAACACAAATGTACAGCTACATGGGAAAAAATACACAAAATTTTGATAGAAAGCAGAGAAACCCTGTATAGAATACCACCATGATGATGATGATGAAGTTAAGCTTAAGTAAAGAGACAACCTGTCAGCATGGGGAGACACAGTGGCCCAAGCTGTCATATCACGATGGAAACAAAGAAACTGTAGCAGCTAGCCAAAATTTTTATTCTCATGTTTTATGGCTTTTAATAGTAAGTTTAATTAATTCATAAGGCCTTTAAAAAAAACAAAGACAAACATAGGTGGGATGGAGGGCTGCAGAGATAGACCAAGCTGTGGACTGAGAGGGTTAAAAGAGTGAAGTGCAGAATAAGATACGGTATATGACTGAAAAATCTCAATGTTATTTGTAAAGATATTACACAATACTTACGGTCATTACTTTTATGGAAGCAATCAACTACAAGTATACTGTATTTGTTATAAATTAGGGACAAATTTATTGGTGAACTCTATCATTCATTATAGAAATTAAATGCTTTTTCCCAGTTCAAAATAATAAATTTACAATTCAAGAATGCATGTGCGATCAGGCGAGAAGCACAAGATTGTTTGAATCACTTAGGACTCGAACCCAAGACTTCCAAGGTGCCAAGACAATACGCATATAAATTACTGTACACCAGTCCAAAAATTTTCCACTAATGCATTAATCACTAAGCAACCTTATGTTAGTCTACATCGGGGCAAGGAGATCTTTCTTCCACACTGCACATAATAAATAGCATCAAAGCACATGAGGTGAAACTGTACATTCAAGATACGACATATGGTAATAAATTCAGAACAATAGTAAATTTCATTTAGTTCCTGCCTCCAAAACCCTTTTATTCATCAATAAGCCAAAATTAATGAGGTAACTGTTCAGTAACTGTAGTGTGTCTCCTATATACACAGATACGGTCAGGGTTGGTATCTCTTAAATATTTTTTGGAGTTCTTTTTTTCTTAAGTTATATAGTAATTATGCCCAAATGGCTGACATTAGTGTTCTGCTTCTCAATGGTACTTGTGAATATTAAGTACTGTACTGGTAATTTAAGGAGGAGTAAAACCTTTATGTTGCAATGTTTTCTATACTAGTAGGAGAAAACACTGTATATGTAATCACAGAAATATTTATATACAGTATTATCGAAAATTGCGGCCTATAAGTCGACCTTTGAAGCTCCAATTTTTTTGTTCAAAACTAGGGTTCGTCTTATATGACATGTATAAAATATCAACCTCTAAGGACACTCCACCATTAGAATCAGATTTTCACTTTACCTTACTGGTAGATCTCAGTCACTTAATTTCCAGCACTTCCAAATAAGTTTTACCTTACTGTAGCATTTTTCCAGAAGGGTAATTGTTACTGAACTCGGCCTAAGGTCAGTATTTACATTAGTTATACCGACACCTTTCAAAACATTAAAATAGCTTTTGGTGTTAACTATGGTTAATTACAAACAAATGTTACTAGGGGAGTTACTTGTAATATTTGTTGTTAAATTGTTTAAAAATGCAGTTGAGGTATACAGTACTGTACAGTAATCATGTAATGCACCTGGATTTTGTAAATGTTAACACGAATGTTCTGTAAAGTTTTAAATGAGGCAGGCACCTGGGAACAGCTGGCAGGCCTGAGGCAGCTTGGTCAGTGTTGTTAACATTTGTTATATATATATATACACACACACACACTGTATATTTTTTTATTTATTTTTTTCAGCTTCCTTGCTCAAAAATTGCATAAGATATTGCCTGCACCAGCAGGCAATGTGGCAAATACACGGTGCAACTAATGAGTAGCCCCTTTTCAGAGCTCACATTCTCGGGACATGCACTTTGTTGAAAGAATGTAGAAGAGGGGTTCATTATACAATAGGTGTGAGTTACAACCAAACGCACATCTTTCAAAGCAATAGCTCAGTAAGGTTTTTAGGAAAACCGTCTCTGTTAAATTAGCGAAGTTGATCACATGAACTACAGACCCTTTTTTGTGATATTCATATGAATAGAGCAAAGTAAGTCAGTAGGGCTCTCAACATCCAATAACTGGAGCATTTTATTAACTTTCAAAATTTACACCAGACTGTGACATCCATCACCCCTCCCCAAACAATACAATAAACCACATGATCTTGTAGCACATGTGGATATAAACCAATAATAGCAAAACCTGCTAACAGAGAATTTCTTTAGAAAAATCAAAAGTTGTGGATTCAACCCAATAAATGCAATGCAACCAACACAGATTGCCAGGACATTAGTTGCCTAATGTATAGAGAAAGTAATGTCTAGCATAAAAATAACCTCATACGATATAAAAAAAGGCCACCAGTGAGTTACATCATCACAAAATTGTAACACATACCAAAACCTATCGGTTTCATATTTGACGTAAATCTTTTGAGTGAATCTTGATAAATTATCTGAGAATGAATAACAGAGAAGCAAAAATTAAATTAAAAGGTAACAATAATCACTAGTAGACAAAAGACACAAAACCAGTAATGCAATCTCACAGAAGACACTAACATATTTTATTGATAGAGTTGCCCAACTTTCTACACATCAATAAACTTTGCTCAAACAACACTTAAACACCTTAAAAATTATTACAAAACATTCAACAGCAACATGAGCATTTTACAGTGTAAATTTTTTTCACTCACTGCATCCCTCTTCATCAGACCGATCAAAGGGGCATTCAACAATACCGTTGCATCTGTATTGTTGATCAATGTACAGCCCACTCTTGCACTGGAACTCAAAAGGACCTGTTTTAAACATTAAAGTTTGCTATATACTGTACTGTAGTCGTATTTCCAATACTGATGATTCTTCACGGTCCTACCCATTACAAATAAAACAGAAATCATAAACTAAATATAACGGTTTTAAATACGAGAGAATACATATACGGTAGTTAAATGATTACATGGTGGATTAAGAGCTGCATTATCTGAGCAGTGGAATGGAGAAAGCCTTTATCACATTTATAACATCATCACAGTACAGTGATTCTTTTGTATGATGATTTCCATGAGAAGGCTAATTAGTGATGTTCAACATGACAGCCAAACTGGCATATCCAGGTGGCTACTTTCATTCAATGACACACCAATGAATCATTAATTGTTGTACTTGTTTATCATTCGCATAAATTTCAAGAGAGGCTTCTGAAACAGTAGGACAAATAGTCTACAACTGCCTTAGCAAGAAGAAGAAAGTTCTAAAGAGATCTTTAAAAACATACAGTAGAAATACGATAAATCGGACAAATTGAGGCAGACCCCAGTTTGAAAAAGCAAATCTATGGGTGTCAAGAAATAACCCTGCTTATCTAGAATGTTTCCAAAAAATCAGACACAAGTCTGATTGTCAATAACTATTTTCACTGAAATGATAGTTTTGTACTGCAAAGTGTTTACCCTTAGTCCAATTAGTAGAAGTGTTTCTCCATGTGTACTGGGTAGGAGTGTGTCACCAACCAGGGTTAACCCAATCATACTTGCCCGGGGCAAGTGAAAATTCCTTACAACGAATCGTCTTTTAAAAAACCATGAGTCCGTCAGGCGAGTGATAATTTTGCCTCATGTGAAAAAGATCTTGTAAGTAGATCCTACAATTTTGAAGGGTTTTATATTGTACAGTTCAATCTGCATGAATATTGATTAATACTCGTCAGCTGACTTAACGAGGCGCCACTAATATAGGAAAAGATGATGAGTGAATATGTAGTATATTATAGTACAGTAATTATTACTGCACACTAACAATGAATAAATGTAGATTATTAAAAAAAAAAATGTCAGCCCAGGGTTTAAGTTCGACACACACTGAGCCGCAGAAAAGCGGTAAGGTTTTACATAAGATAATTAAAAAAATGGTGATGGTAATCATCCCAGAAAGAGAGCAGTAGACAAGTGCATATTGCATCATCCATATGTTGTGCGTATTCACACACACACACACACACACACACACACACACACACACACACACACACACACACACACACACACACACACACACACACACCTGCTCCACTCCATCACCACCAGATGTACAGTATCTATTTTGTGAGCCACTGTTTCTGCCATTAAGACTTTTTAAAAGACATTCCCACACATTTTTAAAACAATTACGGGTTAGTGGATATTTCCGTGGACCAGGGTAAAATTTTTAAATTCAGCAGGCTTGCCAACACGTGAACAAGGTGCTCACTGAATTTGTTTGTTTTTGCTCTCACTATGTTGATGTCCCATGCCCATGAACCTGCTCTATATGGTTACTGAAAAAATACAGCCGTCTGCAGACAACTGTGTTTGGGAAGTCATGACTCAAATCCTCATTCCTCATAAAACAAGCTCCATCAAGTTTCAGTCTCCGTTACAAATTTTAAAATGCTACAGTAGAGTAAATAACTTCATCTTGATACCTTGTTTTATTTTATTTCCCATCATAATAAATGGTTTCTCTCATCACGATTTTTTATTTATTTATTCATTTTTTTGCTAGGTTACTACATCGTGGGACGGAGGGAGAAGTCGCCATTGATACAACATATCCTTTTATTCTCAAGTTATTGAAAAGCTTGGATGTCCGATGTGAGTCCAAGGAATTGTTTAACAATTTCTAAATAAACATTAGTCCTATTTTGTACGGTGGTATATTTTTAACTTTTATAGTTAACCAAATTTTTTTTTGGGGGGGGGGAGGGGGTGAATATTCTGGGGATAAGTAATTTTTCCGGGTTTGAGAAAATCGTCTGGTTAGCCGGAAATCTTTCAACCCCGGAAGTGCTCTGCACCAATTGTCCCGGCTAACGGGGATATCACTGTACTATTAATAATCTATAATGTCTAGTTCAAAAGTTACGGCACTTTTAGTTTTCACCTATCACCGATGACGATTTTCTTGGATTTGGTCCCTAGTGGGAGAAGGGACAAGTTGCAGAAAGTCTACCTCCCTTTTTTTCATTCTTCGGGTCAATAAACAATAATCCAGTTCAAACTCTCCCAACTTAAAAAATTTTGTGGGGTTACATATCACTGCCTGGACTAATATACCTACATCCCCTGGCTGTATATCAGGATATGGGTAATAATCCCCCGGAGTTAAAGGGTTAATGTCCATTTCACATTGCAAGAGTACATCAACAAATTAATCATGGCGACTCAATGTGGCAAATATATAAAATTAGAAATGTGCCCCTAATATGCCCTCTGAGAACACGATACCTGGGATAGTGGGCCTTGGTGCAGGCTCCAGTAGGAAAAAGCTACTTTAGTTGAGAAAGTAACTCAAAATTTACAGGCAAATGGACATCCCACTCCAAAGACAACCTACTTACTCCCACTGAAAACCCTATATTTTCTTCCATTTCTTCAATTGCAAACAAATGAGAAATAATCCAAAAACACCTGTGAAATACCCAGCTTTATTATAAGCAATTGTGAGACATCTAGTGTTATAATAAGCACCTGTGGGGCACCTGCAGTCATGAGGATTATATTGGAAATATATGGCATCATTCGGAGTCATCAAATTGCATTGGTTACCTGGTAATCTATTTTTACCTCTAATGGTTTTCAAATAATTTTTTGATGCACCACTTGATACTTGTTTTGCATTTAAAATTTGCTGGATTGTTAAGGTGAGAAATTTTCATGTAGGCATAAGATACAATTGGATCTTAATGAATATTGAGTTGATGTTTAATGTGATTCTACAATACAGTACAGTACACAGTAGTGATAGGTGCTGACTTGTCATTTTGAACAATATCCAAAGTAATTTTCTTTCTTTTCTTCTATTTTAAAGACAATGTTGTCATGAATCAATGCCTTTTAAATAAATTTTTGTTCCCTAATGTGTCGGTGACATTTCAATAAAATAATGAAAATATGAGTAAGTAAATAAAAGACTTATTGCACATGCAGTAAATTATGCTGCACAAACTATTTTCCAATGAGGACTTACAATGACCTTGACCTTTGCAATTTTTACCCCAAAAGCAACAGGGTTCTTTTTAATCCCAAGGAGAGCCCATCTATCATTTCTGGGAAATGTAAATGATATATAATTCAACTTCTATGGAAACCATTTTCCAATAAAATCTTACAATGACCTTGACCTATGACCATTTGTTTTAGAACTCATTAGAGTTCATCCTGTCTACAAATGAAGCACATGTACAGTTCCCAAAAAGAGTATCGTTATATTTTCTGTCACTACAATTGGAACACTAAATGAAATGCTTTGATATGATCCTCAGTGCATCATCATAAGTTTGTACGCCTGCTCGCCATATCAGCAACAGCTAAAGCTGTGGGCAGGACTGGGGCAGGAGGTCGTCCTTGTATGGCATACTAAATACTTCAGTATAACAAGAAATCCCAAAGCCTATATTAATGTATGTATCATGTATGGTAGAGGCAAGGCATTTGTAAACAAGCCACTGACTGATTACAATAACACTAAAATATACATTAAATGGAAGTGGTGTGGGACATCATAACCGAGACTGAGACAGACCTCAAAACAGACATTTCACCAATATGTCATTGTACTAACAGAGTCTCATTCGTATTGAATTTCACAATATACCAACTCGTGTTGTTCACGATATGTGTGATTTATGAAGTGATTAAGCAAATTATACTTTATATTGGAGTCAACAGCTACTGCAATATACAATATACTGTATTGGTCGACATGGAATTTACCATGTTATTGATATGTAAATTGCACTAATTTGACACCGTAATAAGGTTTCAAATCAAGGAGCTTGCAGGACACAGAACCCCCTTGTCCACCTATAGTAAGATATTTGTGGTTGTTAGCTTCATCGTGGAAGCAGTTGTGAAGGGCAATGATACCATGTCTCACATCTTGTGATGTCTCCCTGATAATTCCTCGCTCCATTTGATGTAAGGTCCCGTTGATGACTGACATGGAGTTGGTATACATTTATGGCTTCCACTTCGCGTCATGTAATATTTACGATCTGAAGCCTCGGAGGATGCACAGCGTTCAAAAACGTATACAGGTACATGCTTTCATGCTCAAAGGTTGCAGACGTAGAACTACCAACCATTCAGAAACATGTAGAGTAACATTGCTCGGAAAGTCTCGAATCACATCGACCCCCCTGGTTAGAAATACTTTTTTGGGGGAACTTTACCAAAGCTTTGTTTAAGTGTTTCAAACTGTTCTCCAGATATAGTACAGAAATAGGAACTATCTCCAAGGATAACAGTATATTAACAAGATAAAATAAAGCTTAAAAACAATATAAAGTACTAAAACGAGAAACAGGGAGTAACTCATCAGGATCTTGACAGGGAGAACAGAATCAAGAGGAAACAAGGAATCTTTATTCTCTATCAAACTTTCCCTCTAATTGATGTGACACTACCATGGGGATATTTGTTATGGTATTGGTAACCTAAAGTTTAAAACACGACAAACAAAATTTGTTCTTTTCAGATTTCATTATCAAATATAGCCTGCTATTCGAACTATGATAAATTGGTAAAATCAATGGATGCTCACCGAAAATAAAGACTGAGATTAATACCTGTGACCCCAAAGTGTAATATGTTGACCTTCATAATAGGGACATTAGACTTATTTGCAACGTTTGCAATACAATGTCTTGTTGGCTTTATCCTCTCCATAGATCAAAATGAAAATGCCGTCACTAGTTCAAAAGTTATAAAGTAGACATAATAAAGGATGATAAAAAAAAATAAATGAATGGATGGATAAAGCAGCAATTAAATGCTCCTTCCTTCTGGGGAGCATAAGAAATGTATGATATTTATAGAAGTCGTGGATACATACACCACAGGAAGATTTCATTTATCTTCTAAAAAAGAATGAATCAAACTAGAGAGAACATAAATGAATAAATTAATAATCACTTACGACAGCCACGTTCATCTTCTCCTCGCGTGCATTCTTCAATTCCATTACATCGTCGACTAAGTACTAGACACTGGCCATCATCGCACCGCATTTCATCTGGTCTGCATGCTGTTGCTGTGGGATATCATAATGCATTGAAATAATGGAAAATTCAAAATTAGATAGTGTAATTATACCTATTATACATAAATCATAATCCAAATACTTAAACAATGCATGCAATATAAAACTGTGAAAAGGGCATTATACAGTAGTCTTAATACTGAATAATAGACATTATCAAGGAGACACAAAAAAACTAACATATACAATGTGCATGACCTGTATCTGTTCCACTGACAATGTGAGAACTCAAAATATTTTGAGATTTTGGGGTTTCATTTTTCTTTGTGGTTACCTGAATCTTAATGGATCACATGCCCCTTCTGTAACTTGTTTGTATTAAATATATTTTGTTTAGCAAAATAAAGACAATAGTATGAATTATTTTAATTCAGAAAATATTGTACATCATACTATATATATATATATATATATATATATATATATATATATATATATATATATATATATATATATATATATATATATATATATATATATATATATATATATATATATATATATATATATAGATAGATTCTTTTTAGTACTGTATTCATGAAAGTATCAGGAACAATATGAAATAAGGAAAGAACGATGCTTTGGTGTTACCATTTTACAGTTAGAAGTTCCTATTTGCCCTATACTGTATCATGCACAATTCAATAAATTAAATTAAATCTATAATGTACATTGATTCAATTCAGTGACTACACAGTGTGTGTATTTTCAGAGAATTCTCCCATATGGATTGTATATCAACTGAAATAATGCATAGAAATTATATTACTTTCTGAGTGAAGAGCCATCCACCAAATATACTGCTCTGCAAGATAATTAATTTTTGTGTATTCATCATTATTCACTTATCACCATAAAATTCCACTTCCCTAATGCTTATTTTCAAACATAAGCATCAGCCATCCATATGGCCACATAAGCATATGCAATCTGTTTATCCTTATTTTTCCTACTTACATACATATTGAACATTAGAACATAAGAATGATGGAAACTGCAGCAGGCCTATTGGCCCATACTGGGCAATCCCATTTCCACCCAACCCCTATTGCTCATATATCCATCCAACCTATGTTTGAAGCTATCCAGTGTATTCGGGTTAATGATGATGTTTAGTAACTTGTTCCACTGATCCACTAGTCTATTTCCAAACCAATGTTTACCTATGTTGCGCTTAAATCTAAATTTGTCTAATTTAAAACCATTGTCACGAGTTCACTCCTGGTTGGATAGTTTGAGTACCTTTGTAATGTGACCTTTGTTTAGCCCTGACTTCCATTTATAAGCCTCGATCATATTGCCCCTCACTCTACATCTCTCGAGGGAGTGCAAATTAAGATGCTTTAACCTGTGTCTGTACTCAAGGTTCCTAATGCCCGGGATTAGTCTTGTCATTCTCCTCTGAATTCTTTCTAGGGATTCTATATCCAATCTGTAGTACGGTGACCAGAATTGAACTACGTAATCCAAGTGAGGTCTCACAAGCGCAATATATGGTTTTAGGATGACCTCGCTAGTCTTGTAACTAACACTCCTTTGTATGAACCCAAGTACTTTGTTAGCCTTGTTTCGAGCAAATACACATTGTTTACTTGGTTTAAGATTCCTACTTATCATTACTCCTAAATCTTTCTCACAGTCTGATTTCTCTATAACATTGTTGTTCATTTGGTATCTGGCTAATCTGTTTACATCTCCTAGACCAAGTACTTTACATTTGTACACATTGTATTTCATCTGCCATTTTTCAGACCATTCGAAAAATTTGGTCCAAGTACTGAACCTTGGGGTACTCCACTAGTGATGTCACCCCTATCGGATTTAATGCCATTAATACTGACTGTTTCCTGTCCTGTAACCAAGCCCTAATCCAGTTTAGAACATTTCCTCCAATTCCATCCACTTTACGTATTAGTCTTTTGTGAGGAACCCTGTCGAAGGCTTTGCTAAAGTCAAGGTAAACCACATCATAATCGTGTCCATCATCCACTGATTCGAAAACAATTGAAAAGAATGATAATAGATTTGTCAGACACGACCACCCACTTGTGAAGCCATGCTGGGAATAGTTGATCAATTTGTGTTTCACAAGGTGATATCGAATTGATTTTAAATTACTAATGCTTCCAGTAATTTGCCTACAATACGAACAGCATTTCCATATTCACAATAAAATATATTATTTACCAAGTTTCTAAACAAAGTCTGTAAACTTAAAAGTGTCACCGAATTGGTAAGGAAACTTAAACATATTTTAAAAATTATTCTGCAGGTTGATTTTGCCATCATGAAATTTAAAGAGTCACCATTTGTTTCTCATAAGAAATAAACATATAATATAAAAGGTTGGGAAATAACTAAGATGAAAGTAAAAATACATGAACTCAAGAGACTGTACAGTGGACTACCATAGGGTTCACCAAGCAAATGCGACTTAACGAAGAACTGTCAGCACATTTGAAAAAAGAAGTTTATACTGTATATCCTGAATATCACTAACTCTTAAGGTAATACAGATACAGTATTAATACAAATTACAAACCTTGTGTGTTTAACTTATGCCACATTGTTTGTCATTACCACAGTCTACCAATAATGAACACAATGCTGTATTATAAAAATGAGTATAAAGTAAGGATTTATGTTGGCATGAAGGACATTAAGTATTTGTCTTAAAATGCTGTATCAGTGTCTTGGTTAGGGATTCCAATAACCAGAAATTAAAATTAACATTCTCATTTAGCAAGTTAAAAAGAATTCTACAGTCTTTATGGGTGTGTGTGTGTGGTACAATTTAATGATGTAACATATTGTATAAAAGAGTAAAATTAGGTCAGTCAACCAAGAAAACTGATAATATATGAAAAAAAAGCCTCAAAACAACTATTGCACTAGCATCAAAATAAAATAAATAAATTGATGAATAAATAAATAAATAAAACAGCAGGATACCATAATAGAAAAGTAAAGACAAAAAGAAAATTAACAAATATAGAACACATATCCCAGAAGATTAGACAATACAAACTATTCTGGAAACTACTAAAAGTGCAATAATTCATATCACAGTATTATCTAAAAATAAAATTACTGTACATGTGTGAACAAGCCATTGAAACTGAAATCTGTCCATTAACCGATGTTGAAAATTTTACTTTTCCAATGTTGATGCTGTTCTTCAAAGAAGAATTGTTCAAGTCAATTTTCATGTACCTCGGGAGAAGAAGCCTAAAACAGATTTCTATATTGTACCCCATTATTAAAACAAAGGAAAGATCACATAGAAAGCCATAGAAAAATAATTATTACATTTTAACAAAAATCTTTTACACTACGTATATAGAATCTGATCAGAATTGCCAGACAGGTCACTCTTTCATTAACAACTATAAAACCTGCATGGGTCAGCATGAAACAAGGTATATGCAACAATGCATATCTCCTGTATACAGTAGTGTGTTATACAGTTTTGCATTAGTGTTCCTTCGGCAAAATCTAAATTCTTCTGCCAAATAATAATGCAAAAAAAATGGACATTAATCACATTTAGTTATGGAAAACAGAGAGACTGACCCTGAAATCCAACTTTGTAACTAAGCCCAAAGCCAGGTAGCTCTTATTACATGCTAACCATGTACTGGTGTAGCTTGGGGCTGATTTTACCATCCCCCAATTCTCTTAATTGCAACAATTTCCCTCAAAAGGGTTGACTGAAAGTAACACTGGTCTGAAAGCTGTGTCAAACTAACCAGTAAACACATTTCTCTAACCTTGGGTTACAATCTTGATTCCTGAACCAATTTACCCTTTTGGATTAAGTTTCCAGCTGATTACCCATGAATCCAAGGAAGAGGGAGGGTATCTGAAATACCACAATGGGTTTACCTAAAATATTTAATTTCAGAATCAATTCCTCACTTCTCACATAAATTCCTCTACAAATGCCTCATGTTAAATTCTTTTGCCAAGTGCTTATGTTAACAAATTCCTCCAAAAAGTGCCCAATGTTAACAAATTCTTCTGCCAAAAGCCTCATGTTAACAAATTCCTCTAACAAGTGCCTCATGTTAACAAATTCCTCAGCCAAAACCCTATGTTAACACATACCATACAAAAGAGTTAATGTAACTGTGCAACATCGAGTATAGTACTAAAAAAATACTGACGCTTAATTTCATGCACCAGTCTTCTCTTTGATGTTATCACTGAATAGCTTGACAAAACCCAAATCTTGATGGGATATCAATTTAAAAAGGAGAACAGACATAACTGATCCAATTTGGTACATGACAAAGAAATCATAGCCACTTTTGTATGACCATCCTGTGAAAATGGTGATACAATAAAACCCCCATCATTCGAAATAATAGGGGCTCTAGCTCTTATGAATTATGAGGGACACCTCCCGAGGGGAAATAAACAAATAAAAAACAATTGTACAGTTGTTTTATGTTATCCACCCCAATCAAAATTTATACATTTCTAAGTAAAGTATCAGATTTAGGTGCTTGGTCCGGGGTTATCAGACATAATGGCTCGAACACTGGGCTATGATGGAAAAACAAATCGGAAAAGTTTGTGCAGTAGACCATCAATTTTACATTCCATGACTGACCAATGTGAATTGACTGTGACCGATATGCATAACGCGTATAGTACTGTACAGTACTTGTTTACACTGAGGTGGATGGTTGGCAGGCACATCCCATGGCAACATTTTCATCATATATACTGTATTCATAATGTCTCTCATAATCCAAAATTTTACCAAATATTACAAAAATTGTAATACTGAATACTACTGTACTGTACTGTATACAGGCTTCCCCAAGGTTATGGAAGGGTTCCGTTTTTTTAAATCCTTCCATAACCCAAAACCATTCTTTCCATATACCCTGTACTGTACTTCCATTATAAAGGTCGAGATGCGTTCCAAAGGAAATTTTTTGAGGCCCTAAAATGTGACACACGCACATATATGTGTAAATTGGGCAGTTTTAAGCACATACTATAAGTCATTCATGATGTAACATGATAATAAATTTACAAAACAATCGAATTTTAATTACCGGAAATGATGGTGAGTGCTGCAGGAGGTGGTAAGGTTGTGGGATCAGAGTTACTGAGAGTTACCTCTTTAAAACATCAAGTTTAATGGCCAATGCAATTCCTTTATGGATTTTTTATCACCACTGCTTTCACTTGAACTTGATGATCTTTTTCCACTCACCTTGAATAAGGATACTGTACACAGTAACAGATGCATAACTGAACACAAACAGGGGAAAGAATTCAGTGCAGCTCCATTTTTGAGGTGAATGCTGGTGGCGACTATGAAGGTGAGTGGCCTTCCAACAGCCTTGTGGCCACCAAAGATGCATTTACAATTTTTTTTCTTTTTTAGTAAAACTTTCAATTAAAAATTTAGATTTTTTTGTTAATTTTCAAAATTCCGTTAGGGTGATTTTTTTTCTGTAGCCCGAAATTAAGGTCTAAATTTGTAAATTCCATAATGGCAAAATTTCGTAACCCGGAGGATACCTGTATATTGTAATATTTTGAATTCTTTTCATACAGTATTTTTAATTTTTACCAAATATTACAAAAAAATTAATATATATTTTGTGATGACAAAACATTACAAATTATAAATGACTTCGAATTTGCAGGGTATGAATTATAAGGGTTTTACTGTACAAGCATCTGGAAGTTAGTAACACAAGTATTGTAGGACCAAAAATTGCAAACCTTTTCAATCCCTAATAAACACCAAGATAAAAAATTAGAGAGGTAACCTCTAGATCTTACATCTATAGAGATGTTATTAACTACTTCACCAAGATATTTGCAATGGAATTAGAATCTCAGCAGCATAAAAAGAAACTTTGCATGCCTAATATATCTCCCTCTGGCCCTATAGTAACCAAGTAAGAGAAGCATTAACAGCTCCTTTAAGCACGAGTTCACAGCTCCTTAAAGTACGAGCAAACTCCTGCAGTCCCAGAAATATCAAAGGAATCGAAATCATATCATTAGGCAGAGGCAGAAGTCTGAAACAATTTGTCCATGGCTTGCAAGACCATTATTAATTATTTTTTCACATTCTTCTCACTGCAAGTGGTGCTTGCTTCAATAGCTAAAAGGATTATGAATATATATTTAATTCATAAAGGTTATGTGGATAACCAACAGTAATAATTTCATCTCGCACAGAGAAACATCAACAGAGACCCTAGTCAGCATAATATTCATCCTGAAGAAAAGGTATTCAATATGGATACCATTTACTTCCAGGCAAAAGAAGTCTGATACAGGTATAACTGATACCAAGAAATAGTGAGTGGATAATTCAATCAAGAAATCTATAAACTGAAGCCTGTAGGTACTATAGTGTAGTTTGTGTACTCATGCAGCTCTTAAAATGATTATCACAATTTTCAAAGATATATAAAATGTAAGTTAAGCAACCACATATGGTAAAGATTAAAGGAGCAGTCTGACAACCCAAGAGGCCTGTTTAAGAACTGAAGAATACATCCTATATGTAACTTCTTGTAGCTAACAAGTGTATATTACAAGATAGGAAGAAACCTCTAGCTTAAACAAAATTCTAAAAAGTTGGAAGGCAACACACTTGATGTATCCTTAAAAAAGTATTTTATAACTTAAAATAAGTAAACATTTTGAGCAGGCTCAAGTAGTTCATTGTGCTGCCATTACCTACACCAATGAAGCATGAGCCCAATAAAATATTATCTATACAGTACTGCATATCTCAATCCTGATATACAACAGATAATGGCAATGAAAAAAGGCGATACAGGAAATTGTGTGACCTATGAATCAAGTAAAAACCCATCAGATAATAAGCCATGAGAAAACTCACTAAATAATGGCTGGAAGCATAAGCACAATAATTGCAATGGCTTCCCTTGCTCTTTGCAGATGAGAATTAGTCATTTTTATTCTGATTTTGGAATTTAATGTGACTAGGAAAGAATTCTTTTGGTCACAAAATAAAGACTTTTCTGATAAAAGAACATTTTTAGAGGGAACTTGGATATACAGTACAGTACTAGATATGCTGTCAGAGAATAAAAGAAAATCCACATATACATGATAAGAACTTGACTAATATATTGCTTATCAGAAAAAGCATTGTATAAGGGGCATTACAAACTAATACAGATGCAGTATAGTGGAAGTCATTTTTATCAAGATTTATTATATGTCGAGAATAGATAAGTCGAAATGTAAGTAGTTATGTGGACAGAGGAGGACTACAATGGCCACTAATAATAAAAATAATAATAATGATAATAATAATAATGAGAAGGAATTCAAAGTGTATGGGGAGGGATATTGTACATACTACAGTTGGCCTCATCCGAATGGTCTAGGCAATCTTGCAGCCCATTGCACCTATCTTCCAGGGGGATGCAAGTACCATCGTCACACCGAAAGTCGTTATTCGTGCACAAAGCTGAAATTATTGTGTACCCAGGTCAGTATAGCTGCAAGAACATGTGGTGACCAGTGAGGTAAGTTGGGTAAATATCAGTCTCTCCTCCAACTTAGATAGCCTAATACAACCTATTTCCTAACAGGTCACCTCTTTCATGTCAAGCCTGCCCTAAGATCGTGAATGTTGAAGATCCTTCCATAAATCTCGGACAAGTAATTATAAAATTACAAGCAATGACGAAAAGGCTAATAAAATAAGGCAATATATTGCCAGTAAGCAAAAGCACAAAAAAACAGTCATCACCTCACAAATAGAAAAATAAATAAAACAAAAATAAATTACAAAAAATCCCACACACATTAAATGTACATAATTAAAATTGTTGGTCATTCCACATCCACTTGACATTAGGGCACAGTTGAGTGTTTTGGTTCTGTATTTATTTTGTCAACTCTACTATAATAACTGATTAGTACACAACATGTAAGATACTACTACAATGAATGCCAAGCAGTTACACTACCTGTTATCTCAAAACCAAAATCTGTAAGTGTTTGAGTAATTTATGCATTATCATGCATTCAGTAAATCTAAACAAATGCTATGAATATGCAAGATGCTGTTAAATTGGATTGTCAACTTTGTATCACATAAACTGCAATAAGGAATACAATGGCAATTACTGTATATATATAAATATATAAATATATATATATATATATATATATATATATATATATATATATATATATATATATATATATATATATATATATATATATATATATATATATATATATATATATATATACACACACACACACACACACACACACACACAGTGAACCCTCAAAGACCTCGACTAAAAGGGGGGACCACCTCTCTGAATAAGCTGATTGTCTGAATCTTCCGGCGAATGTACTAAATGTATAAAGGCGATGATATAAAAAACACCAAAAATACAGTACATATTATCCTGACCACTGGGGTTAGTTATACACACTTTTTCCCTGTGAAAAAGCTATAATTTTGAGCAACATATTACTGTACAGTACATATTACTGTACAGTGTACTCACTTTGTACTCAATTTTACTACATACACTAAAGTACTGTACTAAAATTTTTATCTCTTGTTCAAACTATATGACGTTTGAACTCAAATTATTTGCTATCTTGCAAGGATTCCAGCAATGCAAGTTATATTCTGCTAAGTTTAGTCTGTGACATTTGATAAGATAAAACTTTAAGCATAAAACTAACTTCACCCTGTTTTGGGAATGTTTCTTACGGAGACTTCTTAGCCCAGAACCCCCAACTTTGGGGTCCGAATCTTCGAGGGTTCAATATATATATATATATATATATATATATATATATATATATATATATATATATATATATATATATATATATATATATATATATATATATATATATATATATATATATATATATATATATATATATATATATATACATATATATATATATATATATATATATATATATATATATATATATATATATATATATATATATATATATATATATATATATATATATATATATTTTTTATATATATATATATATATATATATATATATATATATATATATATATATATATACATATATATATATATATATATATATATATATATATATATATATATATATATATATATATATATATATATATATATATATATATATATATATATATATATATATATATAATATATATATATATGTGTGTGTGTGTGTGTGTGTCTGGAATCTAATAGCAAAATACAACGGGTAAAAACTAGTGATGTTGTCTAGGGGTGAAGCTGCAGTAATATTAAAATATTTATCTATTCAATTAATATTATTAAAAAGTGTACTTAAAATATTGTTTGATGATGAATTCACTGAATATGGAGTTTATGGCTACCATGATACAATCAAGAGCATATCTTGAAAACTTTTCACTACAGCATTCTACATAGGATATGATTATGATTCATCTCTGAAACCAAATGAACCTGCAAAGCACAGCAAGCTAAAACACTTAAAACTTAAAAGGCAGAAGCAGAGGTTTTACTTTCGACATGTAGCACCTCATACATTGAGTTTTATCATTTAAATACAGCAGTCAAAGACATATCCTGTGTAGGTTTGGATATTTTTTTTTTATTGTGCAACTCAATTATATTTTTAATTTATAAATGTATGTATTTGACCAAATTTTATCAAAACTAAAATAACAAGTAACTTATATTTTGGAAGCTAATTTCATAAAATTGCAGTTTGACTACTAATTGGTTTTGTACCAAAAATTTAAGTTTTTCCCGTGGTATTTGGTATGATTCATTCGAATTTTACCTTCTGTCGGAAAAACAAAAATATGACTCATTAACCATGATATACAGTAAGTCCTCGCTTAACGTCAAAAACGCAATATTATACGAAACAGCGTTAAGCGGATCAAATTTCCCCATAAGAAATAAATAAAATACGGGAGTTACGTTCCTGAGCTTCCCTTTGCCCCATGAAATACATTACATATACATAAATTCAAAACTCCTTGTGTGATGCCTGGTGAGGTGCTTTTATGCATTACTATAGTCACAATCATTGACATGTTATAAGCTTAAAACTTAAAATTCCCTCTGTATGACTGATAAATACACACTAGGTAACCTTCTCAAACCTTCCCTGCTGCTGTCATAACAAATCACCTCCTCCTCCGACTTCCGGCAAGATTGAAGGTGGTTTTAGGCTTAAAGATTTTCTTATAAAATGGCAGAGACTAAAGTTAGCAGAATATAAATTGCATTGCTGGAATCCTTGCAAGACAGCGAATAATATGAATACAGACGTCATATATTTTGCACAGAAATAAAATTTTTAGTCCCTTAAGTACATTTAAGTACTGTACAGTCAGTCAAAGATGCACCGACCTCACACTGGGTCTCGTGCTCGCAATTTTACCTGGCAATACTTGGCAAAGGAAGGCTGTATGTAAAGGTGATTGTGATTGGTGGATCTGTTTTCAGCTGTATCACTTTCAGGATAATTATTACACAAACCAAAGGTAGAATTTTTATAATAATAAACTATTCATTGTTGTTTAAGGTCATGAGAAGTTTCCAAATCTTTGTATATTTGTTTAAATAATGAAGAAAATTTGATGTGAGAATCTTGTGGCAGCCCTGGGTGTAGTTGAGTTGCCAATTCATTAATATAATTTTCTTCATTTATTAAGCAAATATATAAAACTTGGAAACTTCTCATGACCTTAAATAACAATGAATAGTTTATTATTATAAAAATTCTACCTCTGGTTTGTGTAATAATTATCCTGACAGTGATACAGCTGAAAACAGATCCACCAATCACAATCACCTTTACATACAGCCTTCCTTTACCAAGTATTGCCAGGTAAAATTGCGAGCACGAGACCCAGGGTGGGGTCGGTGCATCTTTGGCTGACTGTACATGTTTTTCAACGTATTTTTCAGAAGATATAATAACCTTCTTCATTTATTTTTACTCATTTACATGCACACACCATCCTAAATACATATTGTCTTAAGGTCAAACCTGTACTGTACTCAAATGTACTAAATAATTACTAAAATTTTTATGTCAAGTGCAAACTATAGCATGTTTATATTCAAATTAATCACTAACTTACAAGGATTCCAGCAATGTAGGTTACATTATACCAAGTCAATTCCCCCAACCTGCACCATTTACATGCATTAATATGGGAAAACAGTGAAGGCAAAAACGATGTTATATTGAGACATCGGGACGTTAAACAATTATTGGTATCTAAAGAGTAGCGACGTTGTGCCGAAACAACATTAAGAGGGGCGACGTTATACGAGGCCTTACTGCATTGTGCTTTTTAATAAAGCTACACTACAATAGATGGCTGGGAATTTCCTATATGTATATAGATTACATATTCTTTATCTATAATTTTATAGCATATTTAGTAAAAATACACGATACCTCTTAACATTTCATGAGACCTTTGTTACATATTGAACTTGCAATATGATCCAAAAGTTTGCACATCTCTCTCATATTCAGCTTAAGAGTAATAATCTAATATTCAAATAAAAAAAATATGAGCTTTTATTTGTGAAAATGCTATTTACTGGTGACTATTACAAAATATCTAATAAAAAGTAATGCATTGAAATGAATGAATTGTGTATCGTATCAGGTTATAAGATGGCCAGTTTGGGATGAAATGTGTTTGAGATGGGGACCTTTGGGAGGGCATGGGGCTTACGTGGACAATTTTTTTCATCACTGGCGTCTTGACAGTCAGTGGTTCCATCACAATGCTGATCTGCTCGGATGCAGTAGCCATTGTTGCAGCGGAAACTCTCAGGAGGACTGCACATGCTCGGGGCTGTCAATGCAAGCTGAGGGTCACACTCTGACCAGAGTTTGGACAGAGAAGGGAGCTAACCATGCAATGTGAGATGTGATTCATAAAATTCTACAAGTGGTCAGTGAGTGCTTCCAGTAAGACCACGAAACAGGACAGGCATTTCTTTAATTTGAACTGGGTTTGCAATGTGCAGATAAGCAAACAAATTTAAATACACACAAGTCTAGTGAAGGAATATATCTTGGTGAAAGAACACCAAACTACTCAAAGTTTCTCTCTTGATCATGGAGCAGCCACTCATATATTATTAAAAAAAAAAAAAAAGACCACTGCTTAATAACAGAAGAATATACTGGGCATACGGTGAGCAAAATCTTAAAAGTAATTACCTCGGAAAAATATGACAAACTTCTGTGTTGTGAAGCAGTTATAAAAACATGCATAGCCGAATAATGGCAACTATGTCTACAAAAGCATACATAAACATTATGATTCACCCAACATATTTGATTTTATGTAACCATGCTATCATATACACAAGTTGGAGGAAATCACTTGTTATACAGTAAATATCTTTGAGGTCACGACTATAATAATAATAATAAAGAAGACAAAGGATCATGTCTACTACTGGTTGTGTGTGTGTGTGTGTGTGTGCATGTGTGTGTGTATGTGTGTGTGTGTATGTGTGTGTATTGTATGTGTGTACATGTATTGTGTGTGTGTGTATGTGTGTGTATTGTATGTGTGTACATGTATTGTGTGTGTGTGTGTGTTATTTTTTTAAATAATATACATAGGGAAATTCATTACAGTATTCACAAGAGTCAAAGTGCATATTTTGAAAAAGCAAATCCTGAATGATACGTAAAGGAATTTTCATGTGAAATGAAAAAAGCGAAAAAATATCCTCATTGTTGAGTTCATATTATCCATAAAAAAGATAATGAATTACCTAGTACAGGAGTTAGTTTTAAGTGTGTCACGATATATTTGATAAGCTGCTCAATGAACATAAAAAAAAAAATGGGGCCTATAACATGAAACAGCACATTAAAAAAGAGAAATATTCCTTACAAGACTAAAATCATAATAATCATTGAAATAGTCTATGAAATTACTAAAAATAAAATGATGCAGAAAAGGGATACAGTAAAATTACATTACAGTATCTCAAAGATCTACAGGAATGATAAATTGGGAAAGCTCTAATAATTTCAGCTTTCAACACTGGCATGGGCTGTACCATGCCAAAATTTAAAGGCTTTTTTACATAAATTACACTTTAGGCAAAGCAGACTGGAAGATGCCATGCTAAATACAAGTAACAACTTATCTTATGATAGTTCATGCAAAAACAATACAGTATAGTGTATTTATAGAGTAAAATACCCTTCAGCTAATGAATTCCATCAATGACGCACACAAACAAAGAAACTGGACAATCCCTACTAACATAACGCCGTAGATGACTAGACAATCATTACAAGTCAACATATTTTCATTAAAGTTAGTTGGTGAAAGATTCGAGTGACAAACAATATATAAACGCTAAGAGACGAGGACGAAATTCCCGAAATGTTGATTCATGCGAAAGTTTCTCATAATCAGGTTAGAGAATCGATGTTACAGTAAAGGACAGCATAAATTGTTCCTGTATTTTCCTTTCTTTCTATGCATAACTTACAACATTCTAATTCGTCCCAATTATCAGTACAATCTTTATGACTATTGCATCTTGCAGAAGCGATGATACAGGTACCATCACGACACGTGAATTCATCAGATGCACATGTAGGACGCACAGTTGCTAAGGAGGGTAAGTACATCAAACTCAAGCTCTTTATATATTGAAAAATAACTCACACTGGAGTTAAAAATTAATAACTTTAATTTCACCATTATTAATATATACCTGTAGGCATTCAAATAACCTGAAAACATGCACAATTCTCCATTATAATCAGTTCTATGTACTGTACATATTAAAAAGCCTTAAATTCTAAAATCATAAAAAAATTAAAAACATTACCAACAACATAAATCAATCACATACAATAATGTAAAGAAGGAGAATTTCTTACGTACCCTGTACTGTATTAAATAATAAGTGTAAATGGACCTCTCTTGTATATCTGTTGAAGCTAAAACCCGAAATAAGTCAGAACCAGCTTAAACTAGTCCAAACCAGAAGCTACATTGGCACTACAGTACAACTAGTATTACCAAGGCAAAACTAAGGGAAAACCTGAAATGCAGAGATAAAAGAGGTTAAATCAAGTTTTAGCTAAACTTTTTAAGTTAAAACCAGTTTCAACAATTGCTTTGTTTGAGGAACTAGGTCAATCTGGATACAGCATATCACCACAGTGAAAATGACCACACCCCCCTGCCCCTCCCTTGACTCTGGCTATGTACTGTACAGCTGTAGTGGTTTTCCACGCACAAGTTTCAACTCTCGCCATAAAGAAGCTAAAAACGACATGACTGTGTTCACAAATTCTCTCCAGTTATCACTGTAAAAAATACACAGGGAATGTATGAACTGAACAACTGATAATGCATATACACAGTGCATTACCTGATTATTAACCCTTTAAGGGCAGTGGACATCAGATTTTTAGAGAAAAATGTGTAAAGGGCGGTGGACATCTTATGATGTTTAGGTTTTTTGCGATATTGTTTGTGTGCACTCGTGGCTGTGTTGTTGTCTGGTTACTCTGACGATGCTGGCGGCTCACTCCAAAATATATGTACCACTTGTACCATTCTCCCAATTCAACTTGTGAGATTTCCGAGAAAATTTTATTTCTTGTATTTATTGACTAAACATGAATTTGTAGAAAAATAGATTCAGCTTTTTAATGCTGTCCCACAAAATTAAATGTGTCAATTAGGGCATGTTTTACATGTATTTGAACAACATTATCTTACCCAATTTGCTCCATTCTCTATGTAACAAAATATAAGCTGTCCTGGGCAGACAGCACACATAAATATACTGTACTTGCTTTTAAAGAGTTAAGTACTGTACAGAACTGACATGGGTAGAGGAGAGGCAGGGGTGTGTAGTTTGCCTAAAAAGTTCAGCTAAAACTTGATTTAACCTTTTTTATTTCTGCATTTCAGGTTTAACCCATCCTCCTTTGGTGTAACTAGTTTTGCCTAGTTTAAACTTATTCTGACTTGTTTTTGCTTTTAAGTGCATTTCTAATAAACCTGCCATTGCTTTTATAAATGTTAGTATTCTTTAAGGCAGATTTTATCACAAAATATAAATGAGTAAAGGGTATTCATGAAAATGTGGTAGGACAGACTAACCATACCCAAAGGATTTATTTGTTTCATCACTGCAGTTTGCAAATCCATCAGACAACTGCTGCTTGAAGATGCATAGCCTTATGCCACAAGAGAAGCTATTATTAAGTCATGCAGCTGCAAGAAGCTCTGGTTATGAAAGGAAGTGTTGATACTGTATACTTAAGTAAACTAAAGGTCTGTTCTTATCTACTAAATTCAAGGTGCAGTATTTAATATACGCTTATGTTTCCTTATAGAATGAAATAAATAGAAATACCTGTACAGCAGAAGAATTATATGGTAATAATCTGTGCCCACTACTACTTGATGCAATTAGTGCTTAGTTGGATTAAAAAAATGAGAAGACTAATTGGTCTGAACTTTTCTGGCAAGATATTGGTGGTATACATATTGTACAATATGCATGTCTATAAGTTGTCATACCAGGCAAGGTAAAATTAAAAACATGATTTCGAGTTGAACAAATTCAATTCTCTCATTATTGACCAACTTCCGTATGGATAATTAAATAATAAAGAAACCTAAATGATACCTTACCTCTTCACTATGGTGACACCATTTTTAATATTTTATTTGGCTTGACACTATTGCAAACAAATGACAAATATATTGTCACAAAAAATGTTACGCTAGCTGACAGATGATGATAGATTTGCCATTGCCTTCATAAATGATGATGTTTGTGTTTGATATGTAAATTAATAATATTAATATCAATTAATCGTTTACAGATAAATTCATGTAATAATTAAAAATTTACACCAAAAATGACAGTGTAAAAGCGAGATGTTTGTTGATGTATGTTAACATGTAAGTGACAGCTTGCCAGACTATTAATCGAACTTTGTAAATATATAAACAAATAATTTTTTAAATCATGTTTTTCCTGCTGTAATGCAGGATGGCAAGAATAAAAAGTAACCACCCTCTCCCTTCATTTAGAATCATTAGATTATTATTACAACTGTGTCAAATGTGTCTTGTCATGATATTCTATTTCTAAAAAGAGGACCTCAAACATCCACTTATTAATAACTGTAATTTCACATAACTTAGCTTCATCCATCAGCAGCATATTTCCACTTCACCCAAGTAAGATGAATAATTTCAAGAGCATTTTCTATCTTTTTTCGTAAGGAAGTATAAATGAAGGCAGTATCTAAAAGGTGTTACTTACTGCACATTCTCTCATCAGAGTTGTCATTTAAACAGTCTTGTTTCCCATCACAGTGTAGTCTACGGTCAATACACTGACCATAATCACATTGCCATTCCGTTAGTGAATTGCATGCTGTGGGAAGAAGAGAAGTTATGCTTGCTAATGATTATAAAGATTATTAGTATGTTAGTTTCTGTATACATGCATACATTTAATATACAGTAGTATTTTTTAAATGTCAGAGGATGGATCTAATTACTTAGTTAGTTAAATTACTTCTTATTCTAATAAGAAAGTCAATTGAAATTTATAAAGCAGGAATGTCCTATCTAAGAGGGTTGTGGTAAGAGCCATAGTTCTCAGAAGCAATGCAGAGCTGTTTTGTCTAACTGTAATAGTGAAATGTCATTGTAGTGTTAACACTAACCCATGTACATTATTGTTTCAATAATATAATTAACACAGTACAGTACAGGTAATTCACAATAAACATCATAAACCATGTTACTTACCTTGCTTAATGATTTTTTTTATAATCACCAGTAAAACATAAAAATCATCAAAAAAGAAAGTAATACATAATAATTATTAGGTACTAAACTAAAGTAGATAAATCTGTTCAGAATCTTAACATTTCTGCAGGAACCCCACATTGCGAAACTAATTTAAATTGGCAATACAAGTAGAGCAAACATATCAGTAAATTTCATCGAGTCCTACATATACAGTAGTACATCCATACTGTTGGTGATATAGAACTGTAAAAGCACAAGAATGGCATCAACAGAAAAATCATATATACATAAGTAAAAAAATAAATTACATGAAGAAAAAAAACATTGAGTATTTAGACTACAATACTTAATAGAAGCATTTTGGACATGTGTCTACTTTACCTTAATTCACTTACCAATTCATTTAGAGAGTATCAAGAAATGAAACACTGAATTATTAAGTCTCACTTTACAGCTGAGGAGAGTTGAGTGATCTGCAATACCCTTATAGTGTAAACCCTGACCAACATTTGACCCACCTACCCAAGCCAGGAGGCCTGACATGCCCCAATGGCAGGTTTCCACTGCTTGTCTAGATCACTGCAAATCCTGTATAAGCAAGTCCCAGGTACTTAAGCACAACAATATGGCTGGGTGGTGTTAACCAATTAAGTTATTAAATGGATCATATACCTTTTCGAACTGACACATTTATAAGAATGAAGACAGATTAGTGACCTCCCCTTCAGATGGTTTGCAAATGAAAAAATATTTAACGGCCACAATTGAGCACAAATACATATCTCTACCATTTCCTATCTATCAAGCTGAAATATAAATAAACAAATCTTGTACAGTATTCTGACTTGGCCAAAACTGAAAAACAGGTTGGGCTTTCACAAACTTTCTATTAAGGGTATAAAACTTACATTCCTCCTAAATGCCTGAATTTCTGATATCCTCCTTTACCTGAAGCCTGAGAGAGTTGGATCAATGTTTTCCTAATATCCTTAAATGGTAAAATTGAGATAAGTAACGACAGCATAATTTTCTTCAAGAGATGGTTGTAGAAACAAGACCAAGATACACATTCAAATGAAGGTAAGTTCAGGTCAATGGTAATGGGTCCTTTCATGGATTTAAAAGGGCATTTGTTTGAGGCTAAAGAATAAGTCAATGGCATCCTAGAGAAAAAATAGTACAGGTATATAAAAAACCTCTGAGAGAGAGAGAGAGAGAGAGAGAGAGAGAGAGAGAGAGAGAGAGAGAGAGAGAGAGAGAGAGAGAGAGAGAGAGAGAGAGAGAGAGAGAGAGAGAGAGAGAGAGAGAGAGAGAGAGAGAGAGAGAGAGAGAGAGAGAGAGAGAGAGAGAGAGAGAGAGAGAGAGAGAGAGAGAGAGAGAGAGAGAGAGAGAGAGAGAGAGAGAGAGAGAGAGAGAGAGAGAGAGAGAGAGAGAGAGAGAGAGAGAGAGAGAGAGAGAGAGAGAGAGAGAGAGAGAGAGAGAGAGAGAGAGAGAGAGAGAGAGAGAGAGAGAGAGAGAGAGAGAGAGAGAGAGAGAGAGAGAGAGAGAGAGAGAGAGAGAGAGAGAGAGAGAGAGAGAGAGAGAGAGAGAGAGAGAGAGAGAGAGAGAGAGAGAGAGAGAGAGAGAGAGAGAGAGAGAGAGAGAGAGAGAGAGAGAGAGAGAGAGAGAGAGAGAGAGAGAGAGAGAGAGAGAGAGAGAGAGAGAGAGAGAGAGAGAGAGAGAGAGAGAGAGAGAGAGAGAGAGAGAGAGAGAGAGAGAGAGAGAGAGAGAGAGAGAGAGAGAGAGAGAGAGAGAGAGAGAGAGAGAGAGAGAGAGAGAGAGAGAGAGAGAGAGAGAGAGAGAGAGAGAGAGAGAGAGAGAGAGAGAGAGAGAGAGAGAGAGAGAGAGAGAGAGAGAGAGAGAGAGAGAGAGAGAGAGAGAGAGAGAGAGAGAGAGAGAGAGAGAGAGAGAGAGAGAGAGAGAGAGAGAGAGAGAGAGAGAGAGAGAGAGAGAGAGAGAGAGAGAGAGAGAGAGAGAGAGAGAGAGAGAGAGAGAGAGAGAGAGAGAGAGAGAGAGAGAGAGAGAGAGAGAGAGAGAGAGAGAGAGAGAGAGAGAGAGAGAGAGAGAGAGAGAGAGAGAGAGATGTCACATAGAAGTAATTATTTTGATAGGGTGTGTACACACACACACACAGTAACACCCCATTGAAATCCAACCCATTATCTTTTAATGCTATACGTACGGAAAAAATTACACACGCCATTTTTTTTACGCTTGTTGAGCAGGCTAAGTGCATGGGTCAAAGACAAGACTCAATGCCACATTTTTTCAAGTCAGTTAATTACCATGGAGAAAGCAAGCAGCAGTTTTAGCCACCCCAAGGAAGGTGAGGAATTGACAATGGTATCATGAGCACTTAATAAGTGACAAAGCTATTTATTGTGTTTGCTTATACTCTGGTTTTTTCCTTAATAAATTATCAATGTGTACCAGTAGCCAAAGCAAGCTACCGTTTATCACTTTTAATGAGATATAACACTGTCAGGAATGCATCTCCTTATCAATGACCCTGTTAAAAGCCGATTCACTGATAGCTCTCTTATCCAAGAATGCATCCCTGGCTTTCAATGGGGTATTACTGGATGTAATGCAAAAACCATTATATAACTAGAGATATGAGGAAATGTGTCCACTCCTCCAAGGGATTTTTCTAGTTCAGTGATAATAAAAGTGTTTCCCTGGCATCTGTAGTAGTACAGGCATTCTCTAATTTACAAAAGGTTTCAGTTCCTGAAAACCTTTCACAAATACAGCTAGACCCCGACTTACGACTGCTTCGACTTCCGACCGTCGGGACTTACGACCGCCGCAGTTGTGACCATTTTTTTTTTTTTCAATTTTTTTTTTCCAAATGACACACGTATTTTCTATACCGAAACGTTTCCAGTTAATGTAGTCTCCATGTATAATTAGAAAATTATGGGGGCCCCATGTGCATTCAGCTGACTACATTAAAGGTAAGTGCTCAGTCACATTGTATCCATTCCTCATTATTTATTACTTTCACTGTACTGTATCCATTCCTCATTATTTATTACTTTTACTGTACTGTATTTCATTGTAGATTTTTTATTAAATTTTTTTTTTTTATCTATGTCGGACTTACGACCATTCGGACTTACGACCATTCGGACTTACGACCATTCGGACTTACGACCTGGATTTGGGCCCCTAACCCCGTCGTAAGTCGGGGTCTAGCTGTATTTTTTTGGGTAAATAGGATAACATGCTTTTAATGAAAAATTTTGTGTCACACAATGATAAGCCAATAATAAACATTAATGTAAAAAACATGCAGTGGAGGACATGGAAGTTGCAGAGAACCAGTGATGCAGTGACAGACTGCAAGACCCAGCTAAGACATGTAGTTTAAGTTTATGTTGATGCACCAACAGTAAGTCTACTGTACATACATTTTTAGATGTTTTACTTTCACTGGTTTTGATTTTTGATGTGACTTTATCTGAGGAAGGAATTCTAAAACATTTCCATTTAACATTTTAATTTTTCTTTTAATATCATATAAAGCTCTGGGATACTAAACATATCGGCATTTCCACAGTCAAAATGTTTTGAGACATGACTAAAACACTACATGTACAAGGAGTATTTTATTTTTATTTAAATAACCACTCTTAATACTGCACAGTATGTTGTTTTTAGTTTAATTGTCTTTATAAAATGACCAGGTCTGGTAAAAGGAAGCCCTGAAATGCTTGTGTCACCTCCTCAGTATTTTCTATTCTTGTGAAAAAGTTACCTTTAGGTAAAGGCCTCTACACCTGTATACTGTACTGTACAGGTAATTCACTTAACATTAAATCAATTTAGCGATAAAAAATCTTTACACCTTTTCTCACTTCATTTGGTAAAATTTCAGTTAAGTGATGCCTACACTCACTGGGAAGGGAAAAAAACAGGGGATGAGGTGGCATCTTGCCATTGTTACAAATATTAGAACTATAAAATCATGGAAAATTATTACAATAATGTACTCAAATATGGCTTAGAAATAAATAAAATATATAAAATTATAAAACCAGAAAAATTAAGAGCATGGGTGCGTGTACAGTGAACATAAGTGTGGAGGCAGTGGACTGTAACTGCGTTGCCGACTTGCCTCCCAACCGTGCACTCTCCCCTCCCGATATGAAGTCACTCCCCTCCCGATATGAAGTCACGGCATAACATGGGTCTTGCCCAACTGAACTGCATCACGCTACCAGAGAAAGGTTTGAGTGTCCTATTGTATTTTATTTTTAAGATGTATCAATTTTACTGCTTATCTCTCATATATACAGTACAGTATTACCCCGCTTTATGCGGTTTCACTTTCCGCGATTTCTCATTTACGCGGTGCTTCGCCAGAACCGAACTTTCACTTTCCGCGGTGCATCTACTCATATACGCGGGAAGCGGCGTGGGCAGGATGCGCACAAGGTCACCCAGTCATCAAAACATTCCCGAGTTCTTCACCCGCCACCCACCACAGCCGGCCTAAGTCAGTGATAGTGATGGTGAGGATATGGACTTATATGGACTTTGAGGGGTTTGACAAAGAGGCCCTGCAAGCCTATGTGGTGGATAGTGATACAATTGATACAAGTGATACAGGTGAGGGCCAATAATCTGCCCTCTGCCTCGGAACCAACCCCCCATCCCAGTGTGCCCAGCCATCTTTTCTACTCATGTAAGTGTTAAAAAACCTAATATTATTGATATTTCTCTTAATTATTAATTGTGTGTGCATACCATCATAAAATTAATATGTAATTTTTACTACAACGTAGGTATTGTGTCTGAAAAAGTGGAGTTTGAGGGTCGGGCCAGTCTCTATTGGAATTAATCCCATATGTTCTGTTGTTCACTTTACGAGGTTTTCACTTTCCACGGTACCCCATGGGTTCAATTGACCGCGTAAATCGGGGTACTACTGTGTGTATATATACATATATATATGCTGATAACCACAAGGAAAGAAGAAAACACGAAGTTCCCAAGCGCTTTCGTGTAATTCACATCTTCAGGGGTGAGTACAGACTAGTCTGTACTCACCCCTCCGTTGTTTCCGTTGTTTCCATTTTCCCGTGTGATTTTTCCAATATATATATATATATATATATATATATATATATATATATATATATATATATATATATATATATATATATATATATATATATATATATATATATATATATATATATATATATATATATATATATATATATATATATATATATATATATATATATATATATATATATAATCAACACCTCACCCCGCCAGGATTCGAACCCACGATCCCCGTGTTTCAAAGCCGGATTTGGTAAAACGTTACTCTGATCACCTAAAAGACACGGGTGATATGAACCTGACATTAGAGGCGGCAAGAAACATGGAGCTTGGAGAAATGTCATCATATAATCATGGCTAACCCATTGAAGCATGCAAATGGTTGTAAAGCAATGATGATGATGATGATACAGGTTGTACCTCTCTAGTCCAGCAACCTCGGGACCTGACCGGTGCCGGACCATGGAAATTGCCGGACCATGGAAATTCACCCTGTTCCTGGATAGACAGTGACTTGTACTTATGCTTGGAAGCACTAGCACCACTTTCTCTGCATCATGGTCTCTTTGAAGACATATTGAAGGGTTGAATGTCGTATAGTAGCTTCTCAAATTTCGCGAGTTTTTAATTCTTAACGTATTTTATTGGAATACACAAAAAAATAAATAAATAAAAATTTTGACGGTGGAAACTTGAATTTCGACGGGTTTCAACGGCCCGCCAACGTGCAGACGACGTGCATAATCGTGTAAACAGCGTCATTTCTCTTATGTACAAAATATTCATTATTGTTTATTACTGAATGTCTTTTTTATTGAATTAATGTTTATGTGTGCAAAATGAGCAAAACAATTCATTAATAATACGTAGAATATTAAAACACACGAGGGAATGACACAGCATTGTTTTCGTTGATTACAAAACCAGTGACTGACTGGTTCTACATATAAAACTGAAGAAAATAAGACCTTGGTTGTAGCTGTAGTAAAATTAATATGGTTGTTTTAAGTAATGTTATTTAATGTTAATAAATGGAACAATAGAAGTAGCTAACGATAATGGTAAAGAAAAAAGAGAGATCGCGTATGTAAGTGCGCATGCGCACACGTGAAAACATATCGTCATTACTTTACATAAGAATATGAAAGCAACACTTATTTACTGTTCATATATATTTTAATTAATGTTTCTGAATTTGTTTTTATTGAATTAATGTTGTGTGTGCAAAATTAACAATACAATTTATTAATAATACGTGGAATATTAGAGGAGACGAGACGGCTGCCGGCATTGTTTATGTTAAAGCTTACGAAACCAGTGACTGATTGGTTCTACATATAAAACTGAAGAAAATAAGACCCTGAGTTTAGCTGTAGTAAAATTAATGTAAAAAATGAATATGGTTGTTTGAAGTACCTGTAATGTTATTTAATGTTAATAAATGGAACAATATAAGTAGCTAACCATTAATGGTAAAAAAAAAAAGTGAGACTGCGCGTATGTAAGTGCGCACATGTGAAAATATATCGTCATTACTCTACATAAGAATATGAAAGCAACACTTATTTACTGCTCATATATATTGAAGGGTTAAATGTTGTACTCTGTATAGACAAGCAGAGAGAGAGAGAGAGAGCAGCCGAACTGCCGGATGTAAACAAACCTTAATTTCCCGCGGCTTTTTTTTTTAAGGGGATTAGCCCACCCGGGCATAGGTCACTGACCCACATTGGGGCCTGAGGGGCAAAAATTTAATACTCCTGTAATAATAATAATAATAATTCAGATAAGTAAAAAAAAAAAAAAGAAGCTGCCTATCTACCTATTGGACAAATTAAAATCGTTCCGGACCACGGGAGTTTCCGGACCACAGAATGCCGGACTAGAGAGGTACAACCTGTATTGGAAATGAATTACAACTGCATTAATTATGTCTTATATTCCTGATAATACAAGAATACTAAAAATTTTGACATTTTTTGCTCAATCATCATGGCATGCGAGAGTGCAGTAGTTGCTTTGATCCAATCTCGCAAAATACTAAATGTGGCGAGGGAAGGTGTGGCCCAAACAGCTGTGAGAATCGTATAATTTTCTCTCTATGTTGCAACCCAAAAAATATTTTTTTATAGTGTGCCTTAGAGAATTTATGGCTTAGAGAGGGTTATGTAATTTATAACCATGTAATTATTCTGATATACAGTTACTTATAACTGTAATAAAAATCTTAGACATCCTGATATCAATTGCCTCAGTCCGAGTTGAGATTGAACATTTTTGTATAACCCACAATTATATGGGTCAAACCCCAGGCCCTAGTGACCTGACTTGTGTGAACACGATCTAAAAATTTAATATGTTGTAAAAATTTGAATATTTTTCACTTTTGCATCAGGCTCCTAGTTGACAGCCACTTTGTAAGGTGGTACCCTATAAAGAGAGATGGCTCATGAGTTTTCCTGTTAAGCATAAACAGAACTGCTTCAACTAACTCATATGTTGATATTAGTTATAAGATGCTAAATGTCATGAAGCCTTCAATCAGATGACACCTCAGCACACTGGCTGCTTTGATAACAACAATTATTTTGTACTTCTTTGTAATCTTAGTGGCATATAGGGGTCATAATGCTGCAGAGTCCTGAGTGTTACTTTTATATGCAAGTTAAGTACTGTATAATACTTTTCTCGCGTGTTTATATTGCTTGACAACTTGGGGGGGCTAGTTTGCTGGCAAGCTGACTCTGCTGCCAACCCTCCTAGCAACATGGCTAGATATATTTCAGAAAAGCAAATTTTTAAATAAAACACCAGTAATTATTGTATGTACCAGATGAGCGGTCTGGCACAATGTTATCAAGATATTTTGATTCCTGGGAGAGAGCTGTTTCGACAAAATTTCAGTAAAGTTTCTTATAAATTTTTTAAGTTGGGTATCCTAGTCAGAGGTTATCAAATTTGTATTTAATATGCACTACAGTTCAAATTTATTACATGCTCCACTGTCAATTTTAATATCACAAACAGATAAAATGAACTGTTCTGAACATGCAGTAGCAAGCCTTCTTAGGCCAATTCACAATAGCCCGAATTGAAAGTTGTCTGTGATGTAGTATAGTCATTGATGATGTCACGAAAATGTGGTCTGTTCAGGTTAAAAGGTAAACAACATGAACAACGATAACCTTTGCTATGCTTTCTTTATGACCGGATGTTAGTCCTATAAATCCAGGGGGATCAGCCCATACATGCAATTAGTGCTGTCTTGCCACTCGGTCAACAATATACTGTAGATGTTGCCCTCTTCATTTCCTTCCTAATTTAAATTTTTTTCCTTCCCTTTTCATCTCTCCTAGAGCCCATTTCTTTGCCATCTGACTAGAAATCCTGGTTAAGTAACCAGTTCACATTTCATTATCTGATGATTGAAATGTGATAAAATTACTGTACTATACTAACAGTACAGGATATTGGTAGCAACTGCCATTCACATTACAGCATAAATGGATATTACATACCTGATGGAAATGTAGGTAATAGTTGCCCAAGTCTGTAGGCAGGAGCCAAGATTGTAGATTGAGGAATGACCTCTTCTCGTCAGTCGTCAAGTGGCTTGCACGTGTGCCTGTGTTTATATGACTTTTGTGCAGTACTGCCATACCTTCAAAATCTGTACATTATCATTGTATTGACATATTTAATCTCAAATATTTGTATTTATTATGCAAATATATTAAGGGTGATTTAATTATTTAAGCTGGACTTCATTGTTTTTATACTAAATTTTTAATGTGATTATTTGAATAATTTCAACAGATGGGCACCACTGCTTTCCATCTGGATGGGCAAGATGAAAATGGTTTATCTCGCTCGTGTCGACAAGGACGTTAGAAATGGACAGAGGATGGTCCACGATTCACAACCGGCATCCACCAAATGGGCCTGGTAAGACATCACAAATGGCTATACTTCGTCAGAGATGGTCATCAAAATGGGGTAGTGTGAACCGGCCATTAATGTAAACTCATCAGCGGGGTTGGTGTTGTGGTAAAGCTCGAGTTGCAGTTCTGTAGACTTGTGATATGTAAAAATGTCAAATAAGCATCCAAGATCAATATTCAGAACTCACAATATGTTTAAAATACAGTAATAAACATTTAATCATGAAAGTTTTACAAGGCTTATGTAAATGTATGCTTCAATTATAAAATACAGCAGTGTTTGCTAACCTCCACAGGCCAGCTATGTCATCTGTTTGTTACTGTTTATTATGAAACCTCATGACTAGGAAATCAAATTAAAGTAAACATTTAAAGTTCTGTTTATTGTAGAATTGCATACATATTAAAAGGACTAGGTAAATTAAAGGCTAATGTCATAGATAGCATTCATTTAGACAAATGGTTGTATGGAAGCAAAAGAAACACAGGGTAAAGAAAACAACTTTACTCCTGTTGTTCCATCACAAAACACAACTTTATTCATGGTGTTTTTGTCCTTTGTGCCAAAAAGTCATGAGTAAAGTTGTCTCTCTGATCTTGCATTTCCTTTGCTACCAAACAATCAATGTCATAGATATATTAAAGTTGACCTAACTGGCAACTTTGTGAACACTGCCAACACTGCCTCACTCCTCAGTGAGGCATCAGCCTATCAATGTGATGTGTTTATGAAACATTCAATTTTATGGTACAAAAATATTAAGCCTTAAAAAAAAAATAAAAAAAAAATCAATAAATGGTTATTATTTGCAGACAACAAATCACTTTGTCAGAACAATGTCGAGAAATTGTAATTGAACAAAAATAAGGAGAAAAGGGCACATTAAGTGCGACCATTCCATAAACAGAGTGGGTAAACCAACCAACCAACTAAATTCTACCTATCTTAAAAAAAAAAAAAAAAAAGTAAAATAATTAAAGGATCACAGCAATTTTCACCTTGTATTTGTAAGTTTATTATTTCTATATTGTTATGGTTAAGTAAATTGTTGTTTGAAATAATAACCAATACAGTACTATGAATGAATTTTAAAGACTTTTAGACATTTCTGAATTAAAATACAGTGGCTAATTAAAGTGCATTGGCTTCTTGAGAAACCATTTGCACAGAAGCAGAAGACTTACTCTCTATTTATTAGTAAAGGTTAATATCATTATAAACTTTAATAGCCCCATTCTCACCAAGACTATCAATGACACTGACCCTACAAATTCTATTAATATTAATCAAAATCACCTGTCACATTCATCCAAGGACCTCCCAAAGAAACACTTTCTTTAACACATTCAACAAGGCAGATGTAGAAGCATTATTGGATTTAAATTTTTATGCCGCCCTGGAGTAAGAAGTACATTGACTGCATATTCCTCTCGATTATCAAAATTAATTATAATGTCAATCTAGTTTGGAGGTGCTGACAAATTAATTGAATCAGAATCACTGTCCCATTCATGGATATGATTTAGTCACATGTTTAAAACCCAGCCAAAAACAATTAACTAGTAAAGATAACACCTTGACATATGATCCCACAAATTAAAACATCACTCACTCTCTTGTTACACAAACAAATCTAAATTTGTATAACTCATTAAAGTAAAAATGCAATTAACTTCTAAGTAGTATATAGGTAAGTAACCCTGGGGACAAGGTCTTAACAGTGTTCGAAATGAAAATAAAATACATTGACTGTCTGGTTCTGGGGTGTTAGCTCATGAAATGCATGTCACGTTGTAAACAGTAATTTCTGTATATGTAAATACTGGAATTCGTTTTGAGTTCGGGAATGTACGTGAACAGTTGTCAAAAGAAGTCATAAATGCAATAAGTCAATTTTCCATTAAAGTTTTAACACAAAAAGCTAGTTTTATGAGTATATGCAGCTCAAAAGTCTCTCATAGCTGCAATGGGAGCAATAAAAATAGAGAATGATCATTAACATGAGTAAGCTAAAAATTTTAGGTGACTGTTTTCGTTATTGGCAGTTAATGGTATGGATCATTTGTAACAAACAGAAGGTATGATTAAGTTCCACAAAAAATATTTAAAGGGTTGTCTCCAAAATCTTGAATAGCACTTTTACTTTATGACTTCCCCCCAAAATAGAGAAACTGCAAATTGGGCATAAAATATTAAGACCATAGCAACTTACCGACTCATCAGAAAATCACATGGGAAAACAAAAACAAAATAAAAAAAGCTAAAATTTGCATGGTAACTGAACAGCAATCAACTTAAAAGTCCAAGCTCAGGTTACTACAATAATTGCTAAGTAACAAATACTTCAGAAACAAGAATACTGCCTTTTGGTTTAGCAATCCTAGCTATCCAGAAATTGAGAGATCAGAGAAGGAAGAAACTGCTTGTACTGTTTAAAGAAAGGTCTTTAAGAAGGTGCTAATATGAACTCTATAGCCAATGAAAAAGGTTGAAGCACATGAACTAATGAATCCAAATGTCTTAGTGGATTCAGTGAAACTGCATTCCTCAATGAACACAAGTGAACCAATGGTTCAAATACTGTGGTATCTATTTAATCTTGAGTCAAGTGTGAAAGGCTCCATTCACAGTAAAACATTATTTAGACACTAAGCTGAGAAGATGGACCTGCCAATAAACTATGGGCTCGTTCTGATAGGTAAAAAGAGAGTTCATAATGGTCAGATTCTCTCGGGTCACTTGTCACAAGCTTAATTTTATTTAATAATAATACTGAAAGATTTGAGCAAATCATAACTAAATAGATAGTTAAAGCTATTAGTTTAAACTAAATTCACACTACCACTTTAGCCTGTCCTGCAATACTCATATACATTACCTCAATCAGATTATGTATATTACACCCCAAAAGCAATAATACTGGTAAAATTGAGCAACTGCTAAATACTACAACTACAATGTCTGTTCTATAACATTCAGTGCTTTCCTATTATTTTTATTCTGAGTTTATATATATATATATATATATATATATATATATATATATATATATATATATATATATATATATATATATATATATATATATATATATATATATATATATATATATATATACATATATATATATCACTCATTTTCTGGTAGGCAAAAATATTTTCCAGGACTGCCCATGTTTCAAACGCGTGGTATGTTAGACGTGTATAAGTATACGCTTCCCAGGTACAGTAGTGTCCCTCCCCTTTGCCATGTGCTTCACCCATGCACCTTTCCAATTGGCCAACAGTGCCAAAAAAGGTTGTAAGTGGCTGCCTTAAGCTGCCTCACTCACCCTACTAGACTCAGCGAAGTTGACAACTCTGACAATAAGAAGCCAAAAAATAAATAAATAAATAAATAAATAAATATATAAACATACACCCAGCTAATTTAAGTGTGAACTGTTAAGCACACTAATATTTCCTCTAAGCACCTTTTACTCAAAATAATAATAATAATAATAATATATTCCACAAATTACTATTTTCAATACAAACCAAAAATAAAAATTTGCATTACAGTACATATTGGTAGCTGGCATGTCAGTTGGTGCTTGTTGGACCTTGCTAGACTGAGTGTGGCTGATCATCCCAGCTTATAAAGGTAGTGTTCAGTATAGATTTATATTTTAATACGTGGTGGGTTTGTTTTCTGGATATTAATTTATGAAATATATTAACGCTTGGGATCATATACGCATAAGTGGCATTTTGATTTAATGTACAGTAAATGAAACTTTCGCCTTGCGATCAGGCACGCCAGTATGGCATTTTTTTTTTTTTTTCTCAAAAAGTTTCTGGTCCAATTACTTCAAATTTTAACACCACTTTTGTCACACCACTCTTGTCCGTGGTACTAAGTCTTATGGAAAGGTGGTAACCCGTGTAGGTGCGGTGAACCACATGGTACCAAACAAAAGACAGTAATACCTATGCCTCAGTAAGCAGTGTGTATGTCGGTCCCAGGCACGATTTAAAAATGGCCAGCGTGGCATTTGTGCCACTATCTCAAGATATTTATCTCTTACAATGTCAATATTTATTCTTCTGAAGTGATAAAGTGATTTGTAGTGAAATAATTATAATGAAATCGTGATATATTTTTTAATTTGAGACGGTGAAATGGCTACTCACAATACAGTAGCATATAACACACAAAAGCATGTTGTAATATATAGGACTAGCTTGGAAAAATGATGCCTTGAAATCATTTGCATTTTGATATTCCAGACATTTAACATTATTCTAGAGAATAACAGGTCTGCCTACTAATTGTGAACATATTTGTTTGAGTAAATGGACAGCTACACAAACATTTTGTATGAACCAATCAGCCATTTTTATAGAAGATGGGCATGGCTTACAGGCAAGGTTAGCGTGGAAATGATATGGTGTAGGTTCTGTGCAGCTGTCCACAACTTTAGTCCTAGATTGTACCAGACCCCTATTTGGCATTGTATTATATAAATATGCACATAATAAATAGCAATGCTATAATGTAAATATAGACAATATGAAATAAAAAATCCCATGCTTGATCCCTGATGAGTTATTGCATCAATCTAAACTCCTGCTGCTTTGCTTACATGGTGCAAATGCCATCTTGCCTAATGCTCCACTCACCCTCCCCCGACATTCTTTACTTCCATCACGATTTTTATAAAAACATGAAAAATACCAATACAAAATAATTTTCCACTATTACATGACTAAACTGAGGGGAAATTGGACAATCAGGCAATTGGCTGAGTCAGTGTGTGGTGGAGCCGAGTCTACTTGTTCCCATTGGGTTTGAGGATTAAATTATGTGGTGATTGTATTTTACAAATCCAGCAAGGATGCTATACCAATTGCCACACATTTTTGAGGTCAGCCTATAATTGTTCTGTGTTTCTTTGAAGAAGATGTACTATTTGTACCACTTATCTTCTTTGAAGACATCTTGGCAGTCAAATACGTATAGGGAAATAATCTAAAGCGAACAAAACAATGATGACAATGTTTACAGTGTGGCAATGGTGTCAAACAAAGTGGGCAGGCAATTTTGTTTTGAAAATGAGCAGAGGGTGGGCTGCGTAGTACATCCATGTTGCTCACTATCCTCCACAAGTACAGCTCACGTCTCAAATACGAATCTAGAGATATAACTGATTAATGTCGGAAATGCTGTTCATCGCAAGTTGAAGGTTCTTAAATAAAGTTTTTTTTAACAAAGCATGCTTAAAAGAAATATTACTGAAGTATGTTTTTACTTATGTAAGATCAATGGTGTGTATAGTGCAAAAATTGGTACGTATATCTGACGAAAACAGAACTACCAAGACGTACTACATCGCGTAGAATTATATTTACCGATAAATACCTAAAAATCTGGTGAATTTGTATTGAATAGTAATTTATGAAATGACATTCAAACAATATTGATCTCATAAAATAATAACAATAAAATAAAAACAACAAAACCCTATTAGTAACCAGTGTTCTGTTCCTTTTAGAAAGTATCAACTATAAAGGCCACCAGAGTTTACAGAAGGTAAACACTAATGTTTTCTCCAGCACATGTAATTAAAAATTTTATCATCATATAAATTAATATTTTCAATGCAAACCTACTGGTTACTATGATATTTAAAAAAATATATATACACCAAACACCAATAACACTAGTACAGGTCCACGATCCCTTATCTGCAATTCCGAAATCCGAAAGTTTTTTGTGGAGCATCATTCGTGTGCACGACATACCCAGAGTGACGCCAAACATACCCAGCGCCGCCGAAGCTTGACCCACGCAGGTGTGAGGCATCAGTTGTGTCTCAGCGTTGCTACCAGTCACACATGCGTCTGTTGCTCTGATATTTTTTGTGATTTTGAGTTTAATTTCACTGTGAAATTGCCAAAAAGAGCTTCAGATACCCCTATGGGTAACAGTGAGAAGAAAAGGAATCATCTCACATTATCAATAGCACAGAAAGTGGAGTTATTACAGAAGCTTGATCGTGGTGTACCTGTGTGGCGTCTTACTGAAGAATATGGTGTGGGAACAACCACAGTATATGACTTAAAGAAACATAAAGACAAGTTGTTGAAGTTTTACACTGACAGTGATGACCATAACTAATGAAAAATAGGAAAACATTGCATACGGCAAAAAATGAAGATCTTGACCGTGTGCCGATTGAGTGGATTCGACAACAAAGAAGTGAACGTATGCCACTGACTGGTTTGTTGGTCATGAAACAAGCTAGAATATATCATGAAGAACTGAACATTGAAGGCGAGTATAAATATTAAGAAGGTTCGTTGCAGAAATATTAATGTGTTTGCTTACGGGTTGCTGCCACAGACCCCGCTAGGGTGTTACCATAATATACGGTTATGGTACCGTACTACTATTCTGAAATCCGAAACGCATCTGGCACCAAGGGTTTTAGATAAGGGATTGTGAACCTGTAGTAACAAACTACTGTAATTATAGTAAATAAGGATCCTGACAACACCTTGTCTTGTGCTTATCCAACCCCATGGTACAATAGTCACCAAGGTAGACCTGAATAAGTCGTTTAATCCTGTTTACTCAAAAGATAGATGTTATGACATGAACTATCTTATGAAAATATATTAAGAATAATGGAATAGTTATACTCCCCTGCTAAGAGAGTGAGACTAAGAGCAAGAGAAAGTGAGACTAAGAGAAAGAGAAAGTGAGATTAAGAGCAGAGAGAGAGAGAGAGAGAGAGAGAGAGAGAGAGAAGATTAACAAAATGGGAAAAGACTCCTAAAAATATTAAGAAAAAATAATGATTGTCAGCTGTATCCATGATCTTGTTGATTATATCTATAAACCAAGATTAACTGATATCTATTTTAAATATTTAAAGTTATTGTTATGAAATTTGTAATACGGTATGTCCTATTACCAAAGGCACGTGGTGGAGGATACTAAATTCGTAGATCCATGGCTCGGCAATGGTGATTTCAGGGGGTATGGGAGATTCCTCCTTAATTGCCAAAAGTTTAACCCTGGCTAATCACACCTTTGTGAAGAATTTATTATGGAGATGTCTGATGGACAAAATAGCTAACCAATAGGACAAGGTGATAACTATATATAAATGTGGCAGAAGAACTCATCAGACAGATCGTAACAGTTATACCAGCCATCACATCGTTGGTATGTAGGGATCAGGCAGCCGTTCCAACATCGCCACAGTCTTGGAACTTTACACAGACATAAAACCAAAGTCAGTGGCATCACCCTTATATTACAGTGGAGTTTAGTAAATGAAAGTAATCTAATACAGTAACTGATAGAATAATATGAAGGTGATGAGTGTAATATTAATCAAATCTAATCAAAATAATTATTGTAAGAATTAGTCATAAATCCTGTATGTTTGTTAAGAAATAAAAATACATTGTTTAAAAAATAAGTAAAAGAATAAATGTCTGCATCCATAAATCACAATCCATTCCTGAATATATGTGGCAAACTACTGCACATATATATATATATATATATATATATATATATATATATATATATATATATATATATATATATATATATATATATATATATATATATATATATATATATATATATATATATATATATATATACATATATATATATATATAATTGCTTCTAGAACCTAGTTCGTTATAGCATTCGTTCGTTATAGGATTAATCCGTTCCAGGCCCCCAAATACAACCACTTAACATGAAAAATATAATATAAAATTGTAAAAATTGTAAAAAAGTTGCATAAATATGCATCTAAACCCCTGAAATAAAGAATATCATTAATACTTGTAATAAAAAAAACAATAAATTAGTAAAAAAAAAAAAAAATTTTTTTTTAAATAATGTTCGTTGTAGGAGTTTCGTTCGTTATAGCATTCTCACTTTTATAGGTAAAACAGTTCGTTATAGGAATATTCGTAGTAGGATCCGTTCGTTATAGCATACCCCACTGTGTACCGGGTATATATATATATATATATATATATATATATATATATATATATATATATATATATATATATATATATATATATATATATATATATATATATATATATATATATATATATATATATATATATATATATATATATATATATATATATATATATATATATATATATATATATATATATACTGTATATACACAGTAGTACCCCGATTTATGCGGTCAATTGAACCCACAGGGTACCGCGTAAAGTGAACAACAGAACATATGGGATTAATTCCAATAGAGACTGGCCCGACCCCAAAACTCCACTTTTTGACGACACACAACTATGTTGTAGTAAAAATATTATCTTAACTTTATGATGGTATGCACACACAATTAATTATTAAGAGAAATATCAATAATATTAGTTTTTTTAACACTTACATTAGTAGAAAAGATGGCTGGGCACACAGGGATGGGGGTTGGTTCCGAGGCAGAGGGCAGATTATTGGCCCTCACCTTTATCACTTGTATCAATTGTATCACTATCCACCACATAGGCTTGCAGGGCCTCTTTGTCAAACCCCTCAAAGTCCATATAAGTCCATCTCCTCACTATCACTGACTTAGGCCGGCTGTGGTGGGTGGCGGGTGAAGAACTCGGTAATGTTTTGATGACTGGGCGACCTTGTGCGCATCCTGCCCGCTCCGCTTCCCACGTATATGAGTAGATGCACCGCGGAAAGTGAAAGTTCGGTTCTGGTTAGGCACCTCGTAAATGAGAAATCGCGGAAAGTAAAACCGCGTAAACCGGGGTATACTGTGTTTATTTATATATTTATATATTTATATATATATATATATATATATATATATATATATATATATATATATATATATATATATATATATATATATATATATATATATATATATATATATATATATATATATATATATATATATATATATATATATATATATATATATATACACAGCTACTCCTCGACTGACGACCACCCGGACATACGACCGCCCCAGTCGTACCAAAAATTTTTCAATAGTGCACAACTACTGTAATTGACTACCTAGCCCATTAAAAACATTAATATAGTTCTATCTATATGAAAATATGCAGTTAAAACTATGAAGGAAAACATAAATCAAAGTTTAACACAGCCACCAGCAGTGCCATTTGCATAGAAGCTGGCTGCTTCAGCGTGGCTGGCCTATGGTGTTGCCAGAGTAACCCAGTCTGGCCACCTCTGCCAACCCTTAATAACGCTCCCTCCCCCACACTCACACAAAGAAATATTTATTCCCTTTATGTTTTTAACCTTATGATAGTTTGTGCTTAAGTGCTTTTGCTCTAAAACTGTACTCTAACCATTCGAAATGGCTTCCAAGCACCCATCAAGTGCTACTGATGCTAGTGTAGTGAAGAGGCAACGTAAGACCATTACCCTCGCTACGAAAATGGATGCATTAACCCGATTTGAAAAAGTGGAACGTGCTGTGGACATACCATAGCCGCTGTGCTTGGTCTAACCCCCACAATGGTGCGTACTATCCAGACCAACGCTGACAAGATTAAGGTTAGTGCTGGAAGCGGTTTTTCTCCGAGTGCTACCAAGACGACTTGTACTAGAAGCACTGTGATAGAGAGGGTAGAAAAGATGCTGGCAATGTGGATGGAGGACCAGAATCAACACAATGCCCCTGTGAGCCTTATGGTTATCCAGCGTAAGGCCAGATCCTTATTTGACGACATGAAGGAAACAGAGGGTGAAGGATCGAAGGAAGAGACCTTTATGGCCAGCCGAGGATGGTTTCAACGATTTAAGCGTCGGTTTAACTTCCACAATATAAAGATGACTGAAACTGTCAGTTCAGATATGGTTGCTGCCGAGACATTCCTGCCAACAACGGAGGAGGAGCAAGCAGAGGCGGAGAAACCTCAGTCAGAGCAGGAGGAGGAGGAGGCAGCCGCAGAGTCTCAGTGACTCACCACCTTCCTCCTCTCCCGCCCTCCTCCGCGCCCACCCTCCTCCTCGCTCTACCACCTCCGCCCATCGGTGAGTACCAATACAAACTTAGTACTGTAGTTCTATATACTATTTTCTATAGAAATGGCAATATTTTTCTGTATATGTAACTTTTTTCATGGGGCAAAGGGAGGCTGGTGAACATAGCTCCCGTATTTTATCTATTTATTATGGGTAAAATTGATCCGCTTAACGTTGTTTCGCATAACGTCGCGTTTTCAAGAACGTTACCCTGACATTAAGCAAGGATGCCCTGTACTGTAAAAAGTTTTTTTTACCAGTACTCAAATGAAGCATTGACATGTTATCCACAGGCAAGTGTAACAACTTTATGAATACATCTCAATATACTGTATACAGTAGACACATACTGTACAAGGTAATGGTATAATAACACATTTTGGCACTAAAATTGGTTAGCAATCTCTTCTCACGAACGGATGCCAAGTGCTGTGTGTCATATTACTGTATAAACAGGCAGTCCCTAATTTACAAAGATTCAGTTTATGGAAATCTGAAATTGCAAAACAAATTGTCCCATGTTTCAATTTATGTATAAAAATTCATTAGTTGCAAATATTTTCCACTCTTTTTGTAACTTTTCACAACTGGGGAGGTAACACAGGTATCTCAGGGCTTCCTGTACTGGATCTGGTCAGTTTATAAAGACAATTAAACTAAAGTAACTTACAGTACTGTTCTGTATTAAAAGTGGTTAACTAAGCTAAAAATAAAGTACTGTACTGTACATACATGAGTATGTGTACTCTCAAATCCAGAACCCTTTGGACCAAGACTGAACTAGTTTTGAGGATTTTCTCATTTTTTGGATCCTACATCAGCCATATTACCCTAGGCGTACAAGTAGACTATGTCAAGTTTTGCTTACAGACACACAAACTCAGTTGAAAATTTGCTTTACTTAAGTAACAAAATAAAGAAAACATTGTTGTCTGCAAAATTAACAAAAATAATAATCAAATTCAGTCTAGTACTTAGAAATTGAGAGTTCCCATGTGAGAACAAGAAGCATCTAGCATAAGTTACCTTAATCTTTGCTTTAATTTGACCAATACTAATTTCAAAAGCTTTGTGGAAATAATACTATTTTATAATAAATAAATAAAAATAATCATCAAGATACCGGGCTATTTAATCAATCTTGCAATAATTATTTATGAACTTTACTTCTCACAAATGTTGACTCCCTAAAAGCTTCTGGGATGTCAACAAATCCATTTAATTTACTTTTAGTGAATATGTCAATTACTAAATGGACTATATCTGTGCAGCATTTTTGTTTTGTGTTTTATTTAAAGTAGAACACAATGATGTTTTCGTTATTTTGTTCTCCAAGAAGTAAAACCAACATTCAACTGTGTGTGTGTGTGTGTGTGTGTAAGCAAAACTTGGGTAGTCTACTGGTAGGCCTGGGGTAACATGGATGACCTAAGACCCAGAAAACTGAAAAATCCTCAAAATCTATTCAGTCTTGATCCCACGGGTCCCAGATTTTAGTAAATTTTTTGTTCAGTCACTCATGTCACTTGGTCTTGTAAGAGTTAAAGTTTAAATATCATTTAATGATTCCAGGCCTCTATTGCCATAACAGCTTGTACATCTAGTGTACTTGGCTAGCTTTAGTCAAGTATTGACTTGGTTTTTTGGATAAGGTTATGTATTCCATATAAATATTATTCCAAGTCAGTTTATGAGTTACTCAAAAGCAATATTTTGATACTCGCCATGGTCAGTGTAAACTATGTCTTCTGGAAAGCATTCATACTGTGCTATTTTTTAAGGATAATGCCAAAGATCTCTTAATGCTACATACTGCAGATTTCGCACAACTTTTGTTTTTATCCAATTAATTCTCTAAACTCCTAAATTAACACACAAGTTTTGTATTTCTACTGCCCTCATTCCTAATGTATCTCTACTTTGGGAAATAATTGATTCACATTCATACAAAAAGGGTTAGAAAAAACAGTAATTTATCCACATTTCTTGCATACTTCACACAACAATTTTTCCATTCACTAAAGCTTGAATTGGACATCTGTCTTGTAACACTTTATTTTAATTTTCAGTCTCCCAACTGTTAATCTTCTTAAACTTAAATCACAATTATTTACATTTATGTAATATTCTTAGACCCTACCCTATTAACTCAAAACTGACATTTCAATAATAAAAAATAAAAAATAAAGAAAGATAGGCTTTTCTTGCACCTTGTTGACCACGCACCTGGACAGTCTACCTCATCTGAGTAGTCAGGACACTGAGGGATTCTATCGCACCGCTGAGATTCTTGGATACAATAGTAGTCATTGCACTGCCATTCTCCCTGACGACATTCTAGCAAAGTAGACAAGCAGTCATGCATAACATGCACTATGCTAATTACTTAAAAAGCTCAAACTAAGCTAAATTTTAGTGGTACCCTTAATTTACAACTCACATAGCAAGCCAATAATGCATCTTTGTTAATGAGTTATAATTTACAAACCAAGCTTGAAGTTCAGGTAAAACAAGACCATTCAAGCTGTAATGCATGTTAAACTTCATTAAAGTAACAGTAGAGTACCAACACCAAAAACATTATGGAGCATACAATCTCCATACCTTAAAAATGGTAAATGCTCTGTGGCAGATACCGGTACAGTATATGTATTAAATTACACACATGTACAGTCTCGTTCCAGATTCTTCGAACACTGCAGGAGGCAGCTGGTAACTCAAGGCCATTGGTTTACTATAGTACGTAGTACTGTATAGTATAATATAATATGAAACAACAAAGCCCAACCATTAATTAAGCAACGGGGAACTAAATAACCAACCACCAATCACTTTTACATTCATTCATAAATTTTACTACGTATTATAGTAAACAAAGGGCCTTGAGTTGCCCACTGTCTCCAGCAGTGTTCGAAGAATCTTGAATGAGACTGTACCTTCATGCATAAAGTCCATCATACTCCACAACCTGTTACCAATTATCAAAGGACTTAACAGATAACAGCCAAACTATTGTAAATGTCATTATCATTTACATTTAGTCATTTATGTCATCAAGAGGAAAAATATTGCACAGGAAAAAAGTGAAATCAAAGACTACAATGCTGTAAAGTGAATAAGATAAACAGCTCATTCTCGACTATTACAAAAAAACACAGTACCTACCTTAAAAACGCACGCACGCACGCACGCACGCACGCACGCACGCACGCCACCACGCACGCACACACACACACACACACACACACACACACACACACACACACACACACACACACACACACACACACACAGTTCAGCTGGTACTGTAGAAATAAATGTATTTTTAATTATAAAAAATATAAATAAATGGATAAAAAATAGCCTGCGCTTCTTAACAAGTCAACATGATACCCAAACTGTAAAGGACTGCATAAGAGTAGACACGCTCACTATTAAGTTTCATATGGTAGTTACAGAAAAAAGGTAATAAAAGTGGAAATATTCCAAGAAATGAAGGAAGTGTATTAACAAAAAAATTAATAGTATGTAAAAATGTCGTTATAAATACTGGTAGAAATAACTAAAAGTTAAAATGGTAAGATGGTAAGACTTGCAGTTATAATTTTAATGAAATAAGGGAATATATGTTCTACAAATATTTTATTTACTCATAAAAAAAATTAAATAGAAAAATTAACCAGTGAAAAGCAAGAGAACGAGTTAAGTGGAAGACTATCAGAGAGGTAAGTTCTGTATGTTAACTAATGACTCATGAAGTGTGCACTCACTGTTTACCAACAAACCTGACTTAACTTCTGAGGTTATCTCCTTATGCTTTGAAATATACCATATAGCCTGATGCTTGGGCTCTAAAAATAAATTCCATAGACTTAGTTTTGTCCACAAGTATGATGTGACCATTCTTACACAGTAATGTTACTAACCAAGAAACCAGTCACATGCATTTTAGATGTCACTGTTGCTAGGAACATAATTATAAGAGTGGAGGGAGCTTAGTCAAAGAGTCAATGGAAGTACAATCATGGTTGGGAATTATGTTCTGTGTGAAAGTTTGACTAAAAAAAAAAAAGAATAAACATGGACAATCTACAGACATCATAAGATAGCTAATAAATTATGTAATAAAAGCTGTCCAATAACTTTGACAAGCTCCAGTAATCAATGACCCAACTAATGTTTCACTGGACTGGTAAACTTTTTCATCAGTCTTGAACCTCTTACCTGGTGTACAACCATCTTCATCTGAAAAATCAGGACAGTCATAACGTCCATCACAGCGGGCTTGTTTTGGCACGGCAGACCCATCACTGCAAGTCCATTCTTCTGTATGGGACCATAGACTAATCAATAAATGAGTCCCAATAAAAGATGGGAAAATTTTTAGCTTAAGACAAAACTGTTCACAGCTATAGTACATGAAATATCTGATTTGAGGTTATGAGATTTTTTCCCCAATACTGTATTTCAAAACCTTTCTTGCTAAAAATCAAGAGTGGCTATAACTGAGAACATAAAAAAGACTTTATTTTCACTTGTATTCATTCACTTACCCTTACACACATGATTTCCCTATAAACTTGGTGATGCTATGTTCTCATAACAATTAGGCACTGCTAGTTCCTGGATGTTCATCCCCTAACATCAAGCGCTTCTGTCACCTCATCCTTACGACTCCTCCACGGTCTTAGCCACTCCCTCTCAGCATCCACCTTTACCTGATATGCTCTTTTTACCAATCTTTCACTTCTTATTCTTTCAAAATGTCCACATCACCTTTACAAACCATGGTCAGATCTTAGTACAACTAGGAAACAATTAAAATTTCCCAAGTCATATCCATTCCTGGTCAAAAATCTCTCATCCTTGTGACTGTCTTGGAATTGACATTATTATGGACCTACCACAATTTGCCATAAATTGAAAAACATATACAGAGAATCCATCCTATATACACTTATTCTTACTTCAACATATCCGAGTCCAAGAAAACAAGCATGAATTCCAAATGTTTCATTGTTGGGCACTGATATGATAGGATTTAAGAGACTGCCTAATAAAGTAGACCCCCGCATTGCATGGAGTAAATCTAAATATGAAATCACTTTTTAGATGTGAATAAAGTAATCACAAAAGTACTAGGACACACACACCTTTAACCCCTTCAATACAAGGATGCCACATTTAATATTTTATTTGGACAAACAATTTTATTCATCTCAACGGGGAGCCCACACATAACGGGTTTAGCTTTTCTCCACTTAGTGCAAGATGGCAAGAAACAAAAGTATATGCACATTTCTCCATCATGTGTTAATATTAATTCATTTATACACCTGCAATAAATGTGTTCTGCCATGATACTCCCCTTCTACATTAAGGCCACAAATCTGGTTTATCTCTATCACTTTACAAAAGCCAACATTAACCATCACCAACCATCATGTCCTTCCTCAAAATTATCTCCATGCCTTACTTTCAGCTCATTCAAAAACACATATACTGTGTATGTTTCAACCTCAAGCAGACTTATTTCACTGATAAATTTATTGATTAAGATTCCCCCTCACCTTGACATCCCTGCTCATCAGTATAGTCAGGACAATCATACTGTCCATCACATCTTGCCTCTTGTGGAACACATGACTCATCTCCACATGTCCACTGATTAGTGTCACAAACTATTGTCAAGAAATAGGATTGGGTTCAAATTAGGTTAGTATTTCAGAGTGAGTATTGTGCATTCACAATTATATGATCTCCATATTCTACATCTGAAATTTTTTTATACTAGAGATCAAAATAAAAATTTTTCACTAGAACTACCTCTCTTAACTTTAATTCTTTGCTTCAACATAATTATACGTACCTTAAAGTTTTACTTACTTATAATCTATTAATAAAGTTAATGAAGATTGAACTAACAGAAAGGACACATTACAGTACCCATGAAGCATAACAAACTTACAAACTTACCATTTGGGCATGAGTATTCATCAGTGTAGTCAGGACAATCATACCGTCCATCACAACGTCCTTCTTGTGGAATACAAGACCGATCTCTACATGTCCACTGCGTACGATCACATTCTACACAAAAACATTATGATACATGCATGAAGGCTACTCTACAGAGATTAAAGATTACAAATTAGTAGTTGTTAATTAACTACAATACAAGTTAAACAAAATTCTAATCACCGTTATCCTCTAGGGGAGACGGTTCCATGCATTTATTTTAATTACGATTTGTTTTCACAATCACCATACCATTAAGAAATTATTAATTAGCACAAGGGGTAGTCCAAAGATCATTCAATTTTCCAGTGACATTCATCTCTCAAAAGTAGGAAATTATAGGTCACAGTTTGTCTTAAGAGCTTAAGACTAATCTATGAGATTCAATAAGTCTTGACACCCTATAACTCAGCCTATGTTACAGAGTAATAACCTCCTACCTCCAGCTTACCACACAGGACATCCCGGGGAGGTAAATGGAATCTGGGTCACTCCTTACTGGCTCTCTTATGTAATGGGTTTTCAGGTTCTGTCATATAAAACTTGGCACCAGTTCAGAGTAACCTATAAATCAGAGGCCAGCTAAGAAAAGTGAGGAGTCAGAAAGAAGTGCCAAGTGCTGTGCAACATGCACCTCAGTGGAGAGTTTGCAGTTTTCTGGTGTTATCCAGAGTTTTGGGGATCTTTCTCAAAATCAGAAAGAAGGTTCATTACTTAAAAACCCAACAAGGTGGCCTTGTGGAATAAATGCTGGAAAGTTAGCTAAAGTGGCAGTTGATAGAGACTATATTAACCTTGAAAACTAAAATATATCGCACTCAAACAGAACATTAAACCAAACTACAGTAACTATTCCACCCTATGCGAGGTAACCAAAGTAATAAGAAAATCAACATATATAACATTAAAACTGAGGATAAGGGTATAAGATCCCATCTCCTTCCACCCTGAAACTCAAAATCAAAGAGGCAGGTTGAATATAATTTGGACAAAGCCAATGTAAAGGGGAAAAATAAACGCTTACCAAGCCAGAAGAAAGCCAGTAGCATAGAAACCCCTTGGAACTGCCTTTGCTTTAAGCTGGCTTGAAGTATATGGGTGAATACCTAAATTTGATCCAAACTATTACAGGCCATAGAAAAGGCATAAACTCCTGCCGAGACCTCTTGTAGGAATAGTAATACACAGATTGAGAATTGGACTTCTAATAATAAATCCAAGAGTGGATAAATTCCTAAAAAAATACAATCCAACAAATGTTTTGATGGCATCATTATTACTCAGCCATGAATATGTTCTGACACTGAGTGTTTCAGCAATGTGTGCTGCCTTTAAAGAGCAGGAGAGCTTCAGCACAAAAAAGAAACACTGCCAAAGAAATTATCAACCATGGAGAGAATCTTCAGGAACACTATTTTTGTATGTTTGGACAAAGCACATTGCATACAAAGCCTTCAGTACACAAAACAGGATTGTAAGTGGACTCGGCTGCCTTTACTTCCCCAGGTAAAAATTTCAGTGCTAAACTGCCCATTCACAAATGGGTATACAAGGGGTGCCCCGGGCACAAACCAACAATACTTGAGACTTGAGGGAACACTGTATTCACTCATATCCTTGACCACCGAAGGGTCAAGACGTACCTGGCGCACCTCTCGGAGCAGCCAGGTCAACTGTTAAGTTGGCCCATACCAACCCCCTCCCGTGAACCCTCCTCCCCACTGGAATATCAACAAGTTCTCGCCAGAAGTTACAATTTCATTTAGGAAAGGAACGGAACCAGTGTTAAACAGAGGTGAACAGTGCTTAAGTCAGTGAGAACAACTCAACAGTAACAGTCGAACACCCAAGTTAGCCTTCACACAGTGAGGTCCCAGGTACCCAGTGATAACGGCCCGTGAGACCCAACAACAACCAGCGATGTGTTAATCCGTCTACGATAGGAAGGCCTAAGACCAAACCTCACTCATATAACACCATCTGTGAGGGAATTACTACACCACGTGAGGTCCCTCATAACACCATCTGTGAGGGAATTACTACACCACGTGAGGTCCCTCATAACACCATCTGTGAGGGAATTACTACACCACGTCAGGCCCCTCATAACACCATCTGTGAGGCAATTACTACATCAAGTGATGCCCCTCATAACACCATCTGTGAGGGAGTTACTACACCATGTGAGGTCCCTCATAACACCATCTGTGAGGGAATTACTACACCACGCCAGGTCCCTCATAACACCATCTGTGAGGGAGTTACTACACCACGTGAGGCCCCTCATAACACCATCTGTGAGGTAATTACTACACCACGTGAGGTCCCTCATAACACCATCTGTGAGGTAATTACTACACCACGTGAGGTCCCTCATAACACCATCTGTGAGGGAATTACTACATCACGTGATGCCCCTCATAACACCATCTGTGAGGGAGTTACTACACCAAGTGAGGCCCCTCATAACACCATCTGCGAGGGAATTACTACACCACGTGAGGCCCCTCATAACACCATCTGCGAGGGAATTACTACACCACGCCAGGTCCCTCATAACACCATCTGAGGGAACTACTACACCACGTGGGTTCCTCCTAACACCATCTGGGAGGGAGTTACTACACTACGAGTTTGCTGTTCAACACCTACATTAATCTGTATGTTCATTGTATGTTCCTTTACCTTTCTCTAATGAAGGCTTTTGTTAAACCACCAATGTTTGTACTGTCATTTATGTCCAATGTATATTTTCAGCCTTCGGGCTGCTGAATTTTTTCAATAAACCGTTAATTATTATTATTTATTATTATATAGGACCTCTAATCTCTCTCTAAGCAATGGCAGACACATGAGGATTTGAGTCATCACTAGTTTACCTCCAGTTACGCATAACCTAGGTGTTTATGGGACAAACCCTCATGCCTTGACATGCATTTCAAGGTTTGCTTCAAACCGACAAGTTACAAATGGTGTAGGGTATTTATTAAACTTGCATACACAAAATTAAATTAAAAGTGCTTTCTCTTTATGAAATGAGAGCACCAACATTTAGCAAGACTGTGTACCCAGTTGATCTCAATTAGTTCTTCCTCAAGAGTTAGGCTCTATGATTAATCACTTGAAAATGAGCAGGCAACAGATCTCAAACTCTAACTGGTTGGAATTGTATGACATCACTATGTTTTGGTTTCTTCAATATTTTGGTAAACACAAGCATTTGTGAAAACTACCAGATGACTTTTCCATTCAGATGTACTGTAGAACCTCCAAAGTCCTTTAAACATTTAAATTGGCCATCTCAAAAATCACGGATATTTCATTGCCAGACCTACTTTGGACACATTTCTGTGAGATTAGCTCAGACCTAACAAAAGGCAAGTCTATACTGAGCTTTAAAGTAAAGGTACACGAGTATCTTTTGAGTGAAACTGGACGTATGATAGTCAGATATCTTGAGTGAGTACCCTTCACTAAAAATTACCTCGGAATAATGATATTGTACCTCTATGCCACTGCCCTTTATTTCTTTATGATTAACCAAGCATAGTATAAATTACAGTGATTCCTTACATGATTTGAATTCACTTTTTAAACAAAACAGGGACTCTAAACTATTTTTTCCAAGTTCCTTTAAGATCATATTTCCATTTTTATCAAGCAGGTATGCAAGATTATAATCCCAGTTCATTAGGTTTTTGTAAATTCATAAGGATCTCGCAACTTATTGCAAATTACACAATCCTTTAAGATGAGGCAGAATTACTTCCAACTACATACAACTTTAAACTTAAATATGCACACACGCACATGCACATTGAACTGTGTGTGGTGTGTATTTATGGTGGGTGGGTGGGTGTGGTGTGTGTGTTGTGTGTGTGTGTGTGTGTGTGTGTGTGTGTGTGTGTGTGTGTGTGTGTGTGTGTGTGTGTGTGTGTGTGTGTGTGTGTGTGTGTGTGTGTGTGTGTGTGTGTGTGTGTGTGTGTGTGTGTGTGTGTGTGTGTGTGTGTGTGTGTGTGTGTGTGTGTGTGTGTGTGTGTGTGTGTGTGTGTGTGTGTGTGTGTGTGTGTGTGTGTGTGTGTGTGTGTGTGTGTGTGTGTGTGTGTGTGTGTGTGTGTGTGTGTGTGTGTGTGTGTGTGTGTGTGTGTGTGTGTGTGTGTGTGTGTGTGTGTGTGTGTGTGTGTGTGTGTGTGTGTGTGTGTGTGTGTGTGTGTGTGTGTGTGTGTGTGTGTGTGTGTGTGTGTGTGTGTGTGTGTGTGTGTGTGTGTGTGTGTGTGTGTGTGTGTGTGTGTGTGTGTGTGTGTGTGTGTGTGTGTGTGTGTGTGTGTGTGTGTGTGTGTGTGTGTGTGTGTGTGTGTGTGTGTGTGTGTGTGTGTGTGTGTGTGTGTGTGTGTGTGTGTGTGTGTGTGTGTGTGTGTGTGTGTGTGTGTGTGTGTGTGTGTGTGTGGGTGTGTGTGTGTGTGTGTGTGTGTGTGTGTGTGTGTGTGTGTGTGTGTGTGTGTGTGTGTGTGTGTGTGTGTGTGTGTGTGTGTGTGTGTGTGTGTGTGTGTGTGTCCATTTATAATGGATAGTTAGCTTTGACAATCCTCTTTCTCTTTGATGTGTGAACCCGGAGAGTAATCAAAGCATAATTCTGAAGCACTCGTAAGTAAGGGGAAGGCTCCTGGAATGGCTCTAAGGAACCTTGCAAAAGTAAATAGACTAAGGATGCTAAATAAGCATTCCACCTCTACAACTCAATGCAAATATTTCTTGCATGGTTATAATTTTAATACAGATTACAAGATAGAATGATCATTGGCGCCAACCTGCTATGCTGCTAGTCAGTGGCCGTGTCGAGTTTAGTAATGTGTCCTCAAATCTGTGAATGCTGGTATTTTAAATATAGTTTTAGGTAATATTGGGATAAAATGTTATTGCATCCAATCTTCTTTATTATGTGGAGAATATTCGTACTCTCCTTGTTAATTGTTTTGCTAAATCTAGGACATGACCAAATGTTCCTTTGCATAAGATTTTTTTTATTTACTGTATATGCATTTGCTGTAGTAAGCTAGAATAATACACTGTACTGTATCATACTGGCGGAATAAATATGCGGATAATGATAATTGATGATACAATTGCATCATATAAGTTACACGTGATAGAGAGGTAAAAAGGGTGATAAGACAACAATGTGGCTGGCTAGACTATAGACAGTTCCAGAATTGGAGGCACTATATCGGTGTGAGTTGGATGGGTATAATGAATACAGTATTATGAAGTTTAGCTAAATTTCAAGTTATTTCTAAACTTGCCTTCAGTGTGACTTGATATTAGACTTATCTGTACTCTAATTAAGCAATACCAAGTTTGGTTGTTTGGTGTCTGTATGAATCACTCAAGATGGCTCCAAGCAAATATGTGAGATACTGCTACCACCACACACCCTCACTCACACCACCCACCATGATAAAGCAAACCACTACTCACATTTATTCTACCATCTTTAACACAATGATTTTTGGTTTCCTACCATTAAAAGAAAACTGGTAAATTTATACTGCATAAATATTTATTACTACACAAATCTTGGAAGGTTATGTTGAGAAGTAAATTAAGGATTCGTTCATACCTCATGAAAAGAGAGGATTGGCAGTGATAACTGTATCCATTATAAATGTAGGCAGCTGTATATGTAAATTACCATGATTTTTATCACTGAAAATAAGCTAGAATTAAACTTGTACAATGAGACAATGCAATGGTAGTGATGACCAACCTTACCTTCTCAACACAGTACTAAAGAATGGGTGACTGATGCTATACTGATTAATACCATAATAACAATCAAGTGTAAATATCAGTTGGTTAAGAGGGAGAATGGGTAAACTACTGAAGTGTTGATTGCTAGACAGTAATGGTATGATTGAAGCATGGATCCTGGAAGTCTGTTATCATAGCTACAGGATTTTCATTATGTAGTGGTTTGTTGTAAGTTCTATGGACCAAGGTCAGTCACTGCCCTATTGAGGCAACCACCACACCATTCAATAACTTATAAAATACCCAGTGTTACTAGATGAACAAGTGCTTTCATAGCAATAGAATTTTTCCTATGAATAGTGTGTTTTGCTGCTGAAATACCATACACAAGACAAGAGCCAATTATATTATGAGGTATTCAATGGGCTGGGGATCTCCCAAGACACTCACAACCATAGTTCAATAGTCTTCATTCTAATACCTACGTGCTATGAGATTTAGCTTAGTAATATTGACATAATTTATATTGCATTTACAGTGAATTCTCTATTACATGGAGTTAAACAGATATCTCCATTTGTCAGATTTGGGAGAGGTGTTTTTTTTCTTGATACATTCTTTTCTGGTTGTGTGTGAAATAACCCAGGCCATCATACTGCAACTAAATGTGCTCATACACATCCTTGTACAAGTGTATTTTCATACTAGCATGTAGATAGTACCTAACCTGGAGGCATATGACACTGTCTACACAAGTCATTCAACTCCCACTTGTGACCATAGGCTCAAATGATGTGGTGAACATTTTAACATAAATTTTTGCATATCCTGTACACAAATCAACCATGATTAAAGTGACACCCAAGCCTTGACATTGGAAGAACTACCATATCTGAACAACGCATTATCTTCAGAAAAATTGCCTAAGCAACACTTAATGGAGGAATATATAAATGGGAGGTGAACACTTACTATATGAAATATGTTTAAGCTAAGTTGAAGCAGCAATCACTAAAACTCTTGCCATGATAGTCAGAAAAAGAACATTCATGAAAAACCAGGCTGGTTGCTATATGCTTGATACAAACATCAGCCTCTAATGGAAAGTACAACCCCTTACATTAATGTATATGATTTACGTTCGTTTTTATTTAATTTCTCTTTTTTTTCTATTTCATAAATTCATCTGAAAATTTTTTCAAAATTTTCCTATGGGTTGGGTTTATTTTTTGACAATTAAAAAAGAATGACCAGGAAACTGCACAAATAACAGGATAATATCCAATTTAGTGAGAATTTTATCTACTTAAAGAGAACTTTCCAAAATAATCAATAAGTTCCAATAATATAACTACTTGCAATACAAATTATTCCAGTAAGGGAAACACTCACTGTATAATATTATCATATGCATATTATCTTTATTACGGTGTTAATATTACTATAGAGTGCACTACCATTCTCAATATTCTGTCCTTTCCATATATATTAAAGTCAAATGATTTTTATTCACATGCAATAAATTATCTCTTCTAGTATCTGAGTTACACTTGCCTCTATGTTACTTCTTTAAGGTCCAAAAACACTGCAGGATAGCAGTCATGACAACAAATTAAACAGCCTGTTAATGCAAGCAAAGGATTGCCTAATTCTCTACAAAATATATAATCTCACCTGCAGGACAGCCATCTTCATCACTGTAGTCAGGACAGTCATACTGACGGTTGCAACGTGAATCTTCTGATACACACGAACCATCTGCACAAGTCCACTGGCCTGATCCACATACTATCGCAAAACACATTCACAGATAAGTAAAATTTTTAATCAACTAAAACTGGTACACATGACAAATGTGCCTTCTGAGGGGCAATATAACTATGAAGTGACCTCCATTCAAGTTAGGTCTACCTTATACCCCTGTAAACCACAAATACATAAATTGGAATGCATAATTTAGCTAAGTAATATAGGTTGAGCATCAATTATCTGTATCTCCAAACTTTGTAAATCTCCAAACTCCAGTTATTTTAACAAGACAAAAAACATAACTTGGTATCAATTAATCTCTTTGTTTGAACTTGCTTGGGGTTAGTGCTTTGTTGCTTTACTTCACTTTTACTAACTATAATTGTAACTCTGTTATCTATACAGTGGTCCCTTGGTTAACGAGCACAATCCGTTCTAGAAGGTTGCTCGTTAACCGAAAATCCGTTAACCGAAACCATTGTTTCAATGGGCTTTTGGGTAATTAGTTCCAGCTCACCGAAAATTGCTTAAATTCAACAAAAAATGTAGAAAAGTACACTTACTTTGAGGTGTGTATGTAGAAGGCTCCTGTATGATGATGATGATGATGATGATGATGATGATGATGATGATGGGAATTAGAATGGGGGTGGAGAAGGGAGAAGAGAAGGCATTAGGGTGGAAGAGAAGTCACCCCATGGTGCCATTTCACCCATAAAATTTTAGTTCTCTTGGTGTAATTCAAGATTATTTCCATTAAATCAACACTGCACTGCATTATATATTGTCAATATGTAAAATAAACTTCAAAATGACCAATAATTTGCTTGGAAACACAGAAAAAAAGCATTTAGTTGAAGAGAGTCTCAAGCAAGATGTTACTTCCACTGACAAGACACAAAGACTGACGCCTGTATGGTGTGTTGAGAGGCTGGATGGCACGCATAAAACTAGTTACTTTACCTTCAATTATGTTCAATAATTGTTAAAATAACTAAAAAATTTAATATTAAACTTTTAAAATTATTGATTAGTATAAACTTCTTGATAATTACTAAAATAGTAAGGAATTTAAGCCCTAGAACCGATTACTGTATTGGTGGACTAATACTACAGCTGGCTGGCCGCCAAGTGCAAGCGAAAACTTGTTGTGGTTGGCTCGTAAGAATCTCGTTAACCGAGGCGCGCGTTTACCGAGGGATCACTGTACTTCTTATAGCATCCAAAAAATGATCAATGGATGCCTTATCAACTCTAGCACCATCTACTTAAATGCAGAGTTAGCTATATGTTGCAGCTGGTGAGAAGATAACAAATTCACACATGAATAAAGAAATTTGACAAACTTTCTTTGATTTTAAGGTCAATAAGCAGCAGATATTGAAGTTTTACTTAGAAACTGATTCAAATAAATTAATTAAATATTGGATAAAAGCAAACAAGTCAAAATTTACAGTTACTAGTCAATTCAGCCAATGTCAAAGTCTCATACATCTGGTAACAGTTGTTGGTACGGAATCTGGTCATTTCGTCCACATTATGGAGGCAGCTCGCCCATAAGTCAACTTACCTACTCGTAGAGTTGATTCACCCAAACTATCGAGTCAGTTCGCCCACACCTGTTTTGTTACCTGTTTTATCTAGGTTTAGTAATGTATTATTGCAAAGAACTGAACTTCAATAAAGTTTTGGGAACTATAAAAATATCGTCTGTAGGTTTCGTAATTGTTAAAGTCCAGCAGATTTGGTCAGTCAATAGCAAGATGGCACACTTCGAGATTATTGCATTCAATGCAATTTGACTTAGCAGGCATGGCAAGAAGGTCTGCAGTGCGACGGGTGTGGGAAGTGGCAGCACAGGAAATGTGATACTGGTGTATCTCGAGCTGAGTACCAGGCAGCTGTTATATCAGGTCATTCCATAGACTGGAGTTGCAATTCGTGCACCAACAGTATCGTGCCAATATCAGACATGAAAGATCATATATCAAGAACATGAATCCACAGTTCCACATGGCCACCATCAGCTGGAGTATTTTCAATGGGTCCGTGCGTACCAATAATGACATTGAAGGATAGCACAACCGAGTGAATAAACTTGTTGCTGGAAGATGCCACCTTCAGTTTTATCTGCCTGTTAACCTTCTCCACAAAGAGGCCAGATTAACCTCTGTACGTAGAAGGCCGGTTTCAGAAAAGAAGCTCAGAAGGATCCAGTGGAAACAGTACAGGGAGTTGCAGGCCAAAATATTCGCTCTTAGGGACGAATACTTGAGGAACGAGAGGTCAGCTTGCCAACTTCTGAGAGCTTGCGTCCATCTCAATGGACCAGTCAGCAGTGCTTATGTGACCAAACATCCTAAATCCACTCTATGTTACTTCTATGATTAACATTTTAGTTTGTGTATTTTATATAGGTTTTTATATTTGAAAGTCACAGAACAAACAACCCGAGTCTTAATTTGTATATTTTTATGTAGTACTTGAATAAACATACATAGAACTTAAAGTGTGGGCCAACTGACTTCAGGTATGGGCGAACCGACTCCTATGTGTGGGTGAATAAACTCTATATGTGGGCGAATGGACTTGGGGGCAAATTGACCACAAACCGTTGGTACACATATCCCTTGTTTAACAATCATTAACAGACAGATAAAGACCAATAACAGTGTACTCCAGAGAAACTATTAAGGGACTAATAAGCACTATGTATGTTACTGACCTACTGGTGGGCAGTTCTCCTCATCTGATTTGTCAAGACAGTCTGGTACTCTGTTACAGTGGTGAGACTGTGGTATACAGGATCCATCTACACAAGTCCATTCTCCTGGGCCACAACCTAAAGAAAAGAAAATTCTCATGCTTATAGTTACAATGATAAACATTAGAGTAAGCCCTTGCACTTCTGGACCTCTCGGATTCGGATTTCGGTTGGTCCGGACAATGTCTGGATGTGACAAATTCATATCCGGTCTTTCTCTCTCAGTCTGTATGACATATTTATTCCCCCACTGCTAAAATGGACCCTGTCCATACCTCCCACCACTACTCACCAAGTGCCATTTATTGAGTAATACTGTACATTAATATTATCATTGTTGTTATTACTGTATTATGATTATTGTAGTACTGTATATTGTATAATACCATTATTACTACTGTATTATTATTAATACCTTATTCTTGTTATCATCAATACAATCCATGGACAATATTATGCTTATCATTAACAGGCCTTCATCACTCAGTTTATCCGGACATTTACCACATCCAGATGCCGTCTCCCCCCCCCCCCTCCCAATTTTCTGGAAGTGCAATATATATATACAGCCCATTCACAATCCCTGCGATAGATTGCAGAGAGAAGACCGGGTAAACGTATTCTCTTTCGGTAGGTCACGTTGGGCTTATATTTAGGCATAAAAGATCCTGATTGGACAGACAGTTACTGATTAATCTCAATAGAAACATTTGCAAATAAAGAAAAGTACGTAATGCTTTGTCTTTTATTTTTATCTTTAACTATTTTTTATAATTTACTGTGAATTTATTTTAATATTTGACAATAATTTTGTTATTTTTTACTTTTAGTACTTAAGTATTTAATGAATGAGATACTTTTTTACTTCTACTTGAGTACATTGATATTTGGATATTTTTACTTGTACTTGACTAACAGGATAGCAGTTATGACAACAAATGAAAAAGCCTGTTAATGCAAGCAAAGGATTGCCTAATTCTTTACAAGATATATAATCTCACCTGCAGGACAGCCATCTTCATCACTGTAGTCAGGACAGTCATACTGACGGTTACAACGTGAATCTTCTGATACACACGAACCATCTGCACAAGTCCACTGGCCTGATCCGCATACTATCGCAAAACACATTCACAGATAAGTAAATTTTTTAATCAACTAAAACTGGTACACATGACAAATGTGCCTTCTGAGGGGCAATATAACTATGAAGTGACCTACATTCAAGTTAGGTCTACCTTATACCCATGTAAACCACAAATACATAAATTGGAATGCATAATTTAGCTAAGTAATATAGGTTGAGCATCAATTATTTGTATCTCCAAACTTTGTAAATCTCCAAACTCCAGTTATTATAACAAGACAAAAAACATAACTTGGTATCAATTAATCCCTTTGTTTAAACTTGCTTGGGGTTAGTGCTTTGTTGCTTTACTTCACTTTTACTAACTATAATTGTAACTCTGTTACCTATACTTCTTATAGCATCCAGAAAATGATCAATGGATGCCTTATCAACTCTGGCACCATCTACGTAAATGCAGAGTTAGCTATATGTTGCAGCTGGTGAGAAGACAACAAATTCACACATGAACATAAAACTTTTACAAACTTTCTTTGATTTTAAGACCCATAAGCAGCAGATATTGATGTTTTACTGATAAACTGATTCAAATAAAGGAATTAAATATTGGATAAAAGTAAACAAGTCAAAATTTGCAATTACTAGTTAATTCAGCCAATGTCAAAGTCTCATACATCTGGTAACAGTTGTTGGTATGGAAACTGGTCATTTCTTCCACATTATGGAGGCAGCTCGCCCACAAGTCAATTTACCTACACTTAGAGTTGATTCACCCAAACTATCAAGTCAGTTTGCCCACACCTGTTTTGTTACCTGTTTTATCTAGGTTTAGTAATGTATTATTGCAAAGAACTGAACTTCAATAAAGTTTTGGGAACCATAAAAATATCGTCTGTAGGTTTCGTAATTGTTAAAGTCCAGCAGATTTAGTCAGTCAATGGCAAGATGGCACACTGTCGAGATTATTGCATCCAATGCAATGTGACTTAACGGGCACGGCAAGAAGGTCTGCAGTGCGACGGGTGTGGGAAGTGGCAGCACAAGAAATGTGATACTGGTGTATCTCGAGCTGAGTACCGGGCAGCTGTTATATCCGGTCATTCCATAGACTGGAGTTGCAATTCGTGCAACCAACAGTATCGTGCCAATATCAGACATGAAAGATCATATATCAAGAACATGAATCCACAGTTCCACATGGCCACCATCCAGCTGGAGTATTTTCAATGGGTCCGTGCGTACCAATAATGACATTAAGGATAGCACAACCGAGTGAATAAACTTGTTGCTGGAAGATGCCACCTTCAGTTTTATCTGCCTGTTAACCTTCTCCACAAAGAGACCAGATTAACCTCTGTACGTAGAAGGCCGGTTTCAGAAAAGAAGCTCAGAAGAATCCAGCGGAAACAGTACAGGGAGTTGCAGTCCAAAATATTCGCTCTTAGGGACGAATACTTGAGGAACGAGAGGTCAGCTTGCCAACTTCTGAGAGGTTGCGTCCATCTCAATGGACCAGTCAGCAGTGCTTATGTGACCAAACATCCTAAATCCACTCTATGTTACTTCTATGATTAACATTTTAGTTTGTGTATTTTATATAGGTTTTTATATTTGAAAGTCACAGAACAAACAACCTGAGTCTTAATTTGTATATTTTTATGTAGTACATGAATAAACATACATAGAACTTAAAGTGTGGGCCAACTGACTTCAGGTATGGGCGAACCGACTCCTATGTGTGGGTGAATAAACTCTATATGTGGGCGAATGGACTTGTGGGCAAATTGACCATAAACTGTTGGTACACATATCCCTTGTTTAACAATCATTAACAGACAGATAAAGAGCAATCCCAGTGTATTCCAGAGAAACTATTAAGGGACTAATAAGCACTATGTATGTTACTGACCTACAGGTGGGCAGTTCTCCTCATCTGATTTGTCAAGACAGTCTGGTACTCTGTTACAGTGGTGAGACTGTGGTATACAGGATCCATCTACACAAGTCCATTCTCCTGGGCCACAACCTAAAGAAAAGAAAATTCTCATGCTTATAGTTACAATGATAAACATTAGACTAAGCCCTTGCACTTCTGGACCTCTCGGATTCGGATTTCGGTTGGTCCGGACAATGTCTGGATGTGACAAATTCATATCCGGTCTTTCTCTCTCAGTCTGTATGACATATTTATTCCCCCACTGCTAAAATGGACCCTGTCCATACCTCCCACCACTACTCACCAAGTGCCATTTATTGAGTAATACTGTACATTAATATTATCAGTGTTGTTATTACTGTATTATGATTATTGTAGTACTGTATATTGTATAATACCATTATTACTACTGTATTATTAATAATACCTTATTCTTGTTATCATCAATACAATCCATGGACAATATTATGCTTATCATTAACAGGCCTTCATCACTCAGTTTATCCGGACATTTACCACATCCAGATGCCGTCTCCCCCCCCCCCCTCCCAATTTTCTGGAAGTGCAATATATATATACAGCCCATTCACAATCCCTGCGATAGATTGCAGAGAGAAGACCGGGTAAACGTATTCTCTTTCGGTAGGTCACGTTGGGCTTATATTTAGGCATAAAAGATCCTGATTGGACAGACAGTTACTGATTAATCTCAATAGAAACATTTGCAAATAAAGAAAAGTACGTAATGCTTTGTCTTTTATTTTTATCTTTAACTATTTTTTATAATTTACTGTGGATTTATTTTAATATTTGACAATAATTTTGTTGTTATTTTTTACTTATAGTACTTAGAGTGTGCGCGGAATGTTAGTTCGTGTGCTGAAAAAATATTGATATTTACGATTATGTTATATAAATACAGTCAAGTAACACTTACCACTTCAATTAATACTTTGTAGTGTTTCCTCTGCGCTTCAGACAGTCTTTTAGCCTTCGAGGAACAATGTCAGCAAGGTCTTGCAAGAGGTCAGGTGGCAAGTTAGCCCAGGTATCCTTGATGGCTGCCTCTAGCTTCGGGATTGATGATGTGTCAGCGACGCTTAACAATGGACCACAAATTTTCTATTGGGTTAAGATCTGGGCTACTGCCAGGCCAGTCATTAAGGAAAGGTACCTCACAGTCTTTGAGCCACTGTATAACACTTTTAGCAGTGTGGCATGGGGCACCGTCCTGCATGAAAAGGCTTGCCTTAGCTTTATCAAATGATTCAGGTAAGAAATCACTGAGCAGTTCAAGATAGTTGTACTGATTCATCATCTGGTTCTTAGGGAGGAATACTAGTTCACCAACACCATAATACGTAAAGGAAGCCCAAACCATAAGCAAGGCAGGGTGCTTAACAGTCTTCACTGTGTACTGTGGGAGGTGCGCATCTGAGTGGGGGGGGCGGTACACCCTCGCTCCATTACTCCCAGTCACAGAAAACGTAGCCTCATCCGACCATAATACACTCCTCCATGTCTCTAAATCCCACACTTCATATTTCTTGCAAAATTTCACTCTATTTTCCTTCTGTCTCTTTGTCAACAGAGGTTTACGACGGGCACGGAAGCTCTTAAATCCCAGGTCATCGTGCAGGGCTTGTTGAACACAACGTAACGAGACGTGACTCAAAAGACGGGGGTTTCTCTCTTTCACTTCATGTGCTGTGAGTGAGGGATTGGACCGAACTTGTCGAGAAATAACCTTAAGTGTCTGTGGAGACAATAATTTAGGCCTACCAGACTTAGGTAATGGAGCTGGTAACTCGTCCTCTCCAAGGTCACGGAAAAGTTTGACAAGATTTTGAACAACTCGTAATGCCACACCAGTCTGAGCCGATATTTCTCTCAGTACATGGTTCGCTTTGTACAATGCAATCACTGCTGCAATATCGTCTCTTGTAGTAACCCTCCTGGACATCTCTGATAGCTACTATGTCGGGTTAATGCACCTTAAATTAGACAAAACATAGCCACCTGGCGCGGGAACCCGCACAAAAAACCTTCCCCTCACAGCTGCCAGAGGCGCACTGCCTACAAGCCGTGACGTGTTCTCAGTTGCCAAATGTCAGCACTTGCCAACAAACCAAGCGTTTTGACATTCGCATCCCAGGACAGGCTTCACAACATATGATCTTATTTTTGCGAGAACTTAGTTCGTCGGCCCTATCGCGACTTAACATTCCGCACAGAATAGTACTGTATTTTATGAATGAGATACTTTTTTACTTCTACTTGAGTACATTGATATTTGGATATTTTTACTTGTACTTGACTAACAGGATAGCAGTTATGACAACAAATTAAACAGCCTGTTAATGCAAGCAAAGGATTGCCTAATTCTCTACAAGATATATAATCTCACCTGCAGGACAGCCATCTTCATCACTGTAGTCAGGACAGTCATACTGACGGTTACAACGTGAATCTTCTGATACACACGAACCATCTGCACAAGTCCACTGGCCTGATCCGCATACTATCGCAAAACACATTCACAGATAAGTAAAAATTTTTAATCAACTAAAACTGGTACACATGACAAATGTGCCTTCTGAGGGGCAATATAACTATGAAGTGACCTACATTCAAGTTAGGTCTACCTTATACCCATGTAAACCACAAATACATAAATTGGAATGCATAATTTAGCTAAGTAATAAAGGTTGTGCATCAATTATCTGTATCTCCAAACTTTGTAAATCTCCAAACTCCAGTTATTATAACAAGACAAAAAACATAACTTGGTATCAATTAATCCCTTTGTTTAAACTTGCTTGGGGTTAGTGCTTTGTTGCTTTACTTCACTTTTACTAACTATAATTGTAACTCTGTTACCTATACTTCTTATAGCATCCAGAAAATGATCAATGGATGCCTTATCAACTCTGGCACCATCTACTTAAATGCAGAGTTAGCTATATGTTGCAGATGGTGAGAAGACAACAAATTCAAACATGAACATAAAATTTTTACAAACTTTCTTTGATTTTCAGACCCATATGGTGGGCCTCACCCACTGTACAGCAACTATCTTTTCATGTATTATGGATGATATTTAGTGCTTATTAAAGCAATTTGGGAAAAGTTTCTGCATATTTATTAGCCTCCAAAACCTAACTATTTTCCCCCAGGAATTAGCCCATCCGGGCACAGGTTTATGACCCACATCGGGCCTGGGGTGAAAATATAATAATAATAATAATAATAATAATAATAATAATAATAATAATAATAATAATAATAATAATAATAATAATAATAATAATAATAATAATAATAATAATAAATACAAATAAATAAAAAATAAAAATTCAATAGTGAGAAATGATAAATGTATATGTATGCTGTGTTGTCAAAGTAAGAGAAATAATTGAGACCTTGCAATTGTGTGTAAATGAGGCAGAAAGTCAGTCAGATCAACAGCCTGGGACTTGGGTCACAATTTTTTTGATGCCATATGGCATCTCTTCTGGTACCTAACTCATGAATTACCACAACCCCACTGTAATAAGGTACAGGGGGTCCATGACTTATGACTGTCCGACTTACGAATGCCCGATGATATGAATGGGGTTAAACTTGACATTTACTATATTTTATTTACCTGATGACATACGTTTGCTTTCATTAACTATATTTTGTCATTCTATGTCTACTTTTGTCTGAAACCAAGTGATTTTATATGTACGGTATATAAGGACTTAGGCTATGATATAATGTGATTTTAAACATCGTTCTGTAAGCATTGTATGCACATAGCATGTGTTCTGCCCTACGTGCAAATCCGACTTAAGAATGTCCCCAGGAGTGGAACCCATTCATAACCCAGGGACCCCCTGTATAAAGTATCCATTGTTATCTAAATGATCACTATCCGAATATTCTCTTCCAACAATTTTCTTTTTGGGGGGGGAGGAGCCACAATGCGAAGGCATGGCCCAAGAGTCAGCTGAGGCAGCCATTTTGTTTCCTCAGATGCACAGGAATGAACTCTCACTCAAGGCGCATGACATCATCCCCTCCCTCCCCCACCCCACGTCCGCCCATGCTCAATTCGCTCTGTATTTGGTTCACGTGAAGTGCTTTCTCTTTATCTAACTGTATTCATAACATCCTTCCATAAATCTGTACACAAAAGCAACCAAGAATAGTGATGTTCTTCTGCTAACTCCAACATCACCAAGAAACCCCAAAACCTGTGATAATTGAAACCAAACTTGAAATAATGAACCATCACAAATGGGGGAATGTCCAATAAAACATACTGTACTGTCTCAATTGTATATAAGTATTTTAATTAGTTTTCTTTTTTAAGGTATACTGTAACACCTGTAGTAATTTTTTGGTAATTGGGTAGAGTACAAGAACAAACCAACACACTAAGCTCCAAGGCAAAATACATTACTGTACAGTACAGTAATACCCCGCTTTACACATTTTTTTTTACGCGTTTCTACATTTACGAGGTACCCCGCCAGAACGGGAATTCCCACTTTACGCAGTGCATCTACTCATATGCGCGGGAAGCGGCACGGGCAGAGTGCGCACAAGGTCGCCCAGTCATCAAAACATTACCGAGTTCTTCACCCACCACAGCCGGCCCAAGTCAGTGATAGTGATAGTGAGGATATGGACTTATATGGACTTTGAGGGGTTTGACAAAGAGGCCCTGCAAGCCTCTGTGGTGGATGGTGATACAATTGATACAAGTGATACAGGTGAGGGCCAATAATCTGCCCTCTGCCTCGGAACCAACCCCCCATCCCCGTGTGCCCAGCCATCTTTTCTACTAATGTAAGTATTAAAAAACCTAATATTATTGACATTTCTCTTAATTATTAATTGTGTGTGCATACCATCATAAAATTAAGAAGTTATTTTTACTACAACGTAGGTATTGTGTCTTTAAAAGTGGAGTTTGGGGGTCGGCCCGGTCACTATTTCAATTAATCCCGTATGTTCTGTTGTTCACTTTACGCATTTCCCGCTTTACGCAGGCCTCCGTGGGTTCAATTGACCGCGTAAAGCGGGGTTACACTGTATAAGACAATGACAATATATTTTTTCTTTTTTCATGCCAGGAACTGAACTCTATTTTACCCAACCCATTAAGATGGTGAGGGATTCCCGAGAACAGTATCTAGTGGTTGTTCTTTTATATTAAAAATTTTCTGATGTAAACAATATGTAATTCAACATACTAAACATGGCTGTTGTTAATAGAAGTTGTACTCATTAATAGAACTGAAAATCCTTATGGGGGATAATTCGTTAACTGAAATCTCATAAATTATACCGCTCATTAATGGAGGGACCACTGTATAATAATTAACACTAAATATTTTACATTCTCAGAATTTTTAGAAAATGTGAAAGTAGTGCAGCATATGGCAAGTGAATGTGATTTTATATTCAATGTACTATTATAATATCATATTTCATTAGTTGAGCCAGTGAGAGTATTAACTCATGGAGCTAAATAGACCTAAGAAGCATACTGTTGGAAATAGAAGCTAAATAATATGTAAAAAAAAAAAAATATCTTGTAGGCTACGACAGTTAATATTTTTCATGTTTTATGACAACAGTTTTCCCCTCAGATACACGGATTTCAACCCCTTAAAAGTATTGAAAATAGGGAGTTGGTATCCACATACTGAATGGCAATTGTGTGAAACTCAAGAATCCAGAAACTGCAAATATCTAGGGTTCACTATTCCTCAAATACCCAACTGCTCATCTATCACTCAAATGAAGTGCATACCATCTTGTTTTATAAAAATCACAAATATCAAGATGAGGATGAATAAATTTTCTAAAATATGTTATGGAACACCATTAATTAAGAAAAATTAACAAAATAAACACTTACCAGTACAAAAGAAAGTTATAAAAAGATTCAGTACAATAGAAGTTACAGTACTTCAGAAATAGTATCCAACAAATTCCTTCTTTTAAATTGTCAGAGGTGAATCCAATAAATGCATTTGTCTTAAATTACCAAGACTGGAAAACACAAATTTTACTGTATGTGACAAATCTTTTCGACTTACTCAATGGGCAGTTCTCTTCATCAGAGCGGTCAGAACACTGATGAATTCCATCACACCGAACTTCATTTGGGAGACAAGTTCTATCTCGACAGGTCCACTCCCAGGGCTGGCATTCTACATAACACAAAGAAGTTTAGTTATGTACTTCTAATTGTTGTTCATACAAAGCATCAGCTAATCATGAAAATATTCATAAATGTAACTAAACAGTGAATATATTATGTAATATACCATTATATGAAGCTCTTCATCAACATGGACAACTACTTGTTGAAAAATAAAATCTTCTCACCTTCAATACATCCCGCTTCATCTGAACCATCTCGGCAGTCATAATGGCGATCACATCGTCTTTGTTTGAGTATACAAGATCCATCTCCACATGTCCACTCTTCTGAGCTACATTCTGTTAAAGTACAAAATGCTACTTAGAAAACATGAAACTATAATGCGTGTGATTCTTTCTCACATAATAGTTTCACCCTGAACCTTATGTTGTAACCAAGACAGCAAGGAATTCCTCCTGTATAATGCTCATAAAATCCAAAGGGCTTAGACACAAGGTATTTGGTTGCTAGGGCATAATTTAATGATTTTCCAACTCCCCTGTATAAACTCTATTCTTAAAGAAGGGTGTGAGGGGCACCAGTTACCATCAAAGACTGGGAGCTATAGAGTCATTAAGCCAAACAGCTTATTGTGCATCCTTACCCTCGCATGGCAGACTCACAGTGCCAACCTCTAAGTGCATCTCAGGGAGGCAGGTGAGATCAAAGATATTCATCATAAGGTCAGTTGTAAAATGGGTTTTCAGGATCCAATCATCATATAGAAGCTGTTGTCAACTCTAGGTCAAATGTGGAATGGGCTGCATATTAAGCAGCACAGCATCACGATTTATTAGTTTCTAGACTTTGGTGGCAAACGTGGCTCCTTAAACTCCTTTTTAAGGACTGTGGGGGAGTTGGCTAAATCTTTGGTATAAGCCCCAGCTACCAATTCATGGTTATCTAGACACAAACCTGAAGGCTTAGGTGGGTAATGTACACAAGTACCTTTGAACTAAGGTTAGGTTGTATTATTCAATGTGATTTCATTGCAGGTGATATTTTTTTATGTTAGCTAAAGTGAATCACAAATCCAGAAAAGAAGAATTGAAGGTAAAATTTTCTATAAAATATGTTAACTCCTCTTCGATGGCATTTTGTTATATTATACTTCGTAGGCCATTAATGTACGAGTTAGGGACCTCCTACCACAGGCCAAGTCACTAACCAATATATATCACTACCTAGTTATTCATAATAATTTAGATTTAATTCTTGTAAACTACCCACGCTTTGGTGGGTGCTAACTCCCGTTGTCCTTAAATCATATCAATATTGTCTTCATATCACAAGCCATAGCTTGTCCTGCGAGACACAAGTACCAATGTATTAGTGACTGACTGCATGGTCTTGTGACTAGGCTTGTCGCCCCCTGGGGTGTAATAAATAAATTAAATAATAAATAATAAGCCCAGAATGACTAAACAGATGCTCACAAGCAGCAGATGTAGGTACTGGGGTGTTAGATAAGTCACATAATGTTGGGAAAGACATCAGTAGCCCATTCCACCCCTGGGCATGTCAAGTAGCTATCACGCTCCTTCAGTTGAGGAGCTTGTGGATGATTGTTGCCTCCATAGTGACTGAGTCTGAGTAAGACTCACCAGAATTGTCCTTCTTATTGGGGTGTGGCTGTGGTGACATCACTTTTCGATTTTAATTGGTGAGTGGCGGAATTTTTTGCACCACTTAACATCTGTCAGATGCTGGGGAGGTGGGGGGGGGGGTACTTAGTTATTTAGGCAGAATTTTAAATACACTCAGTCTCACACATATGTATAGATACAGGTTTTATATCCAAGACGGAATGGACGAGTTGACGGTCGGAATTTTTTCGTACGATGGCAGGTCAATGGGTAAAGAAAACGCTTAAATTCACTATGGTAATGATATTATAAAATAAATTGGGCCAAAAAGTGTCAAAAATAAGAGATAAAGTTGCTAAAAAGTCACGTGACTGCGAAAAGCTCTGTGATTGGTTGTGACGTAACTGGCTGGGGCGAGCAGCAGAACGGGAGATACCGTATCACTCTACGATCGTGGCAGAGCGCATTTCTTGTGTTTACCCAGAACCGTCAACCCGTCCATTAAGAATCACAGGATCTTTGAAATTCCTTTTAGGTACATGTACTGTATATGCAGAGAGCAACTGAAGTCTAATGGGAAGACCAAGCTCCTGAATGAAAGGTGGGGGAGAAGAGAGGGGATTCGATGGAGGAGGGATAAGAGGGTAGGCTAAGTAAGGTGGGTGGTCAAGGTGCTAATAGACACAAGAAGATCAAAGGGAAAGTCTGTTGTCATGGCCACTGCCACCTGACCTGACCTGACCTGACGTCACCTCACCTCACGAGACCTCTAAGTATGTGACCACGTGGTGTCTCCCCGCACCCACACCTTACCCTTCACAACTCCACCCACACAACTCTTTTACTATTGATAATAATTAATTAATCAAAAATATATTATTAATTTGCATGTAACAAGTAACAATTTTTGTTTTTTCAATTGTATTGGAGTAAAAGTACTGTATTAGAAAACCATACTTAAGTGAAAGTACTAAAAAATTTGAATACTTTTTAAAAAGTAAATACCCCAAAATTTTACTTAAGTACAGTACTCAAGTACATTTATTTAGTTACTTTACAACTCGGGATGCAAAGTAAGTTAAACTAAAAGGTAGGACCTTTGCTTTGGTTCACTAAACATAAACACCACATAATATTTTCTACTCCAATTACCCAAATCTAATCAAGCAATTTTTTTAAGTAAACTGTATTATAAACTTACTTGCTGGGCAGTTCTCTTCATCAGAGCGGTCAAGGCACTGAGGATATCCATCGCATCGAACTTCCTTTGGGAGACAAGCCCCATCTAAACATGTCCACTCCCCTGGTCTACAAGCTACATGAATTTGTGAGATCATGCATTAAAAAATGAAGCTTTTATTTTACTGAGCACATGCAAAACTGGGATTATATTGATATTTGGTATTGATCCATAATGTTATGACTTCCATGTTTGTCATAAGCACAGTAAGATAATATGCTGTTGTTTAAGCTTTAACATCATTTTAGTTCAATTTTTTTCACAAAAAGCTTTTAAGAGTTTGAAGTGAGAGTACTGCATTTATTTACAACTCACTTGTCGGACAATTTTGCTCATCTGATAGGTCAGGGCAGTCATTGTAGCCATCACATACAACAAACTCAGCAACACATGATCCATCTTCACAGGTCCATTGCCCAGAACCACATACTGCATGGATATACTAGTTAATACATGCAGTTAATGTCTACATCAGCAAAATGTGTTTAGCCATTTAGCTTTCTCTAAATATAGCATGGGAAGTTGTTATTATTATGCAAGGTTTTAGTAAACACAGAAAATAGCACATCATATTCAACTTACCTCGTTAAGTTGCAACAAAGTCTTATCTTTAATTCATTAAAAAATAAGTTTGTTTAGCAGTCCTCCTTTTTTCTTCTATTATTTCTACAATAATGCTGTACAGTATTACAAAATTTGATGGCAAAAAGAAATTCAATTTTCAGAATGATAAGAAGTTTTGTTAACAAATCACATATGATTTACCTATCAACCAATTATTACAGGGGACTTTAAGATTGGTCTGCCCTGGGGGTTGTTGTATGCTGATGACTTAGCGCTGACAGACGATGGAATTGAAGAGGTAGTGGAAAGTTTCAAGAAATGGAAGGATGGAATAATGTCAAACGGTTTGAGAGACTGAATGTGGCAAAAATGTTAAGTACTGATTAGTGGTGTGAGTGAGGGACCCATGGTGGAGAGTGGAATATGGCTATGTGCTATCTGTAAGAGAGGTGTTGGCAGCAACTCAATTATGTGCAGTGAGTGTAGAAGGTGGGTACACAAGAGGTGCAGGGAAGTAGATGGCATACGGCAAAATGTTACTGACTTGCCGAGTGTTTTGTATGTGCAGGTAACCATGTGGCCTTAGCAAAGCAGGAGAAACTTAACATTAGGGATATTTCCCAGGGCTGTGTTGATGACTTCTGTTTCCTGGGCAACATGATCAGTGCTGGAGGGGATTACTGAAGTGCATAGTTTAGACTCTCAGAAACTTTTCCTAGTACCCGAAAAAATTCAGGGGAGGTGGGATTTTTTCCAGGTTTGCGTCGTTTCATTACCCAAATCTCTCATCCCCAGAAGGGCTCTGCACCAATTGTTCCAGCTAATAGGGATATCATTGTATTTCATAACTTTCAAACAATTACTAAAATATTGTAAGTCATAATACACTGTACAGTATAATAAAATAAAACAAATCAAATACTATTTTGGCTCGAGTTCAAGCCCTGTCACTGTACTAGCGGATGCATTTAAATGTAAAATAAAAGTTTTTTTCACGTCTTTACCTAATTTCATATTAAAAATATTCACATTCATGGAAAGTTACAAATCTTCACTAAAATACTCCTCTAAAAATATATAAAATACTGTATGTCCTACTTTGTGGACAATCCTTTTCATCTGTGTAATCAGGACAATCATAGCGTCTGTCACATCTTGCTCCTAGAGGCACACACGACCCATCTCCGCATGTCCATTCATAATAGCCACAAACTACACAGAAACAGACACTAATACATGCAAGAACACTAAAAAGCATGATTTTTGTTAATATATTAATGATTTACACATGCATGTACAGTATTCTCCAATAATGTACAGTACTCCGGTATCTCAAAAGAAAGTATCTGTCCAAACTCTGTGTGAAACTTTGAGATGATAGATATTAGGACATGCACTTTCTTTGGTATATAGTTTAACATAAGTTGAGTAATGTATAATGTGTATTTATTTCAGTGTAATTTATATGATGTTCGGTTACCAAATGTACTAGGATCATTATGCCACAGAGACACGCAAACTAACCCCCCCAGGACATCACAATTTGCATGTAGCATTTCAGAAGCCACTGGACCCATCCAGGCAGATACTTTGATATACTGTACATGGACCATTGAATGAAAATTAGAAGATTAGTAAATACTATATTTCATTTTACTCCTAAAATACTTGTCTACTTTCATTAGAAAATTATATACAGTACTTTGAATGCTTATTAGCCAGCATGAAATAAAATAAACATTTCCAATGATGAAGTTGAAATTTCATGTATGCTAAATATTCATACTATTAATCGTACAGCATTTTACTTTTTCGAAGCACACAAGATCCATCCGCACATGTCCACTAACCTCAGCTAGACACTACAATGAAATAATCACAAGAACAGTTGCCTCCACATGAACTTAACACAACCTGGGAGTATGTGAAGGTAAGGATACAAGGTGTGGCACACAGCACTGTAGTCATGGTTGAATGACTGGGCGTGAAATAGTGAAATTACTCTGTTTGCGTGGCCACACATCAATGCCAAAGAACACTTATTATATGAACGCTCTATATATTTATGATATGCAGCATTGTTGTGTAGCCACGACAGAGTGAATAGGACTGAATTATGAGGAACCCTCAAACACGGTAATCCACATTTTCAAGATCATGACTACAGTGCTGCGATGCCACATCTCATGCCTGTGTCCTCACACACTCCCAGGCTGTGGTACAATCATGTGGAAGCAACTGTACATACAGTAACTACTACTGAGCATGGCATGTACTGTATTAACTTTCAGTGTTACTGTAATGATATACAGTAGACCCTCACCAACCGTGGATTTCCCATCTGCGGCTTCCATTTATCCACGACTTTTACTCTGTATACCATTTCACCAATCACGCCACTGAATTTCAAGTATCCGTGGATTAGTGTGGCATCTTTATCCCTCCGTGGTCTAATGCATTCCACCATAAATGTGAGGAATGAATAAAAATGATACTAATAAATAAAAAATAAGAAAAATACAGTACTGCATTACCATTTGGCAATCATTTCACTATGAACATGGGAGACAGGAGCGTGCCCCCTCCTCCCACGATCGAGGGCTAACTCCCACCGACAAAATAAATGTTTATTCTCTATGTTTTTGGCCTTGTGATAATTATCCCCCCCCCCCACATTCAGCATGATTGTGTGTGCATGTAACAAAATTAAAAAAAATAAATAAATAAAATTATGTATATATCTAACCGAAAATACAGGTTGAAAATTAGCAACATAATTTGGCCTGGTATGGGAAGAGCTTGGAGGATGTTGCTACAGGTACAGTCTAACTTGGCAGCTGCCAAGTCTACACAAACACATTCACTTCACACACGTACACACCCATGCTCTTCATTTTTCTTATTTTCTAGCAACACGCCGTCTCCATGGAGATGTACTGTAAAATTTATATTAGCATTTAATTTATTTTAAGCTATTTATATGTATCTGACCCAAATTTAAATAAATGTACAATGCAGGTACTGCTTAGTGCAGGAACAGGCAACTTAATTAAGCTTTGATGAGTGTTATCTGCAGCCATAGAACGTAAGCTCCTATTTCCCATAAGCCAACCACGGGTTTTTCAGGAATTTAATCCCTGGGGTTGGTGAAGGACTACTGTACAGTGCTTTTCATACAGCAGATTAGTAAAAATTAGTAAAAGTATTAATCCATTCCAGTACAACAAAACATATTTTATTTTACCTACCTACAGCCACAGGATATACACAAATATTTGTATTAGTTATAATAATGTTATTATAGTACTGTACCTATTGGGCAACGCTCTTCATCTGTGTTATCAGGACAGTCATATTGACCATTACATCTTGCCTGACGTGGCACACAAGACCCATCTCCACAAGTCCACTCATCAGTGCGACAAGCTTTTTAAAAGAAAAAGTAACATATATTATTAAAATAATATTAGTTAACTAGACTATTACTAAAGGTAATGTAAGCCCCATCAAAAATTTTAAGGCAAACAGGTGCCGCTAACAAACAGCAGTTGACGCCCCTCCCACTTCCATCCCCTTTCATTATTTACCAAACTTACATCCCTCTTCATTACTTTTACTTTCACCTATAATACTACCACATCCCCAAAAAACACTACAAAACCACATTCTTGATGTGGTCTTACTTCCACTAGAAACCACTGTCCTTTTTTTCTCAGTGAAACTAAGAATTCCCATTTTATCTCACCCTCGTATGGTCTTTCCATGCAAATAACATTGTTTACAATCCCACCTGCATCAGTAACTGGACGGTTTTACCAATTTTGTAAACACTGGGTAGAGTGATTGAGACCCAAATTGCACTCTCAGATATGCATCTACCAGCCCATGAGGCTAGTGGAAGGAGTTAAGGTGGTTGAGAGGGTCAGTCCACTGTTCCCACATTTCTACTTATGGGAGGGAGGGTGCTTTCATTGTGAGATACAGCAGAGTGGAAGGAGTTGCACCAGCACGAGAGCACTTAGCAATGCAATTTGTATCAAAAGACCATGAAAGGATTAATCCACTACAATTATTACATACCAGTACAGGTATACAGTACACATATTCACATGGATACACAATGTTACCAAAACAATGATTTACAAATTATGTTGTGGTAAATTAGAAACAAAGCAAACTTAAATACAACATATCAAATACTGTAATAACTTTACAGTCTATCTTAAGATATGGAAGGCAATAAAAAAATGTATGGGGTAAATTGTAATTTGCTGAAAGCCACCAATTGTTTAATACTGTAGTGAAGTATAAAAAGAAAGTACTAGAAATACATTGAGGATGTGTAGTGTTGCCACAATTATTAAATACTTTCATGGATAGGGTAGAATGAGTGGTGAAAATGAGGGTAGTAGGAATAAGTTTAGTAAACACAAATACAGAATACAAATGGAAAGTAAGTCACCTGCTATTTGCTGTTAATACTGCCTTGGTGGGTAGATAAAAAGACATGTTGCAATGAGTTTTGAAGAGCACATACAGTACAAGGAGAAAAGTTAATAGTGTATGTGAACATAAGTTAAAATAGATACAAATATTACATTTCAATCGATATAAAGTGGAGGAAATGTCATGTTTCAGATATTTGGGAGTGGATAAGTCAATATACACAATAATGGCCCTTGAATTAAATCAATTCATATATACAGGTAACAGAGTGAAACACATTAATTTGTGCACTAGGAAATGTATAGAGAGTGAGAAATGTGTGCAAGAAAACAAAACTGGTGACATAATGAGAAATCATTGAGCTGATATTACAAGTAAGGGTGAAATATGGCATCTAGATACTTGAGGAAGAAATACATTACAAGCCACAGAAATGGTGTGCAGAACATTATTTAGGGTGAACAAAATGTAGAAAATAGAAAACATTAATTAAAGATATGGAAATTAGAGAGGTGCTGTACAGAGTTGACCAGGGTAGTATGGACAATAAATAAAAAGTGAAAGATTGGAGATAGAGGAAAAAGTATAATGTACAGGTATTACAAGCGAGGGTTATGACATCTTGGAAGCAATAGCATATGTGAATGATAGAAGAGCATGGTAGTCAGGAGGTTTAGGGGATAATATTCAAGCCACTTCATCATTAAAACCATTTTACTTGCTCATAATGCACAATAAGCTTTAAAATTTCCAGTTAGCTATTTTCTTTGTTTAAGAAGTTGGAAATACTACTTTGAGTTAATGTAAACTCATGCAAAGTTTAGTGAAAAAATCCCTGTAATGACACCATGAGAAGAACTATTAAATATAATATTGCCACCAATTGGCCATTTTTAATATGTAAACACTTAAGTTACATACTGCTTGTCATGCTTTGAACCTGTACCACGTCAGAAGCACAAATGTTCCTTAGTTCTGTGTAAAGAGCAGTAATATATCTGAAGTGGGAACCAACAGACAGATAAAGAGCAATCCCAGTGTACTCCAGAGAAAATAGTAAGGGTCTAATAAGCACTAGGTATGTTACTGACCTACTGGTGGGCAGTTCTCCTCATCTGATTTGTCAAGACAGTCTGGTACTCTGTTACAGTGGTGAGACTGTGGTATACAGGATCCATCCACACAAGTCCATTCTCCTGGGCCACAAGCTAAGAAAAAAAATCTCTTGTTTATAGTTACAATGATAAAAATACATTAACATTAATATTCCAAGAGTAGAATTATTCAATCTCTTAATAATAACAGCTGGTCTTTTGTTTCAAAAGCACCAGTTCTTCTAAAGAATTCACTAGCGGTTGTAACACTACAAAGTTAAAGACTTGAAAATAAAAAGAATATTGCACTACAATAAAAAACAAAAAGTGACAGTTCAACTTCTATCATTCATATACGGTACCCTTAAGTTTTGATTCTTCTATACAGGTACCACAATTAATCATGCATTTTTTCCTGAAAAGTGAATAACTCTGTAAACTCCTACATAAAATGAAGCATTAATGTGGAGACCCAAGGATACGGAGTAAAAAAAAAAATAAAGGCACAAATTAACGAGTTGTTTTATTTCCAAGTAAACATAATAAATACATATACCTTGTCATATATAGCCTCGCTTTATGCCATTTCATTTATATGTCGTCAATGAATTAGAGTAAGAAATAAAAAATAAAATATGGGAAAGCAGTGGACTGCCTTAGAATGCTGAAAAATTGCTGAATTCCTCTGCTATGCCCCATTCCCTGCATCAGTCTACCCACGCCTGCCATACAGTATTTCCTCAATTTAATGAACTAACTCGAGCCATCCGTCATGTTCGCTCGATTTGCTGAACTATTTCGCTAAATCGAGCGTGATTCTGTTAAATTCCGCGCCAAATGCATCGCTTGGAATGTGGGGTTTGCCTCCATCCACTCAGTCTGTGTCCTGCCACCACCGCATGAGTTGTTCACTGCTACCTTTCAGTCAACTAACTACTGTGCTTCGCCATCATGCCAAATGAATCCCGGAAGTATCAAAAAGTAAGTGGTGTGGAGGAGAAAATGAAAAAAAAAATGCAGCTAACAACTGGACAAAAGTTAGAAACAATAAAAAAATGAAAAAGGAACATCTGTGGTTGCTCTTATGACGGAGTACATCATCATACGCCTGGCAACGGGAGCGAGTGAGTCAAGTGACCGCTAGTTGAGCGTTGTCTACTTTTTTAACTCTCCTCCCTCCCTGCCATATTTCACTGGATTTACTGTTATTATTAGTGTTTACTGATATAATAGAGCTTAATAGTGATTAATCATGGCATTGTAGCCAGGTTAGACTAACCACTATAACCACCAGGCTACTGGGACAAGCTGTGAAGTGTTATTGTTGTTTTTCAACTTGTATTTTTGGGTAGATATATGTAACTTTCTTCATTTATTTTTAATTGGTTACATACACACACCATCCTACATCATATTGTGTAGTAAAAGAAATAATTGTCATAAGGGCAAACACGCAAAGGAAATATATACATTTATTTGCACATGAGTTAGCTGGCTCAGTGAGGGAGTGTAGGGGTGGGGAGCATTGTTAAGAAATTGGCATCCCAGCCGGTCTTCATTACTATGGTGAAACAGGGAGTGTATGCAGATGCCAACTGTGTTAAACTTTAATTTGGCTTTCATTTACCAATTTAGCAATATTGTACAATATTTTTGTTGGTATTATTTTTATTTATTCATCACATTTCCTGGTACTGTATATAATATTTTAAGAAAACTATGGCTACAAGAAGAAAGTAAACATGAAAGTTTGTTCCTAAATATCATTATTTATCGTTTCTATACATTTATCACGTTCACCGTATGCTAAAGTAGGTTTCACTGTATTATGTAACTGAGATATCGCCATAGGTGTGAGCGTATTAACAGAATTAATCTCGATTTAGCAAGCTAGTTCACTAATCGAGCAAAAAATAATAGAAAAAATGCCTTCCGCTAAATCACGAGTTCTTTATATCGGATGCTGTTAAAGCGAGATTATACTGTATTTGCCTGGTCATATGAGGCATTGCAAGTAGCAAGGGGGCGAGCTTACCAAATGTGAGAAAATCTGTTTTCTATGGTTCCTGGTAGCTCAAACTGTGCTCTTTCATTTGCAACCCAGGAACACAGGATTCTTGCCCTTATCCCCCGTCAAATTAAGTTGAAAGACACATACCAACTGAATACATGCAGTTCTATGTGGACCTGGTGATTGAACAGGAGGCACAGGATGCTGCAGCAGCTGTCAACTATGAGGTTTCATCGGATGACAACGTGCTGGGTTATTAGTCTCCCCCACCCCCCTTCAGGCAAGCAGAATGTCATGGCTGCTTATGATGAGTGTGACTGTTTCAATATTACCTATTCTGACTGTTTTTTATGTCATCTTGATTAAAGTTCAGCAAATTGTAAATCCATCTCATAAAATATTTTATTATTTTGTATTACTACTGTACAGGTAGTTTTTACCACCAGCGATCAGGCATATTTTTCAGACATACTCATAACGTATTATCCCAAAACCTAAAAAAAAAAGACAAAAATTATGATATTTCCTAAAAATTTGCTTGAGTTATGGACCAAAATAAGTTAAAAAAAATCTTATGCGTTTATCTCAAAACATTGTTTTAGTCAGCTCGCCCTTGCTACTCACAATGCCTCATATGTATAAAGAGGGAAAAAAGTTTATCAAGACTATACAAAAAGGAGTGAAAAATAATTGGCAAGTGCTTTTGTGCCTCAGATAAGAGATAACCAAGGAAAAGTATTAATCTAGACATTATTATTAGATGTTTCTGGGATTCTGATGCTGGTGAATGAACCATAATCATTACCAGAGTGCTTGGTCTACCGGCCACATCAGTGAGAATAATTTGTGATAAAGGAAACAAAATTAAAGAAAACGCTCAAAGTATGACATCTCTAACGGCTCCTACAAAAACTTGTAGCAGATATGGCATTATGGAAAATATGAAGACTTAGATGAAAAGGTAGACAACCATGCAATGTCATCTCAATAACTTCATCACTCCCTATCCCAGCCAGCCTCTATATATATAGTCTCCTCAACCATAGAAGGTAAGTGTTATCTCATTGAGATATATTTTATATCAAAGTAATAATTCCACCTTCAAATTATATTTTAGATATCTAATTAATATTTTGGAGAGGAAATTTTTACCTATAATGACTGGCAAGAATGTAATTCTCATTTACATAATTAGGTCTAAGGTAAACTTGTGTTCACTATATGTCATTTCACGTAACATTGCACTTTTCAAAAATACATGTCCAGCATATAGCGAGGTATACCTGTACAGTCCTTCAAAAACTATTTTGAGTTCTGCAGTTTGATCTTCAGTACTTAAAATGACTTACAGAAGGTCAGTTCAAACAATTTTCTGGAATTAGCTTTTGTTTGCATCACTGTCTTGTGAATGATACAGAAGATTACTTGAGCAAATCCCCATCCACTCTATCGGACAATTACTTGGACTTCCATACCTCCTAATTTTAGTATTTCTTAATTTCTGCAACCTATTCACCCCTCAGTTTAACTATTAGAAAGATTCAACAGACTATAATAGTACAATTATTCAAGTTGCTAATTCATTAATGAATCTTGCTTCAATGTGGCTTGTAGTAAAGATATTTTTTATGACCTCACCAACATAATCACCTGAAGTATGGTCATTGTATACGGATTAATGCTTTACATACGTTTGATATGGCACTCTTCTTCATCTGAATTGTCAGGGCAGTCATATTGTCCATCACAGACATTTCGTTCTGCCACACACGATCCATCTCTGCAAGTCCATTCATTTGGTCGACAGACAACATCTACAGGGTAAAATCATGCATATTACACATCATATTAATTTTCAATTAAATTAATTCATAAAAATTCAACTTTCACAAGCACAATACTCTATATATTATTTACAGTTATTCAAGTACAAGTATGACTAACCATTCTATGAATACAATGTTACTAACCAATAGAACAGTTTCCTTCATCGGAGCGATCAATGCAGTCTGGATTTCTGTCACAAACAACTTCTGATGGTACACAGGATCCATCTAAACAAGTCCATTCCCCTTCTCCACAGGCTAAATAAATCAGAATATTTTATCTAAGATTATAGAAGCACATTAAATTGGACCTCTGCATTACACAGCCCTCCAATACATGCAAATATAAAAAATCTTTTGTCTTGTATAATACTTTGTTAAATATTGTTAATAAGTCAAATCTACATAACAGGCTAAATAAAGACCATAATAACATGCAATAAAACTATAATACTATCTAACAAATTAAAGTGCATGATAACTAGGTCTTCACAATGTCAAAAATACATTGAGCTACATAAGCATGCAGAAATATCTCTAATTATGGTGTAAATATGAGCTTCACAATTCACATTAAATACAATCCAATCTAACAAATTTCAGGATATACAATACTGTGTATCTCCAAATATTCAAAACAATAAATATCTTATTACAATAACAATATAAAGATATGACATCATAAAATTTTGTGCTGTAATAGGCATAGCACTAATTATGATCCTTTTACAACAGTATATGTTACTTGCTGAACACATGTTAACCATTTGAGTGCATCATAATATTTCCTGGGCATTCTCAAATGTTGCATTTATGCAATGATTATTATTATTTTATTTTTATCACTTGACTTGTACTTAAAAAGAATGAGATCTCCAATTTGGCACTCAAATTTCTTGTCATGATATTACCTTATGAAAGACTAGGTTTTTACCATCAAAATTTGCCCCTCTTCTACAGTTACTATTGGGCCTAATCTAATTTAGAGTCATATTTATTATATAATAATTTATGAATTATGAGAAACCAATAATATCGTCTTTTTTTATTCATGGAAAATGGGAGACAATATTAGAGGAGAGAGATTTTTTTTATGGAGGGTAGCATTACTGCATCTGTGACACCCAAAGGGTTAGAGATGATACCTTCTACAAAGTGACATTAATAAAACCTTTAATTATAAATAAGAAGTACAGTATACATATGAATATACTTAATTAGTAACATACACTGAAGATTTAGGGAAATTTTCAAATTTGTGAAGATACATATCTCATTTTGAAACCTCTAAATGTTGTACTAAACAGCTCTGCAACTTGCTATCACATTTTACAGTAAAATTAAATAAATTAGTTTTGATTTTACAAGATGCTGTTACAGTGTCTTCATAGAACAATTATTTAAAATTAAGAACTACTGTATACAACCTTTATTTTCATTTTCCTTAATAGTGTACATGCTATATACCAAATACCATAAGAAAACAAGTAACATTATCTACTTTGTGCAGTGTTCCTGTCTCGTAGGTGACCGACCTGCACCAACAATTGCATAAACACAAAACTAATACTGTTCTGTATTTACAAAGACAACACCAACAGTAATGGGAAACAATCTACTTTCTTAAGAAAAAAATTTCATGCTGTAGTCAAAATGCATAAACCATTAATCTTACCACTGTATTTGTGTCGTTCTACAACGTCTAAAGCATACACCATTAACATTTCTACTTTATGAATACAGTAAAAGCATTCTAACATACAGTACTCTATACTGTATTCCTAATAATAATACAATGTTTGGTTGCTACTAATAAGTTGGCCATACTGACTAGATCAGTTCAACTCTACAATGCCAACTGTTGGTGCCAAGCCACATGCATATATGCTTGCATTTAAGAAGTATTTTGGCTTGTAAAAGTGGTGGATCCAGAACCTCAAGAATTTCAAGAAAAACTGAATACCTGGTAACTATTAAACATATTTACATCCTCATCACCATCCCATACATTAGCATTCTTCTCACATGTTCTTGCCATCCCAGACACTCTACCATCACCCAATCCATCTCACTGTAAGCCAAACCCTCTGCCCTCCCACAGCCATTTTAACACTTCATAACTACTCACTCCTTCCACTATGTTAACCTTAGATGTGGCACACATTACTTATCTTAGTAACTTAAATTTTAGAGCATTCTACTTTATCCTTGTCCTTGTTTCACCTGCAAACTTACATTCCATCATTGAATAATAATTTGCAACTAGTAAATTACATTTTTCCATGTACAGTCTCGTTCAAGGTTCTTCTAACACTGCTGGAGACAGCTGGACCCTCAAGGCTGTTTGTTTACTACAGTACGTAGTATAATATAATATGAAACAACGGAGCCCAACCATTAAATTAAGCAATGGGGTAACTAACCAATCACTGATCACTTTTACATTTATTCATAATTTTTACTACGTACTATAGTAAACAAACGGCCTTGAGTTGCCAGCTGTCTCCAGCAGTTCGATGAATCTTGAACAAGACTGTACAGTATTGTTCTCTTCCTATTTTTATTCTCCATCATATCTTTTAACATAGTATCACTCCCCATATTTGAATTATTAAACCTGCTCTAGTATTTCATTTTTCAATACCTTGCATTTTCAGTTCATTCAATTCTTCTCTATATGGTTTACCAATCTGTCAACTGAAAAATTTGGGACTGAGATAGTTCTGTATAATAGATAATTACATATAGTGACTGTCGTGAACATGTGTCCATGGAAAGCATGTAATAAACCACAGTGTTTGTGTCAATTAGGCTATACAATACAGTATACAGTGGGGTATGCTATAACGAACGGATCCTACTACGAATATTCCTATAACGAACGGTTTTACCTATAAAATTGAGAATGCTATAACGAACGAAACTCCTACAACGAACATTATTTAAAAAAAATTTTTTTTTTTTTACTAATTTATTGTTTTTTTATTACAAGTATTAATGATATTGGTTATTTCAGGGGTTTAGATGCATATTTATGCACTTTTTTACAATTTTTACAATTTTATATTATATTTTTCAGTGTTAAGTGGTTGTATTTGGTGGCCTGGAACGGATTAATCCTATAACGAACGAATGCTATAACGAACAAGGTTCTAGAACCAATTAGATTCGTTATAGCATACCCCACTGTAATTAGTTTCTTTAAATATCTGTACACTAACTACATTATTTTCTAATGCTGTCAATGCTTTTAACTCTACAAATAAGCTTTACATGTTTCATCATTTTCCTACAATCAACATATAACTTAATCCTTAAACTCATGTGAAGACACCCAGTCACTGACCCTGTTGCCTGATTGTCCTATTTCTCCTCATTTACGGTACTCTCATGTCATGTGGAAAATTAAGTAAAATATATTTATTCAATAATCTTAAATTTCACATTTAGAATGCTCAAATCTCCCATTTAATAATAATTTCGCAAGTTAGGTTTTCAGGAACGCAACTCCAATGTTAAACAAAGGATACCTGTCACTGATTTTAGCTCCTCTATAGATATTTCATAATATAAGCCAATCTGTCCTCCCTTTTTTATCCCCAACATGAGATTTTTGCCTCTTTTCCATCAATAAGTACCAATTAACTCTTCAAAATATCCCTACCTCCTATGTAATATAACAGCTGCTTCTCTTAACACTCTTCCAACTACTGTATATTTCTTATTATTCTACAATGACTTCTTTCCTCTCATTTCTACTAATCTTTCATAATGCTGAATAGTTTTCTAGCATACTCAAAATCACTAAATTTTCTACTTAATTCTTCGGTCTTTCCTTCCTTACAGTCTCACTCCACCTTCTTCACCCGTTTCCTCCTTTCTTGTTCCACTATTGGTAAATTTTATCTAAGATGTTTCTTCATCCTTAAGTATTTTCTTTCTTACTACCAACTCTTACTTGTGTGTTCCAGCATGCATCTCCCCTTCATTTATTTTTAATTTACTTCCACAATCAAATTCCAATGTCCCTTTAAACATTTATTTACAACCTTCTTCCTCTTCTAATACTTCATTTAATTTCCCCAATTTCTGGTAGTATTCTTTATTAGTTTCTGCCTATTTATATGAAATTCTAAAGAAACCTCATAGCAAAATAAAGTCACCAAAAAGTGCATCCAGTATGGGAAGGTCAAAATACAGTTACCTTATATTTCTGTAGTTCCAGTTGTGTTGCTTTTTAACACAATTTTTAGATGGTATCAAAACTATCCCAGCCTTCTGTAATTTACATTCCTCTTGATTCTTCATCAGGTACAGTACTGGACACCAATAACATCTTGCACAGAGACATTGCTTCCTACTTTACAATATACATTACACTGACACAGAATACAGAAATTATATGCATGTGTTACTTATTTTCTGTAGGATTAAAATATGTTTCTGAAAAAAGAATAGACATTAAGCTACCTCTTATCACTCACCAATTCAGATACCAATTACATGCTCAATATACTAGTTAATAAGCATGATCTAAAATAAAAATAAAATATCGCATATGGGGTTCCTGCATACTTATATTTAGCTCGCATTAACAATAAAATATTGTAGTGAATCGACTTCAAATATAAAAATTTCACCAAAATAATCTTAACCAGAAGGAAGACATCACTTAAAAATAACTACAGTGCACAGTGGTGTTACTCTCTCTTCTGACAAATGGCAGCTTGTAGACCTGAAAGAGGGAAGTCCTGTGAGTAGAAAACAAACAGACATATTGGTACTCACGACAGCCAGATTCATCAGATTGGTCAAGGCACTGGTTAGTCCCATCACATCGATAAGCGGTCTCAATACAGTTTCCATCATCACACATGAATTTGCCCTGCGGACACATCTGCCCCGCTGTGGATTACAAAACATGTACATCAGTTGCAAGTATGGGAAAGAGAGGTGTAATAATAATAACAGTAATAAAAAAAAATTACAGTATAATAATAATAATAATAATAATAATAATAATAATAATAATAATAATAATAATAATAATAATAATAATAATAATAATAATAATAATAATAATAATAATGCCAATTTGCATATTTTCTACATTACATACAGATTAATCCACATGCCTTTTTCCATCATCAACTTTCCTCAATTAAAACAAGGTGATGCATCATTGATCATCTATTTAACATTATGGCTTCCAACCATGTCTTGACCCTTAACACTCCCAATGTACTGAAAACCCAAAAGAAAGACACAGTTATATCATGTATGATGGATATTAAGAATGTCCCCTGGCTGTAGAGTATACTGTATAGGGGAAATAAACTAAATGAAAATGTGTTCTGTAAGAGGCGGTTAAGTATGTGTTAATTGGCGAGGCTTGAGAATCCATGCTGGTTGCGTTCAGAGGATGTAAACAAAAGTCAGATGAAATGTTCTGTAATTTTCATTTGTATGTATAAAAGATAAGTACAGGTACCAGCAATACCAGTAATAAAATTAAGGCCTTTCAATAATAAATATTATAAAACCTTCATTGGGGAATTGATGGATGTAGAGTCCCTGTTGGTTTCCATTGCTATGGTGAACCTGGGAGTACTATAAGCAAATGGTGGCTGTGTTACTCTTTCATTTGGTTTTCATTTACTGGTTTGGCGATAAGGTATTTTTTTTTAACTTATTTATTGGTATTATTTTTATTTATTCCTCACATTTACTGATACTGTATATATTAGTTTAAGAAAATTATTGCTACAGGAGGAAAATTCACACAAAAGTTTTTCCCAAATACTCCCTGCCTATATGGCTGTGCTTCTTACATGCCATAAAATATGGTCGTTCACAGCTCAGCCTGACCCACTCTGAGTGCTACTGGGTGGAGTCGGCGACACAGTTAAATTCCACTGCCTCCACAAGCCCATACATACGATCACTTGCCACATATACAAACCCATGCTCTATTTTATAGTTTTATTAATATTGTATATTCTTTATTTCTAAGCTGCATTAGAGTTTTTTAATGAATATTCCAAAACTTTTTAGTTTCATTACATGTAACAACAACAACAAACCATGTGCACGGACAGTATTCTTCATTATCCCTCATTTCAGATAGTAATCCTTGTTTTCCCTAGTTTAACGATAATTTCACTTAATGTTAGGTTTTTCAGGAGCGCATCCCCATCATTAAATGAGAGATACCTGCACTGGAAATGGATTTTTTTACATTAAACAATTTAATTTGGGTATTTTTCAATAATTTAGATTTCAATAATATTTTGTCCGATCCACTGATGTAGCACTGTAAATAAAAGATTGAGTAAATTCTCTATTGATGCAGCACAAAAAAAAAATTAATAAATTTTAACAATGACATTCTCTCACTCACTAAAACCACTGCTTGTTACAACAAACAGCTGTTTCAGGTTTTAGTTGTGTTAATACTCTTAGAGACATTTTTACAGTAAACATGATTTTATATTTGAAATTTTTCTAAATTTAAAAAAAAAAAAAAAAATTGGCATTGATTAGTGTGGGCAAAGACAATTGAAGGTTACAGGTTAAGATGTGTGGAAACAGCACTAGATGCCTGTGTTATAACATCAGGTTCCATGACTCACACTGCATGTCAACGCCCATCCTACTTTTAAGTATTTAATGCCATGTCTGTGCAATGTTGTACTGTACAAGAATGTTATATTGTTTTTAAGTTATGTAATTTGTAAAAAAAAAATTATCATTGCAATTAAACAATTGTATCATATATTAACTTACCATCAAGTAAATTCCTGTACAATAATACCAAACAGTTTTGTTTAATGATATGCAGTGTACAGTAGTTATGTATAATGTATCCAATTAAAATTTTCATTACACACTCCTATACATACCTACTGCATTTGTAAATGAGTGCAAAACACAAATCTAAATATTCATTTTTTTTTAAGGTTATCCAACTTCTGTGTATTTCACTAAAATTCTTTGGGTGAACTACTCAATACAAGTTTTAAGGAAAATCTTTTTGTACATAATGGGTTCGGTACCCAGCCGCTTCGCAAAAATGGGATTTTACTGTACTGGGGTAATTCATATCTGGAAGGATATTTGGAATACAGTACTGTGCCTCATTTTTGGGACCCCCCTTCCCCTGATTAGTCCAAATAATCAATGCTCTACTATACCTATACTGCATATCAGAAACTAAACTGCAGCTTTTAACATCAAAAGCTTTGACCTTTGCCTAGAGAATGCAAATGAAATTTCTATCCCTAGGAGCAAAGTAATGTGCCTATGAAAGATCATGTTCACTGGTGTATGAACACTCAACTTACAATAATGACCGCTTTATGTCTACATGGTAAACAGTACCACTGACTAGAAGTCCCCTAAACCTTTTCAGTTGACGGTAGATAAAAAATATTGGGTAAAACCCTTAAGAATTCCCTTGGTAGAGTTCTGTATACTGAACTGAAATTTCTAAATGAGGAGAATGGGGTTTTAGTTCCTGGTCTTTACATTTTTATCATACACTTTGGAATATATATTGAATATTCATTATTGACCTGAACATTTTTATAATGCAAAATAGCCATCCTTGCCTTTAAGATACAATTTAACTACTGAAGTGAGTTATAATTTAAGCATAATAACTTAAATGGAAAAAAGTCATACACCATATCAAGAATCAAAGTAAATTGGTACACAACTATCAATTGCAAGCAACAGGAACAGCTATTGGCATTTTTAGAATCAATATTTATCTTGTGTTATTATTATGACTGTACACTGGTGAGGAACTTGAAAGTGATTGAGTGTACTTACCTCAGCAAGAATTAGTGAGACTTGGTTATATTACGTAGTTTAAACTTATCATAAGAGTTGATACATTTTATGAACATTCATAACAGGTGAAACTTTCTTCATTATAGCAGTAGTGAACCATTTTACTTTCATTATAACAGACGTACAAAACAAGCTGAATGACATGAGTTTGATTTTATTTTAGGATATGATTGAACCCTTTAACAAATCACAAGATTCCACCTTAGAAAGAATGACTGACTAAATTGGCCAAGCTCCATGACAGATTTTTTTACAATTAATGGTACAGTACTTACCCTCTAATATTACTCATATTTACTGAAAACTATGAATACTTACAACAATCATATTCATCATACCCATCAGAACAGTCTTTGAAACCATCGCAGAGTTTCTCATCACTTAGGCAAGTGTCCCCATTGTCACATTCGAACATGCCTGACCCCTCACATTCTGTATAATGAGGTGTATGCAAGCATGCAAAATACAGAGGTAAATGGTAGCAAGGGTCTTTTTTTCCAGCTAATGAAATATCATTATTTCTTATTCTGTGGATAGCATAGATTGAGAGAAAATCCCTGATACAGTAATAAGCATTTTGATATGCAGTACAATATATTATACATATTTTTGGGGCATTATTTAACTAACTCTTATTCAATGTCAAGCACTGTTGTTTCACTCTTTTCCAATGAGAAATAATGAATGATGACAGGAAAAATATCTTAACATGGACTTCAGAATGAGTGAACTGTACATTTAACTACGTATAATATTTATTCATTAATTACTTAGTATCACCTACTGAGAAGTATCTCATTTATCTCTTTGTTTAATAAAGACTCCTGAGACAACTAATGTTGAATATAACATGAAACAGTACTTAAAATCTAATTTAGAAAAGTGAGACTTGAAAAAATTTACAAGAAAATGCCTCCAACATTTCCTGAACCAATTTTGATTCTGATAATTGTTTAATGACAAAAACAATTTTCACATTCATTCTGCATTCATCTGTATGTAAAATAGACTTGATTATCAGATTTAAGGTCAGATCGCCTCTGAAACTGAAGTTACATGTGAAGATAGTGAAGTGAAATCTGCAACATTATCCATGTTATCCAAGATCACAATCAGGTAGTGCCCACAAGTATGAAGCTCTCAGGAATAGTTTAATTTGAAGTTAAATTCTTTTTTTTTTCTTTAAATGAACACATACAAATGTTATAAGTTGGTAAACCTGTTGTGTGTAATACCTAGAAGGGGTAAATATAAAACAATACCCATCATATCTTATCTCAATAATGATTGGCTGAACAGATATATGGCTGGTATATAACACGACCCTTATGATGTGTTCAAAGAAAATGTGCAGCAAATAATTTATTAATATTTTGCACTGCAAATAACTGATAAAATTAATATAATGCTTGCATAACAACAAAAACTATGGATATTTGAATTTTGCTATTATTACATTCAAAATGTAGATAATCAAGTCTACTATAACTTCCCTCCCCCTCCATTCATTATACTGTATATATATATATATATATATATATATATATAATATATATATATATATATATATATATATATATATATATATATATATATATATATATATATATATATATATATATATATATATATATATATACATATTATTAACCTCACTTAACCTTGTCAATTGAATTAGAGGTGCGTTAAGGAAATCCTATATAACAACAGAACATATGGATTAATTCAGAGAAACCGCCCACCCCAAACTCCACTTTTGAAGGCACACATACCTATGTTGTAGTAAAATAACATCTTAATTTTATGATGGTACATGCACACAATTAATACTTAAGAGAAATAGAGAAATACAGTCGCCAAGTTAATGTCCATTCAAATAATGGACTCAACTCCTCCCCCTCTCACACTACACAGCCAGCTAACAGATGGTCGGTCGGTCCCTCCCTCCCACACCCCCCACCAACCGTCCCAAGGAGATGTGTGGGATAACCTCAAACTAAAGTTAGGAAAATATAATTGACATTGCTGGATTCCTTGTAAGACCAGGAATATTTTGAATATAAATGTCATATATTTTGCACAAAAGATAACATAGTTACCTAGAGAAAAATTTTTATCTAAAAATTGTAAGTTTAAAGCAAAATATATGATGTTTATATTCAAAATGATCACCAAATTATAAGAATTCCAGCAATGTAAATTATATTCTGACCGGGTAATTTGTATGAATTTTATGAGCTAAAACAAATATCTTCAGTTAATAAAAAAAAAATAATCTTCACACACTATCTGTCAAAGTACCCCACCTTGCCTCCCCCCTCTTCCAACCGCGCGGTCAGTCCCAACCCACCCCCCACCAATCCTCCCTTCCAGAGTTTTTAACATTTAGTATTAAATAATACCTCAGATTAAAGTTAGGATAATATAATTGACATTGCTGGATTCCTTGTAAGACCAGGAATATTTTGAATATAAATGTCATATATTTTGGACAAAAGATACCATAGTTACCTAGAGAAAAATTTTTATCTAAAAATTGTAAGTTTAAAGCAAAATATATGATGTTTATATTCAAAATGATCACCAAATTATAAGAATTCCAGCAATGTAAATTATATTCTGACCGGGTAATTTGTATGAATTTTATGAGCTAAAACAAATATCTTCAGTTAATAAAAAAAATAATAATTCTTCACAGGGTAACAGATGGTCGGTTGGTCCCTCCCTCCCCCCCACCCCCCACCAACCGTCCCAAGGAGATGTGTGGGATAACCACTAAATTTTAATAAATAATACCTCAAACTAAAGTTAGGATAATATAATTGACATTGCTGGATTCCTTGTAAGACCAGGAATATTTTGAATATAAATGTCATATAATTTGGACAAAAGATACCATAGTTACCTAGCGAAAAAATTTTATCTAAAAATTGTAAGTTTAAAGCAAAATATATGATGTTTATATTCAAAATGATCACCAAATTATAAGAATTCCAGCAATGTAAATTATATTCTGGCACTGCTAATTTGTATGAATTTTATGAGCTAAAACAGGCAGTCAGGCAGGGTGGCGGGTGGGGCAAATCTAAAAATAGCGTTTCGAGCCGGACATTCACCGCGTATATGTGGAAAAAATCCGCGTTAAGTGAAAGTTCAGCTTTGGCAAGGCACCGCGTATATGCGAAAACGCGTTAAGTGAAACCGCGTTAGGCGGGGTAAAACTGTATATATATATATACACACACACAGTATAGTCTGGATTTACGAGGTTTTTGTTTACGAGTTTGGTCATTTACACGGTGCCTTGCCAGAATGAAATGTTTTAATTACGCGATAAATTTGGTCATTTACACGCCGCGCCATTTTTTACCCACACGGTCCATTCTTGACCATACACGGGAAGCGGCACGGTGAGTGGTGCGCATTAGGCCGCTCTTACGTTATTGCTGATGTCATATGATGTATCGGACTGTGATTGGGCCATGCATCCTTACCACCCACGCATTCCCTCCGCCGCTAGCTGTGATTGGTCTTATGTAACATGACGTGTCCTGCCACCAGAGGGTAGAAGTCGCTGACCTAGCCGGGCCTGTCTCATTGTTCTCAGTCCGCGTATACAGTTCTCTCTTGTGCCCACTATTCCCCTCACAATGGCTTCCGCTGGACCCCCACCACCCGAGAAAAACCTTGAATTACCTGGACCAAGCCATGATAATGTGAAGGAAATCATCGAGTTGGGGGAGAAAATTAAGCTCATCCTTGACAAGCATCGGTATGAAGTGTCTAATAACCTACTGTCGAAAGTTATGGAGCCGTATATCCAGATCTATCTCGACAACATCAATGCTGGTCGTCAACGTAGTATTGAGTACTTCCTCGCCCGCAACCCACCACAATCACAGCCAGCCCAAGTCAGTGATAGTGACAGTGAGGATATGGACTTCGAGGGGTTTGTCTGGGAGGCCCTGCAAACCTCTGCGAGTAGTGAAAGTGATTCACCGGAGGGCAACTAATCTGCCCTCTGCCTCGGAACCAGCCGCCATCCATTTATGCCGACCCAGCTTTTCTACTAACGTAAGTGTTAAAAAACCTACTGTTATTGATATTTCTCTTAATTATTAATTGTGTGTGCATACCATCATAAAATTAAGATGTTATTTTGACTACAAGGTGCGTATTGTGTCGGAAAAAGTGGAGTTTGAGGGTCGGCCCAGTCTCTATTTCAATTAATCCCATATGTTCTGTTATTTCGTTTACGCGTTTCTCGTTGTACGAGTTCCTCCACGGGTTCAATTGACCGCGTAAATGCAGACTATACTGTGAATATATATACAGTATATATATATATATATATATATATATATATATATATATATATATATATATATATATATATATATATATATATATATATATATATATATATATATATATATATATATATATATATATATATATATATATATATATATATATATATGTTTCATTGTGAAATGAATAAATACAATACAAGTTACCAATTCATATATCCCTTCATTTGTTGTCATTCACTCTATCCTACTCTTGTACTGTAAACGATGTGCCCTGCAGTAAAGGTAGTCCTTCACTTATGGTGCCTCGCACAAACCAGCAACACCCTAGCAGCAGCATGTCATCCCATAAAAATCATTTAATGCCATGATCATTCAAGTGCACTGCTGCTTCTTGGACTTTCATCCTCTTCACTTCTAGTGTGACTTTCACTAATTACTTCCACTTACTCCTCCTTTTCTCCTGTCATTCTTTTCACCAACTTTTCTCATTTCATTCTCTCTATATGTACAGTCAACAAAAAAAATTCTGCACCCCTTGATTTGATGGCCCCTGCAACGATCACTGACTGAGACCGTGTTAATTTGGCAAGGATGGTATTTCTGGTTGTGTGATGCATTGTATAACCAGTATGATGTACTTTTTAAATCACATATAGTTAATACAGAGAAATTAATAGGAATCACCCGCATAAATGAGCATTGTTCAGAATTCTTGGTCCTGTGTGTCATATTGTATAACACCACAAAGGTGCAGAAATTTTTTTTGTTGACTGTACATACCACTTGAACAAACCCTGACCTGCCATCTTCCTGACACTTTTCACCTCTCACACTGTCAATTTATTTCTGGATTTTGTATTCTCTGAATCCTATTTCCCCACATATTTCTCTCAATCACATCATTTCTATTACTTTTTCTTGTCACTTTTTACTCTTGCATCTACTGTACAGTAGAGTCCATGATCCACACTCACATAATGGTGATTCTACTATTTCCCTGTATATCCTCATCATTCCCTCTCCTTGACATGGTTCTCTCTCCTCTGTGGTGCAATCTATCACACATTACTTCATCTGCTGACACAATCATTCCCTGATACTTGAAGCACTCCACTTACTCTAGCCTACATCTATTCAAGCTAATAATTTTACTTTACCTGTATATACTGTGTGTGTGTGTGTATATATATATGTATATATATATATATACTGTATATATATATATATATATATATATATATATATATATATATATATATATATATATATATATATATATATATATATATATATATATATATATATATATATATATATATAATATATATATATATATATATATATATATATATATATATATATATATATATATATATATATATATATATATATATATATATATATATATATATATATATATATATATATATATATATATATATATATACACAGTAGGCCTCGATTAGAACTCAATCCGTTCCAGAGGTGGATTACGTTAACCGAAAGATAACCGAACCCATTGTTTCAATGAGTTTTTGGTAGTGGTTCAGCTCACCGAAAATTTCCTAAATTCAACAAAAATGGTAGAAAAGTTCACTTACTTTGAGGTGTGTATGTAGAAGGCTCCTGGATGATGATGATGATGATGATGATGATGATGATGATGATGATGATGGGATTTAGAATGGGGGTGGAGGAGAAGGAAGAAGAGAAGGCATTGGGGTGGAAGAAGTCACCCCATGGCATCATTTCACCCATAAAATTTTAGCTCTCTTGGTGTAATTCAAGATTATTTTCTTTAATTCAACACTGCACTGCATTATATATTGTCAATATGTAAAATATATTTCAAAATGACCAAAAATTTGCTTGGAAACACAGAAAAAAAGCGTTTAGTTGAAGAGAGTCTCAAGCAAGATGTTACCTCCAGTGAAAACAGAAAGAGACTAACTCCTGTTTGCTGTGTTAAGAGGCTGGATGCCGAGCATTAAACTAGTCACTTTACCTTCAATTATGTTCAATAATTGTTAAAATGACTAAAAAATTGAATATTAAACTTTTAAAATTATTAAATAGTATAAACTTCTTGATATTTACTAAAATAGTAAGGAATTTAAGCCCTAGAACCGATTAATGTATTGGCGGACTGATACTAAAGCTGGTTGCCCGGTCAGTGCAAGCGAAATCATGTTGAGGTCGGTTCGTAAGAACTTCGTTAACCGAATTTTTTAGATTGACGAATTGAATTATAGGCAGTTAGGTTATTCGAAATCGTTAGCAGTGTTAGATTAGCGAGATGCATAATATATATATATATATATATATATATATATATATATATATATATATATATATATATATATATATATATATATATATATATATATATATATATATATATATATATATATATATATATATATATATATATATATATATATATATATATATATATATATATATATATATATATATATATATATATATATATATATATATATATATATATATATATATAATACACACAAGAAGAAGATAATAAAGTACTCTCTGCCAAACTTACCAGGACAGTTTTTCTCATCAGACCCATCTCTACAATCAGGGGTCCCATCGCATCTCAAAGTCTGTTCCACACACTGACCATCGTCACAGGTGAATTTATCATTACAAGCTGGCAGGAGCAGGTTAACCAGTTAGAATATCTTTTCAAATACATCGCTTTATTCCGTAGTTTCAAGAATGGTATGGTATATCATAAGACCAAATATCAAGTAATAAGCACGCAGTTTATGAAAGACATGAAAAATATTGACATTATGCTCAACAACAAAAACATAATAAATAAACAGTACAGTAAAATGATTAAAAGCACAACATGAACAACACTTGGATGGGTGCAAACTGGACACACAGTAACACTTCAAGAATCACATACTGTACCCAAAAATCACTCTTGGCTATACGGGTATTTGTCTATTTAAAGAATTTGTACGAGTGTTAATTTTTTTCTCGTTTTGAATGGCCAAGTGGATCAACTTATTAAATGTATGAACAAACCCAGGGTACTGTGTATACTCAAAACAATCACAAGAGGAGGAGGAAGGAAAGAAGAGGTTACCAGCAGCTACAGTATATGGGCAGGGCTAAAACTCCTTAAAAAGATCAGTCATTGCAACAACAGGTCTACATGGACTACCCAATTATCAATTTGACTAAAACTTGAAAGCAAATTTAATTACTGACATTAACCTTTTCAGTAACTCCCATTAGGTAGATTTGTATTTATCACATGGAACCTGTGCAACCAGGAATTTCATTTAATCCCTTAAATATTTAGGAATTTCGTGTACAGTAATCACAAACTTTTTAAAAATTCCTTGTACTGGTACAGTAATTCCTAAAATGTTCATCCAGAATTTCATGCAATTCTTAAAATATTCAGGAATTTCTTGTAACCTTTGTAACCATCAGAATATTTTTAGAATTACTGTATGTAAAATCCCTAGTTACAAAGATCCCCCTGTAACATATATAAACTTCTCTCACACTATTCAAAGCAATTCTATGCTATGCTTTAGAAATGTAACTTGGACAGATGAATACACCAAAGCAAAAAATACGGTAGTCATGCATAAAAATTATGAAGCTTTTCGCAAGCACAACACTGCAACATTCTAACTCTTCATACTTACCATAACTTTAGTCTAACAATAAAATAGTGATTAATGACTTTTTTATGATCTCTCTTATTCTTGTAGGTCTTTTCCCACTGTGCTCCATGAAGTCCACTATCAAGAACAAAACCAGACTCTCATTTTAATCTATTTTATCCATTCAAGCTGACTGCTGTGACATCCCCAAATATCATTTAATGCCATACTCAACTTGACTTGCATTGCTGCTTCCTGGATGTTCATCCCTCTCATTTCTTCTAATATCACCCTATTCTTTTATCTCCAACTTGGTCTTTCCCAACAACATTATTTTTTTAGTACAGGTATACCAGAGCTGATGATGAATGTTGATATAACATTGTTAGTTGAACATGTTAATAAACTAACACTGCCATGTTGTCTAGATTCATTGGCTAGCCAGACTGGGTCAGCCTACCACTGACTTCACCTCAGAGGATAGAAAAGAAGTTAACGACTGCACTAGCCCGGCTCTCCACTCAAAGAATGACTAGCTCAACTCCATAAATGATATTGCAAGCTGGTTCACTCAGAATTTTCATACCTTAAATACTAAGATCATCAAACCTAATTCTCTTTCATTGGTTACTCATTCAACAGGACCTTACAGTATCTAACTAATGCATTTATTACTTCCAGCATCCTATAACAACACATATAAAAATATTTTAAATAAACTTCGTTTAAAACGCTTTGCAATTTGCCAAACATAAAACAGGCCAATACTGTGCTGCAAAGTTTGGTTTTTTTCCAATATGAACAGATTATAGAACCTGTAGATCATTACAGTACCACAAACAGGGGGACACACACATCCCACATTAAGATTGTTAGAAAATTCAAATCAATATTGTAGAGCAATTATTTCATCGGTTAGTAGAATACACATCCCACACTAAGACGGTTAGAAAATTCAAATCAATATTGTAGAGCAATTATTTCATCAGTTAGTAGAATACACATCCCACACTAAGACGGTTAGAAAATTCAAATCAATACTGTAAAGCAATTAATTTCATCAGTTAATAGAACACACATCTCACATTAAGACTAGGGAAAAAATTCAATATACATACGGCAGTTAACGGTTTCATCAGTCCCATCATCACAGTCCTGGGTACCATCACAGCGTTTGTCTGGGCTGATACACATGCCACTATTACACATGAAGTTTGGTGGTTCACAAGCTGGGGAAGCAGCAGCCAAGACTCACATTAACACAAACATACAAGACACTTCATTACTGCACCACTGTTTCCAATACCAGTTACCAACACTTAAGTACTGTACCTCAAATAATATACACCACTCTAAGTTTAGTCTATACTGTTCTTGTATTTCAATGAACTTATGCTATAAATTATTTTCAAGAGTAAGTATTGTATGTAAATCAGAATAAAAAATATTACCAGTATGCAAATATTAATTGAAAGTTTGGTAAATTCGAGTGTATACACTGTATGATCAATTATTTGCGATAAGTTATATGTATATACGTATATAGGCTTTCAAGGAGTAAAAATTCATTTGCTTTTTATGAAAACTTCATAAATATTCAAGGACAGCAACTAAATGTACTATACTTTAACCCTTTAAATTGGAAGATTGTCCAATATCAAGGGTTTTGACTGGCTAAATTCTAGAAAATCATAACAATATTGCATAATATTTACAAGAGTAATTTCTGCACTGTATCTGATGACCATCAAATTAACTGATGTTTGAAGGACACTAATATTCTAAAAGCTCAGGCACTTAAATAGCTTTTCTTATTCTATTAATTCTTGATACACTTTTTAAGCATTTATTATCCTCTCTCTATGATGTCCCATTTCCTATGTGGATCAGTTCTACTCCTTAAAGATATCTTTCACGACAGGATTAATCTGTTATCACAAACTAATTCTAAATTTCATTTTAAAATCAACAATCAATGACAAGCTGTTTTTTTGTTAAATTATAAAATTTCCTCTTAGAATTATCCTTTTACCTACCCATATAAATTACCAGTAGCTGCACTGAAATATTTATCTTAAATCATCAAATCTGGGAGTATTCCAGGGCTTTGGTATATGAACAAAATCCCCACTTTTTAGAAAAAAATTGTAGCATCAGAAGATGCCGAGTTGCTGACACAGGCATCTGAAAGCATCCCATGCTGTGACACGGACAGTAAGCAGTGTACCGTAGTGTGTGACAAAGCCTCCATGCTTATATGCACATATACAGATAATATGTCATATGAAGGTGCTACTGTACAGTACAGAATACAGTATTGATCTAACTGGCCATCAAATAAGAAGTAGAAATTAATAACTGATTACTAGGTACATGCTTTAATTTTATTGCTATGGAGGAATAAATTGATGAATGTATGCCTGGTCACATGTATATCAACAGGAACATGGATTAAATAAACTTGATACTGTACTTCTTTATTAATTAATGTCATTATGATTATTGTATATGTTTAGAAGTATTGTTCCCCCTAAAACATTACTTAAAAGTGTGGATTTTTTTATGTTAGGGGGAATTTTATTTCGGCAGGAACATATCTCCTTTTATATAATGGTAATAAATGGGAAAATGGCTTCCATTTACAAAAAGGTTTTCAGGAATGTATCTTTTTTCTAAAAGAAGCACTCCTGTATTGTACAATCATGAAAACACAAGTTTCTGTCCAAGTGTCAACACTACATTTCTTATGTTATCTTTCCTAAATATTAGTTCATGTAATTCATATCTATTTCATATACCTTTTTTTAAAGTCGGCTAATGCAGGGCTTCCTTCAGCAAAACTACTTATTATGAAATAACGCAAACCTTAAACAAATAATGCGAGGTTATAATGCTCACACTCGCAGACTGGTGGGCATTACAATATAAACATAATTTTCAAAGTAATACAAGTACAGTAACAGGAAAAGCACTTGAGTGGTGGAGATATGTGGAGGTTAGTTAAGTGCTGGCAAGTTGGTAATACTTCTGGTGCCTCAATAACTTAACCAAATATCTGCTGCAATTCAGCTCTAATAACAGAAAACGAAATACAAAAAAATAATTGGCTTTAAAGGAATTCGTGTAAATGCATTTTGGGAAAAACAAGAGAAATTTTACATAGAGATTCAAAGTAAAAGCCAAAAGAAAATAAATAAATTGAAATGAGAAACATTCTATAAAATCATAAGCCAAAACAACACAAGAGATTGATTCTGGATATCCCAATTTATACCATAATTAGGAATCAAGTAACCTGCAAGATTCTCTCAAAGAATCAACCCTTGGCATAGCCTAATCAAGGGAACTGATACATTCTGAGGTAAGACCACTGTCCTAATCATATCAGTACTTTTGCTACATATGCAACCATTCACCCAGGGAAAGATTAAGTAACCGAGTGTGGTAGTCAACAGTATATGTTCATCCCAAGCTAACCAGCATGATATGAAGAAGGTGAACTGGTAACACTGTATGGGAGAAATAACCTGACATTGGTGCAGGATGATTCATAACTGGGGATCATGACGTATATGATTATATTTACTGTGGATGCCAACGAGCATGTTTTATGCTTGATGACACATTCATTATAATGAACACGGATAGTATGGATGAATATATTAATACAAGTATTCTGGTAAACTGTGGTTAGAAGTAGCAAAAGTAATGGTTATGAATAAGGTCTTTATTAACATCAGTACAATGATGACTTTTAATTATTCTGGTTACTGACAAAGGATTTTATTCAGCTTAGGAATGACCTCTCATAGTAAATGAGTTAAAACAATCTCAGTTAACACATTTAGTGTTGTGAAAAAAAAAAATGTACACTAGCTACGGTCATATGATTTTTCGAGCTCTCAGTTAAATTAAACATGATTTTTAAATCATGAAAAATGCTTGTTGGCATCAGCAGTACAACTAATCATATTACATCTGGATCCCAAGTTATGAATCATCCTGCAGCAATGCCTTTCATTTTTCAATAACTTTATTTTCCCACATTTTACCCATTGATACTAATTAAGTATTTGTAATACAGTACAGTACAATATACAAGAATTATATTCTTAGGCAATCTTCGATCATAAATCTTGAATACTAGCCACTTACAGCATATCTGCCAATGCTCTCTCATACAGTGTTACCAGATTTTCTGCCTCATATCCTGCAGGTTGGTTCTGGATAAACTTCTGCTGTCGACTCTAACCAAAATCATAATGAGGAGACCCTTCAAAAAATACTAGTCTGAGGGCAACACAGACAAGACAATATTCAGTACAGTGAGTTCTGCTATAACGCGTGTTTTGATAACGCGAATTTGCTCTAACGCAATTTATGAATTAGGAACGATATTTGTATAACGCGAACGCTTGTTTGCTATAACGCGATTTTTGCTTACTATTTCTCCAATTTTGTGGTATTAATTGTGAATATGGTAAAGAAGAATATCTCCAAGAAGCGTTCTGGTGATAGAATTCCCGGTGATGATCGTAAAAGAAAGGATATAACACTTGAAGAGAAGCACGATGTTATCAACCTCAAAATCGCCCTTCTCCCCCATCAAGTTACATTCATATTTTTTCAAGGTAGTGTTACATTTACTGTATGAATTCATTATTAGATATGAATGTAACATTTATTTAGACTGTGGTATCCTTTGTGTTAGGATAACTACTAAATTTTTTCGATTTCGAGTAATCTGCACCTAACCCTATTTTCTCCATAAGCCCTGTTATTTCTATTACGCGATTTTGTATAACACAATATTTTACAAGAACACAATTATCGCGTTATAGCAGAACTACCTGTACTGTACTTCACCGAGACATTACCGTATTAAGGTGTATCATTCATGGGGGTGGTCTCTAAATAATAAATTGTCTAAATAATAAATTGGTCACTTAAGAAAGAGGGAATACTTCACCAGCAATAAGCATTTTAAAGGAAGCATGCAAGCATTATCATCCCACAGTATATTATCATTCATCATATCTTTTGTACATCTTACCCATAACTTGTTATATAACCACATAGGAAAAAATAAAAATTAAATTCCCAAGCACACTTTCATGTAATTCATATCTTCAGGGGCAAGTACATACATACTTTTTTCCTATGCGGTTATCAGCATATCCATGGATCACACACCACAACTACAGTGATTATTATATATATATATATATATATATATATATATATATATATATATATATATATATATATATATATATATATATATATATATATATATATATATATATATATATATATATATATATATGTGAAAACTTTTACTTTGTACTGTACTGTATACTGAACCAAGGAAAGCAATCTTAGAGCTTCATTCAAAGTTATGAAGATTTGTGTACATTTAAGGCACTGAATACATCAAGCTCATGAAATATGACCAATTTGTAGTGCCTCAATGAATTTTGTTCATGTAGTACAGTATATATTATAGTATGCAGTACTGTACAATATAATAATTCCTTACAAAGAATTTATTTATCAGATGTATAATACACTAGCACAATATTTTAGAAGGAGGTATGTCAAGTGCTTAATGGGATATTTTTTTCCATTTACAATTCATCCACAGGTAGGCAGGCAGGTAATCTCAATTAGTAGTGACCCTACCTTACCAGCAAAGAGTGTGTTTGCAAGTCCTATATACAATGGCAAATTCCCCCATAGTACAAGTGGGTTGGTAATAGGAAGGACATCCAGCTGCAAAACTTCCTTCTGATTTGCCTAATAGCAGCTGGAAAGTGATGCCATCAGGTAACAGAATCACACCTTACTCATGCAAGCATGGAAAATGACTGCAAGACGGTGGTAATGATGATCATAAAAGTAAACCATTTGATTTTTTAAGATCATTTTGAAGGTCTGTCAAAACTACTGAAGGAATAACGTGGAAAAGTGAACACCTACCACATGATGTTTCATCCTCGCCATAACGACAATCCACAGCAAAGTCACAGTGGCGGAAACCTTCAATACACGTACCATCGTTGCATGCAAACTGATCACTGGGACAAACCACTGAAATAAATAAATAAATAAATACATAAATAAATAAATAAATAATATATATATATATATATATATATATATATATATATATATATATATATATATATATATATATATATATATATATATATATATATATATATATATATATATATATATATATATATATATAATAAATACATGTAATAATAATAAATAAATAAATAATAAATAATATATATACACACACACACTGTACAGTACACTAAATACCCCTGTAAATTAACAATAGTCAGATATGTCTATCATCTGTTGGTACCTAATGTTTATATTCAAATTCAAAGTTCAGCAAATATTTACCTAAAATCTTGTATGTGTATACTACAAAGGGAAGTTATATAGGATATAAAGTATGGTGTAAGAGGGAAGTTGTTTGATGAAGTAAAATAATTCTACATCAGTAATTGAGCACAAACATAGGGTTCTTAGTTCTGAATAATGACTGGGAAAATTAACCACTTCAACTTTTGTCGGTGCTAGTTAAATAATTATTGAAACAAGGGGGTATCTACCAAAGGGGTATAAACCCTTCAAACGGCAATGACCGTTATACGGGTTAGGGACCTCAAAATGCCATCATAAAGTGATCGATCGTATATTGATATTAATAACTAATGGGGAAAAATAGGTTTTGTTCTTCAGCCCCTGAAAATCCCAAGCAAGTTTTATATCAGGCTGTTATAATGATTAAATATAATTATTAATGTCTAAATGACTCAAATAATTTATAAATTGACAATATCAATAAATTCATACAAAATAATCTCATTAACATTACATGACTGTGTGTGTGAACTTGGCAGGTCACCAAGTTAAATGTCACGTAAATTCATTGCCTTACCTCTCTTCCTACCAGGCAACGCCCTATAGCTTTACATTTCACATAATGTATGAGAGTTTAAGACTAGTCTCTCACCATCACCTCCCATTTTATAGACATTCCAAGTAAATTCCTTAATTCATGGGCCTTTCATTATTTGGTATTGCAAATAGACCAAGAATATGCATTGAATCCAGGATGTCAACCATATGTTTAAGCTATATTTAGTAAGCCTGTGTTGTGTGGGCAGCAAGGGGGGTTGGAAGCATGAGTGCTGCCATAAACCCGGGCAGCTGGATCCCGGCTGGGGTAAGGATACTGACATACCAACCCATGGATTCAGTTACATGAAATGTAGCTATGACTTCACAAAGTAAGAGCATTGCCATTCACACAAGACATCTTTCTTAATTTTTTGCACATCTAATTGACCTAATGGCCACCCACTAGAGGTGGTCATGCTAAGGGTAGGAGGCCAGTGGCCTGTGTAAGATCCCTCCATTGCTTTTGATTTTAATTCCACAGCTTGAGCTGGGAGACCATTCCATAGATCTTCCACCCTCTGTGTCAAGAAGTATTTCTTTATGTTTGTTCTGCAGGATAGCTTAGCAAACTTGTAGTTATGTCCCCTAATGTTGGTGGTGTGTGACATTACAAAGAAATGGCCCAGTTTCAAGTTTTTCATCCATTCATTTCAAGATTTTGAAGGTTTCAATGAGATATGCCCTATTAAGACACATACTGTACTTCTAATACACTCCTAAAGTTTAATAAGAAACAAACACAACTCATGACAAAAATGATTGAGGCTGCTCATTCATGATATTTTCTTTGATATCTTAAAAAAAAATTCAAAGTATTTTCCAAGAAACTACAACCTCTAAAGGATACTTGATTTGAGTAACTGTGGAACTGGGATGTACCTCTTAAAAGCAATACAAAAGTGTAGACAGTACAGTACAATACAGTATATGTCAAGATACCAAACCCTCTTCACCCAGTTAAGAATAAAAGGACCAAGATATATGGTCCAGCATGGAGTGTGTTTTACCTCAAGAAAATTTTCCTGTATTGGTCTTCCGTCTTGGAAAAGACTTCTGGATTTAAATACCTTAGTACAGTATCTTCAGTCCGGAATGTGAGATGCCGTTAATGTCATATTCAAATCCCATGACTGTGTAAAACAATTAAAGGATAAAGTGATTTACAAGTACTGTACTGTACAGAAAAGCCAGATGGATACATGTTAAGAACAAACATATTTCTATTCCTCTTTCCTTGGTATTAAGTCATGAATATAATAAGAGGCCATAACCACTTAATTATGGTAAGTGCCAACCCCTCACAAGTACTATATAGTGTAATGTACATGATTGAAGTTACATAATACTGTACTTTAATAAAATAAAATAAATAAAAAAGTTTGTGAAGGGAATAATTTTCTCTTCAAATAAAAGAGCAATGAAAAGAACAATACTGTACTGTAGTGTAGTGTAAAGCAGAAACGGTATACTATACATACTGTACAGTACTCCTACGTACAGCAATTGATATAAATTCATATTGAATAGAAAAGTGAAGGCCACAGTGCTGTCCTTGGGTAGATGAGACGTATTCTATGAGACAAGGAGTTGGCAAGGTTGGATGGGTCAATGCAGGGTGCCCCATTGGTCTTGGGATTTTTGAGGCTGCAGGACAAACAGATGAAAGTGCAGCCAATGGTTCCACAATTCTTTGAAGCCATTCCAAAATTACCAGAAAGCATTATTAAGGTATTAAACCCTTCAGGTACAGTGTCCCAATGGACTTATTTCAGCAAACTTTTAAAAAATATCATCCAGTTGGTTGGTTGCGTGGTTTGGATGATGAATGGATGGATAAGTGGGTAGTCTGGGTGTGCGAGTGTACTATCTCAGAATGTGATTAAGAGTTCCTTGTTTATGCATCTGTCAATATGTACCTTAACACTCCTTTACTGTTGAGGACAAATACAGGTATGTACTGTACGGTGCACTATTTTAATATTCCAGTTCATACAAAAATACAACAAGAAACATCATCTACATTATCTGGAACGACAGTAATAATGTGATACCTGATAACTCTCAGAATCATGTCACATATTTCTGTAACATTAGGCTACATTTACACAAAATATTCAGTTCCTCACTTGTATTGCTTTTAGTGCATGGGAATTATTTAGAGTTCTCGGATAAAAAAAAATCACCCTGTATGTGAGCATGAAAAACAATTTATTCAATGATTCTCTAATCTTTAAAAAAACAACAACTAAATAACCAGTTCAATTATAAATACTAACACAGCCAAAATTTATGACTGACGACAACAACACGGTAATTTATGTACAGTATTATTAAGTAGACGCCGAGCCGAGAGGACAACACATCTGGTGACAGTGTGTGGGCGAAATACTTGACACGATATAAATTTTAATAATTTGCAGTGTTACATTTAAGATGGAGACAGTATGAAATTGTGTTGTTGGTGATGTACAGTGTTGTTGGTGATGTACAGTGTTGTTGGTGGTGTACAGTGTTGTTGGTGGTGTACAGTGTTGTTGGTGAAGTACAGTGTTGTTGGTGAGGTACAGTGTTGTTGGTGAGGTACAGTGTTGTTGGTGAGGTACAGTGTTGTTGGTGATGTACAGTGTTGTTGGTGAAGTACAGTGTTGTTGGTGAGGTACAGTGTTGTTGGTGAAGTACAGTGTTGTTGGTGATGTACAGTGTTGTTGGTGAGGTACAGTGTTGTTGGTGAGGTACAGTGTTGTTGGTGATGTACAGTGTTGTTGGTGATGTACAGTGTTGTTGTGTACAGTGTTGTTGGTGGTGTACAGTGTTGTTGGTGATGTACAGTGTTGTTTGTTGGTGGTGTACAGTGTTGTTGGTGAGGTACAGTGTTGTTGGTGAGGTACAGTGTTGTTGGTGGTGTACAGTGTTGTTGGTGGTGTACAGTGTTGTTGGTGGTGTACAGTGTTGTTGGTGATGTACAGTGTTGTTGGTGATGTACAGTGTTGTTGGTGAGGTACAGTGTTGTTGGTGAGGTACAGTGTTGTTGGTGAGGTACAGTGTTGTTGGTGAGGTACAGTGTTGTTGGTGGTGTACAGTGTTGTTGGTGAGGTACAGTGTTGTTGGTGATGTACAGTGTTGTTGGTGATGTACAGTGTTGTTGGTGATGTACAGTGTTGTTGGTGAGGTACAGTGTTGTTGGTGATGTACAGTGTTGTTGGTGATGTACAGTGTTGTTGTGATGTACAGTGTTGTTGGTGATGTACAGTGTTGTTGTGAGGTACAGTGTTGTTGGTGATGTACAGTGTTGTTGGTGAGGCAGTGTTGTTGGTGATGTACAGGTTGTTGGTGATGTACAGTGTTGTTGGTGATGTACAGTGTTGGGAGAGGTACAGTGTTGTTGGTGATGTACAGTGTTGTTGGTAGGTACAGTGTTGTTGGTGAGGTACAGTGTTGTTGGTGGTGTACAGTGTTGTTGGTGATGTACAGTGTTGTTGGTGAGGTACAGTGTTGTTGGTGAGGTACAGTGTTGTTGGTGTACAGTGTTGTTGGTGGTGTACAGTGTTGTTGGTGATGTGCAGTGTTGTTGGTATGTACAGTGTTGTTGGTGAGGTACAGTGTTGTTGGTGAGGTACAGTGTTGTTGGTGATGTACAGTGTTGTTGGTGAGGTACAGTGTTGTTGGTGAGGTACAGTGTTGTTGGTGGTGTACAGTGTTGTTGGTGGTGTACAGTGTTGTTGGTGATGTACAGTGTTGTTGGTGATGTACAGTGTTGTTGGTGAGGCAGTGTTGTTGTGAGGTACAGTGTTGTTGGTTGTACAGTGTTGTTGGTGATGTACAGTGTTGTTGGTGATGTACAGTGTTGTTGGTGAGGCCAGTGTTGTTGGTGATGTACAGTGTTGTTGGTGTACAGTGTTGTTGGTGAGGTACAGTGTTGTTGGTGATGTACAGTGTTGTTGGTGATGTACAGTGTTGTTGGTGATGTACAGTGTTGTTGGTGATGTAAGTGTTGTTGGTGAGGTACAGTGTTGTTGGTGAGGTACAGTGTTGTTGGTGATGTACAGTGTTGTTGGTGATGTACAGTGTTGTTGGTGATGTACAGTGTTGTTGGTGATGTACAGTGTTGTTGGTGAGGTACAGTTGTTGGTGAGGTACAGTGTTGTTGGTGATGTACAGTGTTGTTGGTGAGGTACAGTGTTGTTGGTGTGAGGTACAGTGTTGTTGGTGGTGTACAGTGTTGTTGGTGGTGTACAGTGTTGTTGGTGATGTACAGTGTTGTTGGTGATGTACAGTGTTGTTGGAGGTACAGTGTTGTTGGTGAGGTACAGTGTTGTTGGTGAGGTACAGTGTTGTTGGTGATGTACAGTGTTGTTGGTGATACAGTGTTGTTGGTGATGTACAGTGTTGTTGGTGATGTACAGTGTTGTTGGTGATGTACAGTGTTGTTGGTGAGGTACAGTGTTGTTGGTGATGTACAGTGTTGTTGGTGGTGTACAGTGTTGTTGGTGATGTACAGTGTTGTTGGTGATGTACAGTGTTGGGCAAGAAAATGGAACAGGACCACAGTAAAGGAACAGGGCCAATGGAGAAGAAACTCGGTGAAGGAGAGAGGAGGGGAAGGAGAGAGAGGGGGAGACGAAACAGGAGGTGTAAGAGAAGGATGGTGGGCCGGAACCACTTGGGTGAGGGAGGATAAGATATCACCCCGCCACACACATTTATATACACACACACACAGACGTACATATGCCCCACCATCCACAAACACTCCACATGAAACCCCTACAATACAGCTAAACAGCCACTTGGCCACGGTTATTCAGAAATGAGGGTCGCAAGAGCTATCAGCGCCACTCATGAGTGTCACAAAGGGCTTATCAGACCTTGAGTAACACAGAGTACCGACCACAAGTTCGTCTACATACACTTATCACTCAACTGCCTGGACCAGTTATTCAAAGGACGAGCGAGATATCAACTCGTGTCTTTAATTTTAAAGAGAGAGAGAGAGAGAGAGAGAGAGAGAGAGAGAGAGAGAGAGAGAGAGAGAGAGAGAGAGTTAACACAATATGAGTGGGGCCTTTGTGGGGTATTGTGGACGGTGACGTAACCCTCCGTCACACCTAGCGCCCTCTGCACGATTCCTATATGCCTGCACCCTAGGCCGTCACTCAGGTTTCAATAAGTGACGTCAACAAAGCTGGGGAGTCATCGAAAGGTGTGTAAGTGACGTCATCGAAAGGTGGGTAAGTGACGTCATCGACAGGTGCGTGTGCGACGTCATTAGTCAAATTACGAAATAACGCCACTCAGTGTTGGGTGAAGGTGGTGTCACGGGAGATGGTGGCAGTAAAACACACACACACCTATTGCCACCGGCAGTCCCCAGCCCACCTCGCGCAGTCCGCCACTACAACAAAATTCAGCCCATAAGAGCCAGCACTGATAGATGTAAGAACAGCACCATCCCATCTATTGTTAAAATAATAAACAGCTCCTCATTTATGTACTGTACAGCCCTGTAAATGTATTGAATGTACATTATAATGACTAAATCACATGTAAGTTTGTATATTTTCAGCCACCGGCTGCAACTCTATTAATAAACCGTTTATTATTATTATTATTATTATTATTTACTCTCTCTCAGACTCTCACCACCTCCCTAATGGTGCACCAGACCTCACCACTCCCTAATGGTGCACCAGACTCCTCACCACTCACTAATGGTGCACCAGACTCCTCACCACTTCACTAATGGTGCACCAGACGCTCACCACCTCCCTAATGGTGCAAAGACTCCTCACCACCTCACTAATGGTGCACCAGACCTCACCTCACCATGGTGCACCAGACTCCTCACCACCCTCCTAATGGTGCACCAGACCTCACCACCTCACTCAATGGTGCACCAGACTCACCACCTCCCTAATGGTGCACCAGACCTCACCACTCCTTCACCATGGTGCACCAGACTCCTCACCACTCCCTAATGGTGCACCAGACTCCTCACCACCTCCCTAATGGTGCACCAGACTCCTCACCACTTCACTAATGGTGCATCAGACCTCACCACCTCCCTAATGGTGCACCAGACTCTCACCACTCACTAATGGTGCATCAGACTCTCACCACCTCCCCATGGTGCACCAGACTCTCACCACCTCCCTAATGGTGCACCAGACCTCACCACCTCACTATGGTGCACCAGACCTCACCACCTCCCAATGGTGCACCAGACTCCTCACCACCTCCCTAATGGTGCACCAGACCTCACCACTTCACTAATGGTGCATCAGACTCCTCACCACCTCCTAATGGCACTGCTCCTCACCACTTCACTAATGGTGCACCAGACCTCACCACCCCTAATGGTGCACCAGACTCTCACCACTCACTAATGGTGCACCAGACTCACCACCTCCCTAATGGTGCACCAGACTCCTCACCACCTCCCAATGGTGCACCAGACCTCACCACCTCCCAATGGTGCACCAGACTCTCCACCACCTCACTCAGTGCACCAGACTCACCACCTCCCACTAATGGTGCACCAGACTCCTCACCACGTTTCTGCCTCCCATCAAAACTGGTCACGCACACTGCCTCCCGACGGTAGCTTCATAGTGACGGGCGCCACCAGGTACAGTACACCCGTCACAGTCTCAGCCATGCCCTGTCACCACCCATCACAGTCTCAGCCATGCCCCGTCACCACCCATCACAGTCTCAGCCATGCCCCTGTTACCACCCATCACAGTCTCAGCCATGCCCCTGCCACCACCGTCACAGTCTCAGCCATGCCCCGTCACCACCCATCACAGTCTCAGCCATGCTCCGCCACCACCCATCACAGTCTCAGCCATGCCCTCGCCACCACCTGCCACAGTCTCAGCCATATATCCCGTCACCACCGGCCACAGTCTCAGCCATGCCCCGTCACCAAGGCCACAGTCTCAGCCATGCCCCGTCACCACCCGGCCACAGTTCTCAGCCATGCCCCATCACCACCATCACAGTTCAGCCACTGCCCCGTCACCACCCTCACAGTCTCAGCCATGCCCTGTCACCACCTGTCACAGTCTCAGCCATGTCCTGTCACCACCTGCAGTCTCAGCCATGCCCTCACCACCTGGCACAGTCTCAGCCATGCCCCGTCACCACCCACAGTCTCAGCCATGCCTGCCACCACCACCATCACAGTCTCAGCCATCCTCACACCACCTGTCTCAGCCATGCCCTGTCACCACCCGTCAGTCTCAGCCATGTCCCATCACAGTCTCAGCCATGTCCCTGTCACCACCCGTCACAGTCTCAGCCATGTCCCGTCACCACCGCCACAGTCTCAGCCATGCCCCGTCACCACCTCACTAGTCTCAGCCATGCCCCTGCCACCACCCGCGTCTCAGCCATGCCCCTCACCACCCATCACAGTCTCAGCCATGTCCCGTCACAGTCTCAGCCATGCCCGTCACCACCCATCACAGTCTCAGCCATGCCCTCACACCACCGCCACAGTCTCAGCCATGTCCTGTCACCACCTGCACAGTCTCAGCCATGCCCGTCACCACCCGTCACAGTCTCAGCCATGCCCCGTCACCACCCGTCACAGTCTCAGCCATGCCCCGTCACAGTCTCAGCCATGTCCCGTCACAGTTGTATACAGGGTGAGTCGAGTAGTTCTGGTAGGGCGCTTTAGGCTCTGGACGCCTGGCAAAATCTCTACTACTGGAGCTGGAAAGTGACTTGTGTGTCTCCTCGAGTGGGGTGGAGTTGACCTTTGACAGCTGCTGACCAAAAGGGCACAGTGCCTCTTATAGGTCATGGTTGATTAGCTGTATTTCTTTGTTATGAGTGAGTAAAATCTGTGGCATTATCGTGTAAAACAATTACACAAACAGACGAACTGAAGTGATCAATTTACTGTATTGCATGTGGAAACTCCTCCATACCCCCTTGTGTTGAACGGATGGGATAAGTAATAAAAGCATAGCAATGAAGAGCCCAAATATATGATCAACTCTCTGGATCCTTAACTTACATCACAGTTATCAATACACTTCCTTTACTCAAGTAAAAAACTGAACCTAAGAATATTAGTGAACAATGAGCGCCGTGGATTAAGGCTTTGTAGTGACCAGTCAGGGCCCCTTAGAGACCCAACTCCTTTGATAAAATATGATGGAACATTTGTTAATTTTTTTAATATGTATATATATGTAAATAAATACTATGTATTCAAAGTCATTTTTCTCTGTATATGTCTGCATATGTAGTATGTATAACGTGTACATGCTTATGTTTATGCAATAATAATAATAATAATAATAATAATAATAATTAACGGTTTATTCAAAGAGCATGGCAGCCGGAAGGCTGAAAATATAGTTACATAATTTTGGAATGGTTCTCTTGATTTACAAATAATATACAAGTGTGTGTGTGTGTTGCATTGATGTATGTCTATGTCCATGTGAGTGAATACCTTATGTATATGCATAGATGCAGTTTTTACCACGTGAGAAAAATTATAAAAAACACAAAATGTAAAAAAAAAAAATTAAAAGGACCAAAAACTAATTTTACGTTTGTAAATACATTTCACCAGTTTTCGTAATGCTCACCTCATCCGTGTTGCTACCTCACTCATCTCATACACAATCACCTAACCCCTCACCTCTCAAGCAGTACACTCATAATCATTGACTGTAAATAAAGCATCCCCCTTAAAAAAATGTGTGCGCGCGCTGTTCCTCTGACTGACTGATCTCTCAGAGACAAGAAGAGATAGAGACCAAAGACATCACCAAAGGACTGTCACGGGCTACTAATGAGTGAAAACACAAACACAGCGAAGATATTCCCTCCACTGCACGCATCGATCAACAACTCCCCCAAAACTCCTCAAGACACGTCACGTCACTGTTACACACCATTACTAGCCTTAAAGTTACCAGTGGTTCCCAACCCTTTGTAGGCTCTGGGCCACATTTGTCATTGTAAATATAGTGGAGGCGCCAAAACTTTGGATCTACATTCAAGAAAAAGAAAAAAATCGTATATACAGATATTTCCAGTTTGACTCAAGTCTAACGGTTACTAGTTACATACTTTTTACAATTATTCTTTCAGGCTGGCTCTATCTCTCTGGGCCCGATATACACACGTCCTGTACACGACAGACTCGGGACAAATGCCAGTTCCTCTCTCTCTCTCCAACCAAAGTCATACCAAGTTATTACACATTTTCATTATTTACACTCTGACAAAAAAATCCCAAATAATCACAAATTTTCTAATAAACCCTTGAGGATTCCTTAATACGGTTCCGCGGACTACAGGTTGGGGAACACTGCCTGAGACTGATGAACTACCGAACCTGTTGGCTAGTTTGTTTTCGCTCCTTACATATTTGTGTGTACGTACTACGCCAGTGCCAGTTCTGAAGAGATTGTAGACTAAAAGAATCGCAGACAGTCAGTAGGCCACGACAACAGTACCTCCACATCTCTTTCCTGAGACAGATAAACTAACTTGAGCCACTCACCAACACTTATCAGCACCTCACTATATTGTCACTCATTCAATCATCATCACTGCTTTTCTCAACGCATATCTTTATCCATCACAGTTTTTCAAGATCATTTTTTTTCATTCAGACGCAGTTAAATAAATAAATACCTTTGGACGGGAGGAATGTGTTTACAACTTATAATTATCCATAAAATATGTGGAGGTCACATTAATAAAAGTCATTCAGAAATAGTGAAGAGGGTGGGTGAAGGTTAAAAGGATGTGAGAGGGGCTGGTGACAGTGAGTGATGGAACGTCAGCAGCCGGGTGGGGTAGCTGATGATTCTAACAAGTTACCACCTAAAGAAGCGCTTAACACACACTTGTTATTGTTTCATCCTACTTTCCTTCTTCGATTACACGCGCAACTCTACCATACAATTAATTTTGTTTTTCTAACAGTCATGAGGTGTACGACAACATTTACGATTGACCTTCTTGCCCTAATCTTATTTCAGGAATACCACCTTTTCCAAGCTCTGGAGAGATCTCAAAGTTTCGATATTTTGAGTACAGCACCAGGAAACTTGCGTCGAGACTCCTCCAAAGTTTCGAAAAGTGCCGAGTTCCATGTGTTATAGGCGATATTGCTGAAAAAAGATCAGGGCAAGAAGGTCTTCGTAAATAGCGTCGTACACCCTATAACTTCTTGAATATGGAGGTGCACATCTTTCTTTGGGAACTATCAGATGGGCAATCTATTTTATGTAATTTTTACCATCTTAGTTACATGATCAAGTGAGAATCGTCCTAATGAGACGTAATTAATCAATCATAATTATGAAACAGGTGACATCTGCCGAATAGTCTTACAATTATAAATCAAGTTTGTTACCACGGAGAGAAACTTCCCGTTTTGTCGCTTTAATTCAACGATAAACCTGCGCATCCAAAATGAGTAAGCGATTTACATTTCAGCTGTGTAAAGCAAAATGAGCATAACTTCCATCTCACGTAGTAAAGTATGAAATTCTTACAACGAGCTTAATTTGGTTTATAAATCTGAGACATTCTCGTTACTCGTATACTGTAGTTCCTCTCATGGCCCACACACTACAACACACCTCGTACACCCAAAACGAGTACACATTCTCTGATACACTGTCCTTCACACCTTTCCTAACTGACACTGTCCAATACCTGCAAATTCACAAGTATTTACAGTCCTGATATTCCAATAACCATCGTTTACCATATTTACACGAGACAGTTACAGTAAATAACTTAATATATACCGAGTACTCTGCTGGGACCGAGCTTCCAACTGAACAACACTCTACCACCACACCCAGACTCTACAACACTCTACCACCACACCCAGACTCTACAACACACTACAACACTCTACCACCACACCCAGACACTACAACACCTACCACCACACCCAGACACTCACAACACCTCTACCACCACACCCAGACTACTACAACACTCTACCACCACACCCAGACACTACACAACACTCTACCACCACACCCAGACACTACAACACTCTACCACCACACCCAGACACTACAACACTCCCCTACCACCACACCCAGACACTACAACACTCTACCACCACACCCAGACACTACTACAACACTCTACCACCACACCCAGACACTACAACACTCTACCACCACACCCAGACACTACAACCCTCTACCACCACACCCAGACACTACAACACTCTACCACCACACCCAGACACTACAACACCTCTACCACCACACCCAGACAATACAACACACTACCACCACACCCAGACACTACAACACCTCTACCACCACACCCAGACACTACAACACTCTACCACCACACCCAGACACTACAACACTCTACCACCACACCCAGACACTACAACACTCTACCACCACACCCAGACACTACTACAACACTCTACCACCACACCCAGACACTCTACAACACTCTACCACCACACCCAGACACTACAACACTCTACCACCACACCCAGACACTACAACACTCTACCACCACACCCAGACTCTACAACACTCTACCACTACACCCAGACACTACAACACTCTACCACCACACCCAGACACTACAACACTCTACCACCACACCCAGACATTACAACACTCTACCACCACACCCAGACACTACAACACTCTACCACCACACCCAGACATTACAACACTCTACCACCACACCCATTAAGGCAGGTCATAGGCTAGAACACGTGAGCACAGCAGTGAGAGATATTAAGGAGTGCCCAGTACAGTATGTTGCTCAACCTTACTCAGAACATCAACATTCTCGTGCAATACACAGAGTCATATACGAAATACCATCATGGTTGACCAACAAGGAAAGCACAGTAGTGTTTGTATGGTATAGTGATGTCACAAGAGAGGACTTTCAGTACGGAATGATGTGCGAAGACTGACTTACCTTACTTTTAAAAGGCCGCTGGGACAGCCCCCCAGGCGGGACGGAGAGTACGGCTAAGAAGCACACCCACGCCCTCACAGCCCACATGACAGCTGTTTTTCTTACTCCCCAAAACGTTAACACAAATCTCAAAATAACGCGCGATACGATAGATGACCGCAACGCCGCCTTGCGTCTCAACCCGCGACCTAACTTACACTGCCCCGCCTGCCCACCCTCCTGGCGCCTGCCCACAACTCCCCTCCCGCCCACAACTCCCCTCCCGCCCACCACTCCTCCTTCCCCGCCTACTGTCCTGTCCTCCACCACTCCCTGCTTACACATCAAATCTCCACTCCTCCCTCCCCACCTTAATCATGCTCGCCCCCTTCGTTTCTCCCACTTCTCTCTCTCCCTATCCAATCGTTGTCCTCCACCTCTTTCTCCCGCCCACTCTAGTCTACTGCCTGCTAGTCACCCCCCACTACATTTCTATGTTTTTATAATGCAAATTTTAACGATAAAATTTAATCCGGCAAAGACACAGTGACACAGAACACGTTTCTTCGTTTACATCGAAAACAAACTCGTAAAAAGTCTAGGATTAATCCGCATTCTGCCACGAACACTTGCTAGTAATGTACCAATACTTGTTATTCATAACTAAGCACATAGTTATAAGGAATATGCTAAAGTAACCCTGCGGTAATCTGCAACCACGTTTAAGATACAGGAAGCGAATCATTCTCACGCACGCTTAAAATTTAACAAATAATAAAAGGCTGGCCTTATCAATCCTATTTTCTTAGTACCTGGCAATGACCTGACCCTGACTAGATGTTTAAAACTGGCCCGATAATGATGTCCCGAGCCGGTGGAAAAGTTGTTTGGACATACTTCCTCACCCCAATTGGTCCCTGTTCACCTAGCAGTAAAGTAGGTACCTGGTGTAAATCGAAAGTTGCGAATTTGTATTCAGGGAGAGTTGTTGGAGCTTCCAATAACTTGCTTAGACATAAACCATTGACTCTTGAGGCTTCTACGCCCTTGACTCTTCAGGCTTCTACGCCCTTAACTCATAAGACATAAAGGCAAGTATGAACTTAGCATGCTTCCCTGTTGGGCGCTGTAAACGCTTCTGCGCTTCACCTTACAAAAGGATGTAGGGGGGTGCCCAATAAAAAAAAAATGATGTCACTTGTAGCCACTGTAACAAAATGCGGGGCCCGGGGCAGACGCCCTGGTTTACTATATCCTGTCCCGGAGTAGCTTAACTTATATTCTGAACAAAATTAAAACTTTGAAAATCGGAGTGAGGTGTTTATAGTAACCCAAAGCTCGACTCTTAACTAAAAATTCCACAAAAATGGCATCGAAAACTTAAGAGGAATCGATTTATTATCCAACCATCACGAATTATTAATTGACATTTACTGGAACATTTTTTTTTTAACTCGGATCGTTAGTCAGTGAGGTGCCACGCTCCAGGGTCTGCCCTAGTGAGGTGCCATGCTCCAGAGTCTGCCCAAGTGAGGTGCAACGCTCCAGGGTCTGCCCTAGTGGGGTGCCACGCTCCAGGGTCTGCCCTAGGGAGGTGCCACGCTCCAGGGTCTGGCCTAATGAGGTGCCACGCTCCAGGGTCAGCCCTAGTGGGGTGCCACGCTCCAGGGTCTGCCCTAGTGGGGTGCAACCATTTGAAAAATCAGGGTCCAAGCAAATAAACATCACACACACACACACACACACACACACACACACACAAACACACACACACACACACACACACACACACACACACACACACACACACACACACACACACACACGAAACGTTTTGATAGGTCACAGGAAGGTGGCACAAATTTTTAAGTTAATAATTAGGTTTCATAATATTTACGGTGTATATTCTGTACAACAAAAACTTGCATTACTTTTTCATAGCAATGAAAAATGCAGAGCTTCAGCAACTGAGGTGCTGACGCATGCATCAAGGAGCATCTGTACGAGAAGAGATACACATGGAAGATGCACCCGTGTCCATCCCTTCTGGAGGAGGTACTCATGACTCATGATTCAGTGTTCACCACTCTCAATCGCGAAGCCGTAGGTGATGGTATTGGCGGTGGCAGGTGGTGGTATGTATGTGGTGGTAGTTGGTGGTGGTGGTAGGTGGTGGTAGGTGGTGGTACTGGTGGTGGTCGTAGGTGGTAGATGGTGGTCGTAGGTGGTAGATGGTGGTCGTAGATGGTGGTCGTAGGTGGCACTGGTGGTGGTGGTAGGTGGTGGTGATATGTATGTGGTTAGGTGGTGGTAGTTGGTGGTAGTGATGGTAGGTGGTAGTGATGGTAGGTGGTAGTGATGGTAGGTAATGGTGGTGATAAGTAGTGGACGTGGTGATAAATGGGTGGTGGTAAGGATAGTGGGTGTGGGTGGGTGGGTATATGTATATGTATATGTATATGTATATGTATATATATATATATATATATATATATATATATATATATATATATATATATATATATATATATATATATATATATATATATATATAGTTTGGTTTATGTATGTATGTAAAATGCACAAGCTGGTGTAATAGTTTACACCAGATAAACCACAATTCCTGAACTATCTCCTCGATAAAACCGTACCCTTACCCCCTCGCGGGTACTGTAACACGAGGGCGTGTTTCAGGAGGCCAGTAGACCCATATGAATTTACCTGAATATACAGAATTCCTGTCAGTCCTCTCCTTCATCCATGAAGCCTGAGACACATGAATCTGTGAATCCGAGACATCACCCTGTGTTGGGTCTATCGATGGAGCACTGTATGATGTCTCGGATTCACGAGTCTCAGGGTTCATGGACGGGGGAAGAGGACTGAGAGGACTTTCTTTGTGGGTGTCCGTGATCGCTTCACTCCATACTAATTATCAAGCACAGCTCTTTTTTTAGTAGTCTAGTGATCAAGACTATCTTCAGGAAATTAAGACAAAATAAGAACTGTGTCAAAGTTTACACTAACAATGTTCACTTCTATGCCCTTCATTATGATGTTACCACCTTTAATATAGTCTTTAAAATAAAAATATTTATTTTAAAGGAGGTGATACGATTGATCATTGCGACGAACGTGAAAAAATTCCTGACACTTATGTGGTAAGTGCGTGAAGGTGGAGACTGGAGGGTGGCAGTCACAAGCACCAAGTCCTTGATGAAGTTAAGCATTTCAAGGTCAAACAAAAGCTGCTAAATTAACTGTATTGCTGCTTAAGCTTATCTTTGCTGGCGCAGTGTGCAAATTATAATATGCAGGTGTGGAGTTGATCCCTTCAATACACCAGCACATGAAGGTAGCATGGCCACGCTACCTGTACAACAATCATGTTGAACAATTATAATTATACAAGGTCTCGAGAGAAGAATCGAGTGTTTGCGAGATTTTTCTGTGTGCTTCTTACCGTAGAGTTTCTCCGTTACTTTAACAATGGATATTTCATCAATGAGATTTTATGGAGTATCACTGCCGTAGAATTTCATTCCACTTCCCGGGATTCATTGTGTTGTATACAGTACTTGATAAATTATGATTTAATAATTTCTGGTAATTTCCAACATTGGTGTAAGTTATTGGTCATAACCAATCAGTAATTACCTTTAGTAATAATACGATAGGAATCACATATACGGGCAGATAATTGCACTTAAATTTATTTGGCGAGGTTCCATACAATGGTTTACAACTTGCTTGGGTATATGAGTCATTCACTCACATTCACGCCGAAATATGAGTACTGTAATGTTGTAAAGGGGGAGTTTGTCAACCTGGGAACATTTAATTACACTGTTGTGGGTTGGCCTTAACTCCTCCACTGGTACATTCACTTCACTGGGGAATATAATCACTTAGGTTCACTAGGCCGGCCTGGACCGCTCTTGTTACTGACAGGTCTTCACAAGAGATTTTTCCCACGAGGATGCATACACAGTCTCGTGTCAATGACTGTCCTAACTTCGCCACAGGGGAACTGTGTAAACGCCCCGCTCCTCGAAGGCTGGGGAGCAGGAGGCCTTAACTAACCCATAGTCGGGGGCCAACTACAGTAGCTCCGCTTAGAAAGTTAAATGTGGTTGGTTCAGGTGTGAAAAGCGATGAACAACAATGGGGCAATGTCCCACCGGGCCCCTATAGCTTGGCTCTAACCTCCCGAAACAAACATTTTGGTAGGGTTGCAGGAGGCCTTAGCCTCACACATCCCATGACACAAGCAACTGCCTATCTTACTGTAGCCAGCAGGGAACATACTAATAAAACAAAATTTTCAACAACATAAGGTTTTTGCACACAGTATACAGTAATTTCATTAGAGAAGGAGCGAGTTGCTGCATGCTGAAACCTCGCTTGCTACTAGTTATTATTCTCACAAAACAAATACAGGTACTTTGACCGGTTGAAGCAACTGGACATCAAAATTCTTGTTTTCATGATGCCAACGATGATAACAATACATGCTTCCCAGTGCTTTCAAGCTAAAACTGGACCGAGTTTTATCAGTCTAAGAATGAAGGTCAATTAAATCCTTATTGCTTCAGACTAAAACAATTCATTATCTAGTCTACTGAGAATGATTAAATAAGAAGTAATAAATTCCACAAACAAACGTGATAACGTTGTAGTTATGGTTGTTTCATCTTGACCAGTGATTATGTAGTATACTTAACTGTTAGTTGTACCGAGTCACAATATAATATACATGCCAATTATGTTCCTTTAAGATGTAATCTTTCTACTATATATGAGTGAATCTGCACTGTACTATACTGTACAATCACTGGTCAAAATGAATGAAGAATGATGGTTCTGGTATTTCTAATTCCTTCAAGCATCTCTTAACATGAAGGTGGCAATGGCACCTCCTTGGAGAATCATACAAGTAATAAAAGGAGGACATACTGTACATTCACTAGAACATTTACTAAATTCAAGGAACTGTTGTCTTGTGCACATTTCCGTGATGTGCTTTCACTGAGGCTAACCATCTGTTAACATTATCTCGACATCAAGTATTCGTCACAAAAGACATACATACTGTACTGTCTGAACATTCCTTCCCGACTTACTGTTCCATTATAATTGAAAGAGACGAGCACACAAGGTCTGAGCTACCATCAGTATCAATAAAGGGTACAAACACTTAGCGACTGTACGAGTAACAGGCACAAACATTATATTATTTAAGTGAGACGGCGACGTGCAGTCTCCTCCACTGTTATGTACATGGGCATCAACGCCTCCACCTCCACCACCCCATTCACTCTACCACACCTCCACCACCCCACCTTACCCACCTCCACCACCCCACCTTACCCACCTCCACCACCCCACCCTACCTTACCCACCTCCACCATCCCACCCTTACCTCCACCACCCACCACCACCTCCACCCCCCACCCTACCCACCTCCACCACCCCATACCTCCCACCTCCCACCACCCACCTCCACCACCCCACCCTACCTTACCCACCTCACCATCCCACCTACCTTACCCACCTCCACCACCCACCCACCCCACCCACCATACCCTACCACCACCCCCACCCTCCACCCCCACCACCCCAACCACCACCCCACCACCCCCACCTGCCATCCCACCCACCTAGCCACCCACCTCCACCACCCCACCCTACCTGCCCACCTCCACCACCCCCCTACCCACCCCCACCACACACCCCCACCTCACCACCACCTACCTTACCCACCTCCACCACCCACCCCTTACCCACCTCCACCACCCACCCTACCCACCTCCCACCACCCCCACCTACCTCCCACCTCCACCCACCACCCACCCCTACCCACCCACCTCCACCCACCCACCCCACACCCTTCCCACCTCCACCTCCACCACCCTACCTTACCCCCACCCCCCCACCCCCACCACCCCACCCCTACCTTACCCACCTCCACCACCCACCTCCCCACCCCACCTGCCTACCCACCTCCACCACCCCACCCTACCTTACCCACCTCCACCACCCCACCCCACCCCCTACCCACCTCCACCACCCCACCCCTACCCTCCACCCACCCCTCCCACCTCCACCTTCCACCACCCCACCCCTACCACCACCCCACCACCCACCCACCCACCCCACCTCCCACCCACCTACCACCCACCTCCACCACCCCACCCTACCCCCACCTCCACCACCCCACCCCCCCACCTACCCACCTCCACCACCCCACCCCACCCAGCCACCCACCCCCACCCTTACCCACCTCCACCACCCCACCCACCCTCCACCACCCCACCCCACCTCCCACCTCCACCCCCCACCCCTCCCACCTCCACCACCCCACCCCTACCTACCCACCCCCACCACCCACCCCTACCACCCACCTCCACCCACCCATCCACCACCACACCTCCACCACACCCCACCCCCAGTCACACCTCCCACCCCAGTCACCCTCCACCACCCCAGTCACACCTCCACCACCCGTGTCACACCTCACACCTCCACCACCTCCACCACCGTGTCACCTCCACCACCCCAGTCACCTCCCATACCCCAGCAGCACCTCCACCACCCCAGTCACACACCTCCACCACCCGTGTCACACCTCCACCACCCGTGTCACACCTCCACCACCGTCACACCTCCACCACCCGTCACACCTCCACCACCCCAGCAGCACCTCCACCACCCCAGTCAAACCTCCACCACCCCAGTCACACCTCCACCACCCCAGTCACACCTCCACCACCCCAGTCACACCTCCATCACCCCAGTCACACCTCCACCACCCCAGTCCACCTCCCACCACCCCAGTCACACCTCCATCACCCCAGCAGCACCTCCACCACCCCAGTCACACCTCCACCACCCGTCACACCTCCACCACCCAGTCACACCTCCATCACCCCAGTCACCTCCATCACCCCAGTCACCTCCACCACCCCAGTCACACCTCCACCACCCCAGTCACACCTCACAACCCCAGCAGCACCTCCACCACCCCAGCAGCACCTCCACCACCCCAGTCACACCTCCACCACCCGTGTCACACCTCCACCACCCCAGTCACACCTCCACCACCCGTGTCACACCCCCACCACCCCAGTCACACCTCCACACCCCAGTCACCTCCACCACCCCAGCAGCACCTCCATCACCCCAGTCACACCTCCACCACCCGTGTCACACCTCCACAACCCCAGCAGCACCTCCACCTCCCCAGTCACACCTCCACCACCCAGTCACACCTCCACCACCCGTGTCACACCTCCACCACCCCAGTCACACCTCCACCACCCCCTCAATTTATCCGCTTCCAATAAAACTTCAGGTCAAGAAAGTATCTGGGTATATCAACCACATTACAGTATTTAATAAGAAAAACAAGTGAAATTTTTCATATCTTAAGGTTTCGTTTTTTATTGTATTTTTTATGCTCTCCATTATGTTCAACTGTTTATTCTGATGAGAACCATCGTTACTTACTGTAAATTAAAAACTTTTAAAGGCACTGTCCTGCCATAATGATAAGTTAAGAGATGTGTAGGAAAATGTACCTACCTGTGTTTGTGTCAGCCCCCAGCACCAGTCTTATGCCTACCTGTGTTTGTGTCAGCCCCAAGCTCCAGTTTCATGCCTACCTGTGTTTGTGTCAGCCCCAAGCACCAATCTTATGCCTACCTGTGTTTGTGTCAGCCCCCAGCACCAGTCTTATGCCTACCTGTGTTTGTGTCAGCCCCAGCACCAGTCTTATGCCTACCTGTGTTTGTCTCATGCCTACCTGTGTTTGTGTCTCATGCCCCCTGCCTTTGTGTCAGCCCCCAGCACCAGTCTCATGCCACCTGTGTTTGTGTCAGCCCCAGCACCAGTCTTATGCCTACCTGTGTTTGTGTCAGCCCCCAGCACCAATCTTATGCCTACCTGTGTTTGTGTCAGCCCCCAGCACCAGTCTTATGCCTACCTGTGTTTGTGTCAGCCCCCAGCACCAGTCTAATGCCTACCTGTGTTTGTGTCAGCCCTCAGCACCAGTCTAATGCCTACCTGTGTTTGTGTCAGCCCCCAGCACCAGTCTAATGCCTACCTGTGTTTGTGTCAGCCCCCAGCACCAGTCTAATGCCTACCTGTGTTTGTGTCAGCCACCAGCCCCACACCCACCAACTACTATATCAACCCCAAGTGGTATTCTCCATGCACCATTAGTGTCCTTGGTGCTGAGGCTGCCAAGGTATAGTGAGTCCTGCAGCTACACTTAGAATTACACATAAGTGGACAAAGATATTACGTAATACAGAAAATATGGAGTGCAGTACTCACCAGGCGTAGGAGTACAGTCTTGTTCATCGAGTCCATCAAGGCATTGCCGGGTACCATCACATAATTGACTGGATTGAACACAACGGGTGCCAAAATCACACAGAAGCTCACCAGGTTCACACCCTGATGAAACACAAAGTTGGATTATCAATAAATTATGTTACACGTTTAATCTTATTCAGTTAAACATTATCAAGCATTCCAGAAAATATTTACATTTTCTTTTAAAACTAGCAGCAAGTTTTTATCATAATTTTCACAAAACAATTCTTATTCTTATTAGTTATCAATTATGAATATTTGCAATAGTTAAAAAGACATTATGACTTAAATCGAATTTCACATGAAATGTGTCACTTTATCTGCAGATATGAATAATGTACTGTATTGTTATTTTCAGATTATCTATATTTATTCATCTTTCTTTCAACATTCTCTAGTCTTTTCATACTTCTTTGGTTCTAGTCTTTCCCTTCTTTATACAGTACTGTTCATGTACCTTCTGTGGTAACATATACTTTTTCATTCAACTAATTTGCTGCAAAGTCTTTAATACTTACAGATGTTCAGAGACTCCTGAGCTAACTGCCTAATAAGGTTTTTGAAGGAGATATTAAGCTCATGGCAATAAATGATACCATTATACTGAGAGAGTTTCTAAACAATTAGAGAAGGCTCATTTTTAGAAGCTTTCAAGCTTGGAAAGATAACTTCAGTAATCTGCTATATCAGTTATAAAATGGCATAATATACAATATTACAGTACAGTACTACTAATAAAATTCATCCCAGATTGCCATTAAAAGTTTTTCTATATATTTTTACATTCGAGTTTAATTTTTTACATCAATTCAGTGTACACCATAACCACCTACATAATATACTTCTCATCTCAAAAACAGAAGCTAACTAATGGATTTGTTAGTAGGGTATATTTTAAGTAATAAACCAACTATCATGCTTTACATACTACTCAGAGAAATTGCTATACAGGTACAAGGTGTAAAGTTCTTGCAAGTACTCCATAAGCATGAACCAGTCAAAAATCCCCATATCCAAATTTGTAATATACAAGGTGTTTGGGAAATATTCTTTATAATTCTAGGGGTATATTCCTGACACATAAGAATAAATAGCTCCATGACCATAGTGTCAATACCCCATAGTTTTGGAGTTATACCACAAAATTGGGTAGGGAAGGACTGCAATAAGTCTATGGACATAAAACAAAAAATATCAAGCTCTATTTGGAGGTACAGTATGATTAGTAATCAATGTTTGGGCTGGCATTATTGGTGACCACTTTACTGGCCCACATCTGTTACCCCAGCAAATGACAGGTGAAACATACACACATTTTCTTGAGGACACTTTGCCAGTGATGCTTGAGGATGTGCCCATCAGGATACGTCAACTGTGGTACATGTATGATGGTGCCCCAGCTCATTTTGCTTGAGTAACAATGGAATTCCTTAAAGTTGGTCATCCTGGAGGGCCATGTTAAAAGCAAAGTGTATGGTACAGAGATCCTGGCTCATGAGGAAGTGTGATGCCTTTTGTTAATTATTAGTATTATTATTATTGAAGATTATTAGGTTTAAAGCCACAATGAATGCAGTGTTAGAGCAGAGTTTTCACAAGTAATTAGTAAATACAGGATTCAATAGTAAGTTACCCGAAGTTCCACATGTTTGTGGGTCTTCATCTTCTCTTCCTGGGCACTCTTCATGACCATCACAATAACATGCATAAGAAACTCCATCATTACATTGCCTAGGGCCTTGGTCATCTGAACGACATGAGGGTATTGGTGGGGGAGCTGCTGTGGTAACTGCCGAGGAAAAAGTCATACTCTCTTCATATTATTATTCTTACTCCTGGAAAGCTACACTCACTTATAATCTTTTTATTTCATATTGATTCTTACACTGTAAAGAATAAGGACACTTTCCTCTTTACTAATGCAAGCCTTTTCCCACTATACTGCAGGGTGGCCAGAATCAGAAAATCAAACACTTTCCTTTTTCAATGCCTTCATCCATTACTAACTGTTGTGGCATCCTTATTACATTTAGCAGCCATAAATATCATTAGCATTCAGTTGCTTGCATTTAATGAACCTTTAGAAATTACAGATATACTAATTTAAAAGTAAACAGGTATATCCCTCATCATAATCAAATTGTGCTTCTTCACTGGTTATCATTATAATTTCTAGATATAAAATCATGCATACATACATAAATACATGTATGTGTGTGTGCATATGTATGTATGTAATAATATGTGTGTGTGTGTGTAATTTATTAAATTTATTACAATGCATACATACTATCATAAAACCGAAATACTTAAGTATCTGGTACAGTAGTTTTCATAAATTGAGGGATACCTGTACTGAATATCCAATAGTATTACTAATAACAAACCTTAGGATAGTTAACATACACCACTGAAGTATCATCAATAATTGTCACCACAACATAATGCTCAGATTTACGTATTCTAAAGAGCATGCATTCTACAGAGTACTGTTCAGAGTACAGTATTCTAAATCATGAATGAATGTGTGATTGTTTTGCTACAAATCTAAACAAATCTTCAAGTTATCTTTCTGCCAACATGGTTTGTATATCTTCAGTTCCTAACATTGTTCATAACAATAGGGAATACTGTACTGTTATTCTAACATTTTCATACAACATTTTTAATAATTTTGTTGTAACTACGTAACTATAATGTTATTCTAATTCTATAACAAAGCTCAACAGAAAATATCAATAATTAAACACAAAGTTCCTATTGCAAAAGAGAATTTTCCTGATAGAGTCACAATGAATATGAAGCCAATTGTAAAACTAAGGGGGAACAATGCTTTTCATTTAAGATATATAATTATACTGTCTGATATACAGTATATACATTCATAAATGATAAAATACTATTTTTGGGCATTACAGAAGACTAATGTAACTTCTCATTATTGTATGCAGATCTGGATATTTTTTCACATAGATAAACATACAATACATCAAATGAAGATTTGTAAATCTTATCAAATTAAGTTTATTTTGCCCTCTTGTATTTAATACCGGTACCTCTACATTTACGCCTTTTAAATCAAACGCAGATTTCTATGATGAGTAGTAAAGAACAATATTTACAATGAAGGATTACAAATTGTATAAGAATTCTTGAAAAGATGGATATAGTCCATTTTAAAAGTACCTCTCAAAACAGCTGAACTATCTCTCTCAGAACAAATCTAATGGGAATACTTTAAATGAGCAACTCTTCTAAAATGCAATTTACCAATAATTATAACAATATACAGGGAATACTATAGTCAGGTTGCAATGCTTGGTACTTTCAAAATGTTTCAAATGAAGTACTGTACTGTACAGTCTCGTTCAAGATTCTTTTTACACTGCTGGAAACAGCTGGTAACTCAAGGCTCTTTGTTTACAATAGTACGTAGTATAATATAATACAAAACAACAAAGCCCAACCATTAAATTAAGCAACGGGGAACTAAGTAACCAATCACCAATCACTTTTAAATTTATTCATAATTTTTACTACGTACTATAGTAAACTAACGGCCTTGAGTTGCCAGCTGTCTCCAGCAGTGTTCGAAGAATCTTGAACGAGACTGTACATGTGTTGCAATGTTCTGGCTTGCCAGTATTTCAATTTGGGGAAAATTAACCTTAGATACTTCACAGATATATCATATGAGTTATTATCTTCATGCACAATGAGTTATCAGTACTAGCTGGAGTATGTCAAAACTGTTTATCTATTATTTTGGTTAATATACTCGATACATATATCTCAAATCCATTCCAATCCCATGTCCCTACTTATGTTATTAACCATCAATTCTAGGAACACAATATTCACAAACTGTCTTATATCAGCCTCAATCATTTCTTATGTAAATGCATAAGAGAACTAGAAAAATGATTCCATATCTTGTGAGAGTCCTGAAAAGCTTAAAATCAAGATTAGTACCAAGGTGGTGATGAGCCACAAATATGCAGCTACAGCATAACAATACTCACAACAATTTTCCTCATCCTTTTTATCCATGCAGTCTTGGATCATATCGCACATTTTTTCCTTGGGTATACATCGTTCGTGATCACATGTAAACTCGTCCTCTGAGCAATCTGTTTACATTACAACAGTAAAACACACTGGACTGTCACATCAACAGTCACATATACACTCAAGAATTGAGGACATGGCTTGATGTGGACACTACACTCAAACAGGACAAATTAATGAAACATTTGTCTGAACAAAAACCCCAACAAACCATACACCACATAATAATATATGCACACACAAAAATGCACATAACCATATACTGTACACACACATCAACTTGTATATATCACAAAAACACACATTAAATAAAAAATTACAGACAAATCATAAGGCACATACGGAGGGTAAATGCTAAAACCAAATTTTAATATTTACAAATTCCCCAAATGACAATATATTTGAAGGAATTTACATAACCTTGATGCCCATATCTTTTGCCACCAGATTTCATTCTAAGGGGATATTTGAAGGACAGAGTCTCTGCTACAAATTCACACACTCTTAAAGAATTAAAGGCACAAATCAACAAAACTATCAATAATATTCCCCAAGGAATGCTATTGTCTGTGTTACAATGTTTGCTGCGAGAAGCAAATTTGTATACGTATACAACATTGTGGTGGGCAATTTCAGCACGTCACTTAAGGAAATCAATTACAGTACCCTGTATTGTATATGATTCCGTGAATATCCTTCTGAAACATCAGACTTCAATTACACAAATTTTTAGGATTCTACCCGATATAGATTCAAGTCTATAATAATCATTCAAGGTTCTTGCATAAAAAAATCACCCTGTGCTATCAGGTTATTTTTGATTTAGTGTTTAAAAGTACTTCAGAAATAGGAAAGATTTAATACACCAGGAGAGATTAAATTTAGAAAATCTAATTTTACCTTTCTCCGCTGGTGTTTGAACTCTGCTTCAGACTTTGAGACCAACAGAGAAAAGAACACACAAGAAAACATTTAAAGATCATGGTTCATAGTGTAGGTCATAGTTTAGTGCTCTGAATTACATACAATAAAAGGTTAATTCTTTAAACTAATCACGGGAAACTCAGCCCCAAAAAATGTTTTGAAAACATTTACAGTACACGCAGTGACGTTGAATGGCAAAACTAAGCAGGAACTCTCCATGGATGTGGCTGTGTTTGGAGGATGTGTGTGTGGTGGTGAGCCTCATGCATCATGACTGGCTCAACCCAATGGTATGTTTCAGCATGGGGCACTGATTGACTCTAAGAGTCAAGAGGTGCATGAAGAACTTTTCTGCTCCACTCTACCCTTTAAGTTTCTAGGAAATCTAGCAACATTATTTCCCATATATATATGTATATATATATCTCCTATTACTTCACAATATTTATTCCTTCTGGTGTACAAAGAATGTGTAAAGAATAACAATAATAAAGTACCATAGAAAATACAACTGACAACCCAAATAAAGCCTCCATGAACCCAAGATGAGGTCTACCACTATGCCAAAGATGCCAGAGTTTTAGGTAAATTCATTGGTCTTGCTCTAATATATCACATGCACACAGTAAAGGAGCTGAAAGAGCGCGGACATTAAAATATTTTTGTTCTAAGAAACAGAAGGCACATAACATTTACAAACAGCCATACCAGAGCTTTTTAAGACATTAATCACATGGCAACAGAATGTTAACATACAATGCTATGACAATGTTTAAATGAGAATACTGTATAAATAAGTACAGAACATTGAAAGTGAAAAATTATAGTTAATTTCTGATAAAACATTGTATATACTCAATTATTATTTATAATGCAAGAGTTAGGAACAATATTATATAAGCCTTGTTTTTTACTGTATTATATCTTATATTTTTGGCAAAACTCAAAATTAAAAATGAGGAAAAGAGCAACAATAAATCCTGAGACATTAATATTAAGTTAGTTCAATACACTCAGCTCACATCATAATTGAAATTCAATTTCTTTCTTTGAAATAGAAAATTTATCACTGAAGTTTCATTTTATGATCAGGAGATAAGCAGATGGCTTGCAATACTGACTCTTAACTGATGTAACACACATCTGCTATCGTGCATCAACACCAGTGCTGGTTATTCCTTACATGTCGCTCTTTTTACCCTATCTGGATCTGTTAACATAACATTAAAGGTCTCCCGTAAGACGGGAGGAAATTAATCTCTCCCTTATAATAAGAAGTTGTGGTAGTGAAGGGAGGGGGGGGGAGTTGATGATTAATGTGCATAAATATCATCCAGTACAACCTCGAATTCTGTAGGTTGCTGGGTTTTCTTCTCTTTGTACACATAGTAAGCAAATAAGAATAGTTAGATGATTTTGGGGGGCTGTAGTCACTAACCCTTTACATATATTTTGTAAAGAATTATATATACAGTATCTTTATATTTTAATATTTAATTTCTGACGTTCTTAGTCCCCACCTTGTGAAATAAACCAAGGCTGTTGTATCTTGTTTACTATATGGATCACAAATCAAACTTTGCTCAAATGAGTTGAAGTGTTGAAAACATTTTGCTAAAAAGTACTACTGTACGGCACTATTATTCTACTCCTGAGACAGCTGAAACTCCAGGCTTAACTTTGAAAGTACAATGTGTTTAAAGAACACACAAAAAAAGATGGGACATCGCTCGGTCAGTATGAAAGAGGGTTGTAATTACTCTTGGAAGGTTCTCAACATGCTCACAAACAAAATGATATGCCAGGACCTCTCCATGTGTTTCTTCAAATTCATATTTACATACCTAGGAGGCATATAAGAGCTTCCTTGAAGCAGACTTTGCAAGCAAGCTTGGTCATCTCCGCTCTCACCATCAACCTGTTTTAGACAACTGATCCTATTAGCTGATGTAAACAATCAAAATATTATGTCATGAGAAATTCTTTCTGATAACAAACCTGCATTACTATGTGTACAGAGAATTTAGTCTAGCACAGCAGATATAGTGTCAGTCCTACAAACTAGCAGCCTAATGGAATTCTTTAAGAACACTGAGCAATAAAATAAGTCTGTTACAAGCTTTAACAACCAAGTTAGTTTTTTATGAAATTTTACCCAGTTAACCACAAGTGACTGGTTTCTGCTAAGATATTCCCTTTTTATACACCTCTGTATTACAGAGAGTGATTTTAAAGCGAGGGTGGGCATTTACTTTAGCTGGTGGGTCACACCATCTTAAATAAGCTTCACAGGCCTCATGGCAGAATGAGTGGGCACATCATCTATTAGCAGATACAGTATTTAAAATTACTGTACAGTATTATTATTTTATTGCCTCCCACAAATCGTTGATGGCACAAACACAATACACAAATAGTCAGGAATTACTGTACTCTTTCATGGTGCTCAATATATAAGTTGTTATTAGACATGATCATAGATCATATATAAACAGCACATCAAAAGTAAATTGTGGTAAAAGTCAGGATTTAATGGACTGCCAGCATTAACGACATCGCTTCTCCCTTTAATTCCATTAAATTGAGGTTTTATTTTGTATACAGTACATAATTATAAGAGAGTTAGGCACACGAATAATAATTTTTGGTGGTAAAAACTGCTACTATGCATAACCGAGTACAGTATACTGTATGTATAACGATTGTACAAATAACAAGGACACCAGTACACGGATGGACAGTTCGAGGAAAAATGGTCTCGACTAACTGGTGTTTCTGGCCTTTAATGGCAGCATCCAAATTATTTAGGGACGCTTTTCTAGCAAAAGTGATTGACCTAGCTATGGTTGGAAAGACTTTTCCATTAGTAGCTGTTGCTTTCCTCTCCACACATTGTAAGAAATGGCTCCAACAGGCTACCTAGTGCATTTTTACTGCAAGCCATCTGCATAATTTCTTGATCATACCTTTGTTATCATGCATACAAGCTTTTTTCTGCCATTATTGGGAATTCTAATTTAATTTCTAGGCAAATGGCATATTAAACAAAAGCGGTCATCCAGTAAAATACATTTTCTATAAGCTGCCAAGATATTAAAAAAAAAAAAAATGCTGCCCATACAGCATCAGAAGTACAATACCTGTAGTATTATAAAACCTAATAAATTAAGTTGATTTGTAAGGTGGATGATGTAAATTAGTTGTAACTAGTAATAAGTGGAGATGGCAAGCAATGCCAGTTCAATAACCTACCACAGCCTTCCTCATCATCTCCTTCAGGGCAGTCCTCTGAACCATCACACCGCTGTACTTCACAAATGATAGTACCTTCAACACATACAAACGAGTCATCACCACGGCAACCTTCCGCTGGATCTGAGTGTGAAGTCATGCAAGTAATATGTCATGCGAGCCAACTACAAAGGTTTACTCCAGAGTAGCACAAACCATAAACTAAGTTCCATGTGACCTAACAAAACTTTCAACATTTTAACTACTAATATCTGTGTCACTTATCAAAGTGGTGGTGCTGTGTCACATACCTAAGTGGTGGTGCTGTGTCACTTATCAAAGTGGTGGTGCTGTGTCACTTATCAAAGTGGTGGTGCTGTGTCACTTATCAAAGTGGTGGTGCTGTGTCACTTATCAAAGTGGCGGTGCTGTGTGGTTGTGGGTGAAGAAACTAATAAACCAAGAGGAAACAGCAATCTGGTCAACTAGCCACAACTTTTTAATAGTTAGATGTTCTTTCACTAAGAGAGCATCATTAAGATTTCAGATGATCCTACACTGTTAAAGTTTAGTGTTTGGACTGTTTAATGAAAACAGCAATTTGTTTGCATTCTTCATTCATACTGATGTCTGAATTTTTTTAAATTACACATGATCACTTTCCTGAAAACCTCTGCACCTCAAATGTCTGGTCACCTGCTGAGGTCCTTTCTCCTGTGTTGTGTGTCCCTAAAAGCGTGAGATCTGCTCTACTTTCTTTTACTGCATAAATCTCTTTATGTGGGAGAAAGATCCACACCCTGTTTGTCCAATCCAGCTCTTAAATATTCCCTAAAAAGTTATATTATATTGGTTATTCTCTAAATTAAACCCTGTAATTAAACTGTACATGTTCAAACCTATCAAACCTCCAATATTAAATCACCCATAGTGGCAACAATTGTAAAATATTCCCAAAATTATGTACACTACTGTATTAGGTTTGTGCTTCTCTGAAGTATAATTATTATCTACAAAAAGTAACATAAGAGATTTCCAGGCACTTCATTCAAGTAATAGTGCATCTTTAAATATCATACTGTCTATCTCAGTATGAATTACTGCAACATTAGCTAGACACTGGGGCATCTCTTAAGCTTTACAGCAAAAGCAATAAAAAGGACTTCTTAGCCTGCAATAAATGTATTACACATGCTTTTATGTACAGGTATAATGGATAAAATTAGTAATGGATAAAGTTCAACATGCAATTGACAACAATTACAATTTTTTTTTACATATGAAAATGGAAAATTAGATTTTAAAAACTTCTAAGTACAGTACTACTGGGATAGCTTTACAGGTGAGAAGCTGATACACAGTATTTACCTGGTAATGTAAAAGGTAACTGTAGTAATATGACTTTAGATACTAAGAAAGGCAATGTGACATAAAGCATATTTAGTGTTGTCAGTGGTGAAGGATATGGCAATACTCTAGTTGGTTTCTATGCATTTAAACCTTTTTCATTAGAGGATTACAAAATATGACACTTACAGAATCATGTAGTAGGATACATACAGCACATAGAAACTCTCTACTGTACATACCTGTATTACTATCTGTATACAGTATTATAGTACAGAGAAAACCAACTCCCATATTTTCTACAATACTCATGAATAATTATACAAAATACAGGTCAAAATATAAGGCACTAACTCTAAGAATGCATAGCAAAAATAAAGGATGAGGAAAGAGAGAAAAACGTCAAAGCAACACACAAGATCGAGATACCAATTATCAAATAAGTGTAAGGATTTAATTACCAGTATGTAAATAAGGCAAAACCAAATTGAAGTTAAGTGCCAGGATACGACCCCAGATTTAGCCCAAAAGCTGTTTAATTCACCATACATTTTATCCTTATCATATACAGTCATGCGCCGGTTAACGTCCTAGATACATTCTTGGAAACGTGACGTTAACCCAAATGGACGTTGTCCGATCATCACAGAAACTTTGTATTTATACTTACGTGTATGTGGAATACTATATACGTACACATACACTTTTACTCTTAAATCACTACTGCAATGTGATACAGGTGATTAATTTTTATCTCGTGCAAAATACATGACGTTTATATTAAAATTATTCACTGTTTTACAAGGATTCCAGCAACGCCGGGCAGATGGGGGAGAGAGAGGGAGGGAGCGAGCTAGGGGTAGTGGGGAGGTAGTACGTTTGACAGTTGGCACAGGCCCAGGTCTAACGCGTGTATATTTATCAGTTCTTAAGTGACTAAGCTTCTCTCTTATAAAAAGCCAGTGAAATGACCTAGGTGAATATAATTAACATTGCTGGGATTCTTGTAACATACTGATTAATTTGAATATAAACATGCTAAAATTTGCACTAGACAAAACAATTTTAGTACCGTAATCAAATTAGTACATGTGCAGTCTAGCTTTGCACTAAGGGCAATTATTTCTATTACGTTTCTTTTAGTATGGTGTGTGCATGTAAATGGACGAAAATAAATGAAGAAATCTATGTAAATCTACCCAAAAATACACTTGAAAAACTTTTTTATAAAATGTACTACAGTACTGTACACTAATGTACAAATTTTTTTATCTCTTGAGCAAAATATATGACGTTTATATTCAAATTATTGGCTGTCTTGCAAGGATACCAGCAATGCAAATTATAATCTCCTAACTTTAGTCTGAGATATTATATAAAATAAAAAATGTAAGGCTAAAACCCAAGCTGGGGAGGAGGGAGGGAGGGAGCCAGCCAGCCAGCGAGGGGTTGGGGGTTCAGGTGATAAGTTTGAGCCGAAGGTCTCTGTGTGTTTATTTAAAAGTCCTACTAAGCTTCTCTCATTTTAAAATGCCAGTGATATGACCTAGGAGAATATAATTAACATTGCTGGGATTCTTGTAAGATACTGATTTATTTGAATATAAACATGTTGTAATTCGCACTAGACATAACAATTTTAGTACCGTAATCAAATTAGTACATGTGCACTCCAGCTTTGCACTAAGGTCATTTATTTCTTTTACGTTTCTTTAAGTATGGTGTGTGCATGTAAATGGATGAAAATAAATGAAGAAATTTATGTAAATCTACCCAAAAATACAGTTGAAAAACTTTTTATAAAATGTACTACAGTATTGTACACTAATGTACTACATTTTTTATATCTTGAGCAAAATATATGACGCTTATATTTAAATTAATCTCTGTCTTGCAAGGATTTCAGCAATGCAAATTATATTATCCTAACTTTAGTCTGAGATATTATATAAAATAAACATAAAGAAATCACCAATCTTTTGTCTGGGAACACGAAGGAGGTAGCCAGGAGCGTGGGAAGAGGGGGAGGTGAGGTGACAGAATCTCTGGTGTTTGTTTATTTATTTATTTGAGATGAGATTTGACAGTTGGCGCTGAAGGCCTGCCTGCGTGTTTATTTGTCATTACTTAAGAGTGACTAAGCTCTTCTCATAATTTGCCATATATGCATATATGCATAATTTGCTATATATGCAATAGCCATAACAATTTTAGTACCGTAATCATTTAGTACATGTATAATACAGGTTTGCACTTAGGTCCATTGTTACTATACAATATTGACTAAATTCACTAGATAACATACGCCTGGCAGCACAATCTATAAGAATACGTGATGCATACATTATTGTGCCCGCTCTAGGGCCATTTAGGTTCGCTACGTCCCATTATTTGAATGTTTTTTTTTCAATTTAAATTTGAATTGTTTATTCCTTGATAGAGGAAGAGGGATCCTAGTGCTGTCACTTGGTACCCCTGTACCATAACACCAGAAGTAACTGGCCAGTGTCACAAGTATATACATTATACAATCATCCCTTGGTTATCGCGCCTAACTGGGACCCCGCCGATAACTAAAGTACAGAACCTATGGGATTTATTCTGATTGGTTACAGGCACACAAGACCCAACCCCAAGTTCCCCATTTTACGACCATTTAGAACCACTAATTATATATATAATGTTATGGTAAATATCATAAACACACATAGGCATGGCTAGGTTTATTACAAAGTGATGAAAAGGGTACGCTTAATACTGTAGTCCACAAAACATGTAGCTATGCAATTTTCATTTGGTCCCCCATCATACGAGTCCGTTTTCTCTCACATCAGGACGCCTGAGTCCTCCGTTTTCTCTCTTAATCTTAGAGTGCATCAGAGATTTAGTTATTCTTAGTAATGCCACAGAATTTGAAATGGCAACTCCAATTGCAACTGGGGTTGCAATTATTGAGGCAACTAGATATGTCTGATTACAGCAAATGTGTTATTGTCAATTTGTAGGTGAAAGATTTTATCCTTAACAGATGTAGGTTAACATTACACCTGGAGGCAAATGCTTAAAAAAAGCCTAAGGAAGGAAGCATACCGGTATTCCTTTAACACATAATATCTGACCAGTATGGGGAGGATCATCGTGTCTCCGTCAGGGGGTCGTGGAGTGGTGGTCCAGCAGGCGTCAAGGATTTTTTTTGGGGGGTTGGGGGGGGGGCACGGACGTATATGCGATCGGACGTCGTTCGGTCGGATATGAACCAGCGCATGACTGTATGTTTTAAAATTCCACTATATCATAGCCTAAGTCCTTACATGAATCTAAAATCACTTACTTTAAGACAAAAGAAATAGAATGAGAAAATACATTCACATAGCCTCGGCCCTCAAAAATTTGTGAAAACATTTACAGTACACGCAGTGACGTTGAATGGCAAAACTAAACAGGAACTCTCCATGGATGTGGCTGTGTTTGGAGGATGTGTGTGTGGTGGTGAGCCTCATGCATCATGACTGGCTCAACCCAATGGTATGTTTTAGCATGGGGCTCTGATTGACTCTAAGAGTCAAGAGGTGCATGAAGAACTTTTCTGCTCCACTCTACCCTTTAAGTTTCTAGGAAATCTAGCAACATTATTTCCCATATATATATGTATATATATATCTCCTATTACTTCACAATATTTATTCCTTCTGGTGTACAAAGAATGTGTAAAGAATAACAATAATAAAGTACCATAGAAAATACAACTGACAACCCAAATAAAGCCTCCATGAACCCAAGATGAGGTCTACCACTATGCCAAAGATGCCAGAGTTTTAGGTAAATTCATTGGTCTTGCTCTAATATATCACATGCACACAGTAAAGGAGCTGAAAGAGCGCAGACATTAAAATATTTTGTTCTAAGAAACAGAAGGCACATAACATTTACAAACAGCCATACCAGAGCTTTTTAAGACATTAATCACATGGCAACAGAATGTTAACATACAATGCTATGACAATGTTTAAATGAGAATACTGTATAAATAAGTACAGAACATTGAAAGTGAAAAATTATAGTTAATTTCTGATAAAACATTGTATATACTCAATTATTATTTATAATGCAAGAGTTAGGAACAATATTATATAAGCCTTGTTTTTTACTGTATTATATCTTATATTTTTGGCAAAACTCAAAATTAAAAATGAGGAAAAGAGCAACAATAAATCCTGAGACATTAATATTAAGTTAGTTCAATACACTCAGCTCACATCATAATTGAAATTCAATTTCTTTCTTTGAAATAGAAAATTTATCACTGAAGTTTCATTTTATGATCAGGAGATAAGCAGATGGCTTGCAATACTGACTCTTAACTGATGTAACACACATCTGCTATCGTGCATCAACACCAGTGCTGGTTATTCCTTACATGTCGCTCTTTTTACCCTATCTGGATCTGTTAACATAACATTAAAGGTCTCCCGTAAGACGGGAGGAAATTAATCTCTCCCTTATAATAAGAAGTTGTGGTAGTGAAGGGAGGGGGGGGGAGTTGATGATTAATGTGCATAAATATCATCCAGTACAACCTCGAATTCTGTAGGTTGCTGGGTTTTCTTCTCTTTGTACACATAGTAAGCAAATAAGAATAGTTAGATGATTTTGGGGGGCTGTAGTCACTAACCCTTTACATATATTTTGTAAAGAATTATATATACAGTATCTTTATATTTTAATATTTAATTTCTGACGTTCTTAGTCCCCACCTTGTGAAATAAACCAAGGCTGTTGTATCTTGTTTACTATATGGATCACAAATCAAACTTTGCTCAAATGAGTTGAAGTGTTGAAAACATTTTGCTAAAAAGTACTACTGTACGGCACTATTATTCTACTCCTAAGACAGCTGAAACTCCAGGCTTAACTTTGAAAGTACAATGTGTTTAAAGAACACACAAAAAAAGATGGGACATCGCTCAGTCAGTATGAAATAGGGTTGTAATTACCCTAGGAAGGTTCTCAACATGCTCACAAACAAAATGATATGCCAGGACCTCTCCATGTGTTTCTTCAAATTCATATTTACATACCTAGGAGGCATATAAGAGCTTCCTTGAAGCAGACTTTGCAAGCAAGCTTGGTTATCTCCGCTCTCACCATCAACCTGTTTTAGACAACTGATCCTATTAGCGGATGTAAACAATCAAAATATTATGTCATGAGAAATTCTTTCTGATAACAAACCTGCATTACTATGTGTACAGAGAATTTAGTCTAGCACAGCAGATATAGTGTCAGTCCTACAAACTAGCAGCCTAATGGAATTCTTTAAGAACACTGAGCAATAAAATAAGTCTGTTACAAGCTTTAACAACCAAGTTAGTTTTTTATGAAATTTTACCCAGTTAACCACAAGTGACTGGTTTCTGCTAAGATATTCCCTTTTTATACACCTCTGTATTACAGAGAGTGATTTTAAAGCGAGGGTGGGCATTTACTTTAGCTGGTGGGTCACACCATCTTAAATAAGCTTCACAGGCCTCATGGCAGAATGAGTGGGCACATCATCTATTAGCAGATACAGTATTTAAAATTACTGTACAGTATTATTATTTTATTGCCTCCCACAAATCGTTGATGGCACAAACACAATACACAAATAGTCAGGAATTACTGTACTCTTTCATGGTGCTCAATATATAAGTTGTTATTAGACATGATCATAGATCATATATAAACAGCACATCAAAAGTAAATTGTAGTAAACGTCAGGATTTAATGGACTGCCAGCATTAACGACATCGCTTCTCCCTTTTAACCCAATAAATTGAGGTTTTATTTTGTATACAGTACATAATTATAAGAGAGTTAGGCACACGAATAATAATTTTTGGTGGTAAAAACTGCTACTATGCATAACCGAGTACAGTATACTGTATGTATAACGATTGTACAAATAACAAGGACACCAGTACACGGATGGACAGTTCGAGGAAAAATGGTCTCGACTAACTGGTGTTTCTGGCCTTTAATGGCAGCATCCAAATTATTTAGGGACGCTTTTCTAGCAAAAGTGATTGACCTAGCTATGGTTGGAAAGACTTTTCCATTAGTAGCTGTTGCTTTCCTCTCCACACATTGTAAGAAATGGCTCCAACAGGCTACCTAGTGAGTTTTTACTGCAAGCCATCTGCATAATTTCTTGATCATACCTTTGTTATCATGCATACAAGCTTTTTTCTGCCATTATTGGGAATTCTAAATTAATTTCTAGGCAAATGGCATATTAAACAAAAGCGGTCATCCAGTAAAATACATTTTCTATAAGCTGCCAAGATATTCATAAAAAAAAAAATGCTGCCCATACAGCAGCAGGAGTACAATACCTGTAGTATTATATAACCTAATAAATGAGGTTGATTTGCAAGGTGGATGATGTAAATTAGTTGTAACTAGTAATAAGTGGAGATGGCAAGCAATGCCAGTTCAATAACCTACCACAGCCTTCCTCATCATCTCCGTCAGGGCAGTCCACTGAACCATCACACCGCTGTACTTCACAAATGATAGTAACATCATCGTTACATAAAAACGAGTCATCACCACGGCAACCTTCCGCTGGATCTGAGTGTGAAGTCATGCAAGTAATATGTCATGCGAGCCAACTACGAAGGTTTACTCCAGAGTAGCACAAACCATAAACTAAGTTCCAAAGTGGTGGTGCTGTGTCACTTATCAAAGTGGTGCTGTGTCACTTATCAAAGTGGTGGTGCTGTGTCACTTATCAAAGTGGTGGTAGTGTCACTTATCAAAGTGGCGGTGCTGTGTGGTTGTGGGTGAAGAAACTAATAAACCAAGAGGAAACAGCAATCTGGTCAACTAGCCACAACTTTTTAATAGTTAGATGTTCTTTCACTAAGAGAGCATCATTAAGATTGCAGATGATCCTACACTGTTAAAGTTTAGTGTTTGGACTGTTTAATGAAAACAGCAATTTGTTTGCATTCTTCATTCATACTGATGTCTGAATTTTTTAAAATTACACATGATCACTTTCCTGAAAACCTCTGCACCTCAAATGTCTGGTCACCTGCTGAGGTCCTTTCTCCTGTGTTGTGTGTCCCTAAAAGCTTGAGATCTGCTCTACTTTCTTTTACTGTATAAATCTCTTTATGTGGGAGAAAGATCCACACCCTGTTTGTCCAATCCAGCTCTTAAATATTCCCTAAAAAGTCATATTATATTGCTTATTCTCTAAATTAAACCCTGTAATTAAACTGTACATGTTCAAACCTATCAAACCTCCAATATTAAATCACCCATAGTGGCAACAATTGTAAAGTATTCCCAAAATTATGTACACTACTGTATTAGGTTTGTGCTTCTCTGAAGTATAATTATTATCTACAAAAAGTAACATAAGAGATTTCCAGGCACTTCATTCAAGTAATAGTGCATCTTTAAATATCATACTGTCTATCTCAGTATGAATTACTGCAACATTAGCTAGACACTGGGGCATCTCTTAAGCTTTGCAGCAAAAGCAATAAAAAGGACTTCTTAGCCTGCAATAAATGTATTACACATGCTTTTATGTACAGGTATAATGGATAAAATTAGTAATGGATAAAGTTCAACATGCAATTGACAACAATTACAAAATTTTTGTACATATGAGAATGTAAAATAAGATTTTAAAAACTTTTAAGTACAGTACTACTGGGATAGCTTTACAGGTGAGAAGCTGATACACAGTATTTACCTGGTAATGTAAAAGGTAACTGTAGTAATATGACTTTAGATACTAAGAAAGGCAATGTGACATAAAGCATATTTAGTGTTGTCAGTGGTGAAGGATATGGCAATACAGGTCGTACCTCTCTAGTCCGGCATTCTGTGGTCCGGGAACTCCCGTGGTCCGGAACGATTTTAGTTTGTCCAATAGGTAGATAGGCAGCTTTTTTTTTTTTTTTTTTTATCTGAATTATTATTATTATTACAGGAGTATTAAATTTTTGCCCCTCAGGCCCCAATGTGGGTCAGTGACCTATGCCCGGGTGGGCTAATCCCCGTAAAAAAAAAACAACAAACCCGCGGGAAATTAAGGTTTGTTTACATCCAGCAGTTCAGCTGCTCTCTCTCTCTCTCTGCTTGTCTATACAGAGTACAACATTTAACCCTTCAATATATATGAGCAGTAAATAAGTGTTGCTTTCATATTCTTATGTAGAGTAATGACGATATGTTTTCACATGTGCGCACTTACATACGTGCAGTCTCACTGTTTTTTTATCATTAATGGTTAGCTACTTATATTGTTCCATTTATTAACAACCATATTAATTTTTTTACATTAATTTTACTACAGCTACAATCAGGGTCTTATTTTCTTCAGTTTTATATGTAGAACCAATCAGTCACTGGTTTTATAACCTTTAACATATACAATGCCGGCAGCCGTCTCGTCTCCTCGTGTGTTTTAATAATCCACGTATTATTAATAAATTGTATTGTTAAATTTGCACACACAAACATTAATTCAATAAAAACAAATTCAGAAACATTAATTTAAATATATATGAACAGTAAATAAGCGTTGCTTTCATATTCTTATGTAAAGTAATGACGATATGTTTTCACGTGTGCGCACTTACATACGCGATCTCTTTTTTCTTTACCATTATCGTTAGCTACGTCTATTGTTCCATTTATTAACATTAAATAACATTACTTAAAACAACCATATTAATTTTACTACAGCTACAACCAAGGTCTTATTTTCTTCAGTTTTATATGTAGAACCAGTCAGTCACTGGTTTTGTAATCAACAAAAACAATGCTGTGTCATTTCCTCGTGTGTTTTAATATTCTATGTATTATTAATGGATTGTGTTGCTCATTTTGCACACATAAACATTAATTCAATAAAAAAGACATTCAGTAATAAACAATAATGATTCTTTTGTAAATAAGAGAAATGACGCTGTTTACACGATTATGCACGTCGTCTGCACGTTGGCGGGTCGTTCAAACCCGTCGAAATTCAAGTTTCCGCCATCAAAATTTTTGTTTTTTTTATTTTTTTGTGTTCCAATAAAATATGTTGAATTAAAAACTCGCGAAATTTGAGAAGCTACTATACATTTAACCCTTCAATATGTCTTCAAAGAGACCATGATGCAGATAAAGTGATGCTAGTGCTTCCAAGCATAAGCACAAGTCACTATCTATCCAGGAAAAGGGTGAATTTCCATGGTCCGGCAATTTCCATGGTCAGGCACCGGTCAGGTCCCGAGGTTGCCGGACTAGAGAGGTACAACCTGTACTCAAGTTGGTTTCTATGCATTTAAACCTTTTTCATTAGAGGATTACAAAATATGACACTTACAGAATCATGTAGTAGGATACATACAGCACATAGAAACTCTCTACTGTACATACCTGTATTACGATCTGTATACAGTATTATAGTACAGAGAAAACCAACTGCCATATTTTCTACTATCTACAATACTCATGAATAATTATACAAAATACAGGTCAAAATATAAGGAACTAACTCTAAGAATGCATAGCAAAAATAAAGGATGAGGAAAGAGAGAAAAATGTCAAAGCAACACACAAGATCGAGATACCAATTATCAAATAAGTGTAAGGATTTAATTACCAGTATGTAAATAAGGCAAAACCAAATTGAAGTTAAGTGCCAGGATACGACCCCAGATTTAGCCCAAAAGCTGTTTAATTCACCATACATTTTATCCTTATCATATATGTTTTAAAATACATAACACCAGGTTAAAAATAGGAAACATCTGCGACATATCACCACAAAAATGAAGTAATCAAGTGCACTCTTAAGATTAGAATTACTGTATACTGTATTTACAAAGGCTGTTGGTAAACTTTATTCAAAAGAAAATATAACAGAGGCTAACTCCCTTAAGTCAACAATCAATTTTCTACCCTCATTCCAGTACAGGGGGTCCCCAGGTTACAAATGGGTTTCGTTCCTGAGCACATTCTTAAGTCAGATTTGTACGTCATGCTTTGGGCATTCCGTACATACAGAACGATGTTTAAATTTCCACTATATCATAGCCTAAGTCCTTATATGCGTTTAAAATCACTTACTTTAAGACAAAAGAAATAGAATGAGAAAATACAGTTAATGAAAGTAAAAAGTAAGCCATCAGGTAAATAAAATATTGTAAATTTCAAGTTTAACCTCGTTCATATCGGCGGGCAATCATATATCGAACGTTCGTAAGTTGGGAACCCCCTGTACTATACTCTATATTAAACTATCACACCACATACAAATCTGAGTGTCAGGCATCTAACCAACCACCTTGGTACCGCATTCATCCACAATTAAACTTTCATAACTTTTTTGCATGTGCACCACAACTTACATTTATAATTTTTTCACTATCAATTTAATCACACAAGGCATGAGTACAGTATACAGTAAAATATCTGTCGACTAAAAAGTTGGGTACCAAAAGGCTTCAGTAAAATAGATAATTATGTTTAGCAGATACTATCAATAAACATGTACGTATCCAAGAAAAGCATGTAATAAAACATAGTACTGTACAGTTTGGTTATATTTTCAGTTTCAGTAAATATTTGTACAGTAGTCTGGATTTATGCGGCTTTGGTTAGCGCGTTTGGTCATTCACGTGGTGCCTTGCCAGAATCGAAATGCTTTAATTACGCGGTAAATTTGGTCATTTACGCGGAAAGCGGCGCAGGCAGGGTGCGCACAAGGTCGCCCAGTCATCAAAACATTCCCGAGTTCTTCACCCGCCACTCAACACAGCCGGCCCAAGTCAGTGATAGTGAGGATATGGACTTACCGTATATGGACTTTGAGGGGTTTGACAAAGAGGCCCTGCAAGCCTCTGTGGTGGATAGTGATACAATTGATACAAGTGATACAGGTGAGGGCCAATAATCTGCCCTCTGCCTCGGAACCAACCTCCCATCCCCGTGTGCCCAACCATCTTTTCTACTAATGTAAGTGTTAAAAAACCTAATACTATTGATATTTCTCTTAATTATTTATTGTGTGTGCATACCATCATAAAATTAAGATGTTATTTTGACTACAAGGTAAGTATTGAGTCGGAAAAAGTGTAGTTTGGGGATCGGCCCAGTCTCTATTTCAATTAATCCCATATGTTCTGTCATTTCATTTACGCGTTTCTCGTTTTACGGGGGCCTCCACGGGTTCAATTAACTGCGTAAATGCAGACTCTACTGTACACTAACTTACTTTACTATTTTCTTTCACTCTCAATGTTACTAACCCCTTCACTTTCTGGTGGTCACTTTGGCTAACACCAGACAATTTTATTAAAAAGAGAAAGAACTCCCTACACAAGGGGTTAAGCGTACAAACAAGCTTTCAACGTGTCATTATTCTTGTATCGTTTCCCACAAAAATTTTTTAAAATGTGTACTGTACTGTACAGTATTTTTAGGTCTGGGGGATATTTTTTTATTAGGAACATATCTGCCTCTATTTAATGTTAGCCAATGGGAAAAATGGATCCAATTTATGAAAGGTTTCTCAGGAACGTATCCCTTTCGTAATTCGAAGCACTTCTGTGCATTACAGGTAGCATATTTCATAACAGATTTTCAGTTAACAGATACTTTACTATACTCTACTTTTCATAAAATAATTGTATGACCTGTTGAATTATAATATTGTTCCACACAATCTCTTACACACCCAAAATTATAAAACAACAAAAAGCACAAGTCACTTTGTAACTACTGCAATTTATTAAATAGAGCAATTCATACATTACAGTACAGTACTTTAATGCAATACCTCTTGCTGGGAATCTGCACCATTAAGTTTTTATATATATGTACTGTACTGGACAAAAGCTTTTCTTGTGAACATACATACACAAAACCTGATTACAAATATAATTACAGTACTATATACAGGTGTGGAACATAGTCATACTATGTTATGATGAGTCTTACAATTTCAATAAACCAATCAACATAAACATTCAATGTACGAGTACAGGTATTAGTCAACCAAAGTGGGTTAAGTGTTTTACTGCATAAATGTAAATTTACCAACAAATACTGTACAGCTATGTACTACTGTACAGCACGTTTACTGTAAATCCATCTATAGGAAAAGAAATTCAGTAAAATTTCAATACAAGATATAATTTCTGCTTGCAATAAGCTAACAGCAGAATAGAGATAATGAACTTACGTTTTGGGGGGCAACCTTTTTCATCAGATGCATCAAGACATTCATTCTTTCCATCACAGCGGGCAACACAGCGACCAGAGAGACACTGATGCTGACCAGGTCCGCATCTCGGGCGAGGGACAGGTAGGGCTTGAAGCAAAAATCAAATCCCACAAGCATGTCAGACAAAACAATAGCCCACATATAGTGTATAACCCAAATAAACTATAAAAGATATTTATACTAAACATTTAAACTACAAACTGGAAATAAAAATAACGACTATCTAACTAAACATGTACAGTACAAGACACTCTACAGTATAAGCAAAGGCAATTATTACAAATAAAAATCTTTGCAAGACACAGAAATATAAGAAAATGTAGTAGTAAAAATTGAAAGAACAGAGCCGAGAAAGTGAAAGTACAGTAATATAATTGATATTTGCAGGCAATGTGATAAATAAGACATACCTTTATGCTCATCGATGGAGAACCTTTGCTTTCTAACACGGTGGCTGCCCACAAATCCACTACGTAAAGCATTCTCAATCTTCATCTTTATTTCATTACTTCTTTCAGGCTCCCAGTCATATGTGATATCTACTGTCAACCGAATTTCGGATGATGGTGATTTTCTACAGAAAAATAATTAATTTATTACTTAAACATGAACTGTAGTAAATGAAACTTATGATATAATAGTCATGCCTTTTGCTACACTAGTTTCCTTAAGAAATCTTTGACACATACAGTACAGTGGAATGGTATATTGTACAATGTTATCTTCTGTAGATGTGCTTAAAGTCAATACAGTATACATTAGGGGGCAGTGAAATTTTGCTCAAAGCTGCACTCTTCAGGCATTGTTCCTTATACATATCTAAGACTCCATGCCAAATTTGAAGCTGATATGTCGAGGTTTAGTCTGCCGCATTTTCTACTGAAATTTTTAAATTTACCTACAGTACTAGCCAAACAGCCGCTGTGGCGGTGCAATGTTCTGTTCAGTGTTTATCAACTTTTTTTTCATATCTCTTATTTCATTTAAGTTGTCTTGTTGCAGATGAGTATGGTGCTATGTCTATATTGATTATCAGCCTTTTCTCATTTCATTTCTCAATGTTGTGTTACTGTACTGTAATGTAGGGGAGACCTGGGTAAGTTGGCGCACTTGAAATTATTCAAATAGATATCTGGTAGCTGGAGATATTCCTTATGTTGAGGATAATTCAGATGATTCAAGAGATATTCCTCTCGTCAATACTGATGCTGATTTTGTCCCTGATCCAAGGGCTCTGACAGACACCAGTTCACAGAACCGGACAAGACTCCCTACACTGGCTGCCGCTTGTGACCGATACTTGATTAGTGATTATGCTGGAGCTGCCATTGCTACTGCCACCTTAACTGACTATGGCATTATCACAAAGGATGACAAGAGTCAGGTTATTGGACCACATAAGCTGCGGGATGCGAGACAAAAATACCGATTTAAGAGGCAAGAAATTGAGATGGCTAGTTTAGATAATTTGACGTCACTCTATTTTGATGGTAAGAAGACCGCCACTCGTGTGATGATAAAGAATGAGAAGACCGAGAAATGGAGTTCGAGGATGATGGTGAAAGATCATTATGTCATCATGGTTGAGCCTGGCAATGAATATCTCACACATGTGACTCCCAAGACTGGACACGGAAAGCAGATTGCCAAAACTATTCACGAGTTTCTGGTGGAGAAAAATCTAACCCAGCAGCCCATTGTGTGTGTTGGTTGTGATGGAACCAATGTAAATGTAGGATCAGAAAATGGAGTCATTCATCATCTTGAAATGTTACTTGGTCACCCGCTCCATTATTTCATATGTCAGCTTCACGGAAATGAGCTGCCTTTCCGCGCAGTTTTTTATCACTATGATGGTAAACCAAGTGGTCCTGAGCATTGGCGTGGTCCCATTGGAAAGCAGATCAAGGAGTCTTTGTCTGAGCTTCCAGTTGTCGCCTTCCAGCCAGTCAGTTTCCCTGATTTCCATGTGTTTAATGATGAAGTGGAGAAAGATCTGTCCTGGGATCAGAAATACCTGTATAGGATTTGTAAAGGAGTTATCACAGGTGTTGTTGAAGATGACTTGGCTGCTATTGAGCCAGGTCCTCCCTGTGTGTCAAGGTGGAACACCTTATGGAGAAGAATCCTCAGGCTGTATGTAGCAACATCAAGACCCAGCCATGAGTTGAAAAGAATTGTCATTACAATAATAAAGTTCAGTGCTCCAATGTGGTTTTACATCAAGATACACCCTTACGTAACACACGGCTCAAGGAACGTATTCCAGTCCCTGCTATATATGAAACACCTGAATAGTGAGGAGGAGACGATAGTGAAGAAGGCTGTCCAGAGAAATGCATACTTCGCCCACACAGATCAACTTCTTCTTGGTATGTGTGCAGATGAGGACATGACTGTTAGAGAAAAAGCTGTCTCAATGATAAGAAAAATTAGAGAGGAGAATCAGCAAAAGGAAGAATGCACTGGCAGATCTGAAGAGGAGGAGGAAGATTCTGATGCTGCTGTTGACGAGAATTTGTTAAACTATACTGATGAGGAGGGTAAAGATGGAGATGGGAATGAGGATGTGCCTCCTGTAGTCAACATGAGAAAGGTGGTGACTCCGAAACTAAAGTGGCAAGCAAAAAACTATCATTCCATGATTAACTGGAAGAATGAACTCAAGACTGAGCCTCCTTACATTGCTTCTCTGTCAAATCTACAGGTTAATGACATTCTTGAGACACCATTAGTGGTGCCCAAGTGGCCAAACAGCACTCAGGCGGTCGAGAGAGGCATAAAAGTGATGACTGAAGCTTGCACTGAAGTGACGGGATACGAATCGAGAGATGGATATATTAGGCAAAGATTATTGTCTAGGAAAATGATGCCAAGGTTCCGCACAAAAAAGAATTTCAATATGAACTTGTAATGATTTTCTATACGGTGTACCTGTAAAATAACATGTGAATTAAATCGATGTCACCCATGTAAAATTTATCATTATCCTGGAAAACATTAAATGACACCTAATTTTTGGTATACACTAAAAGTTGACAAAAAGTCGTTCGCGATGCGGCAGGGTAAGTATGCATGAAATGGCATGAAATTTTGCACAGGTGTTTGTTACAGCCATACAAACGATGCCTGAAAAGTGCAGCCTGCAACTCAAGTAAAAGTGTTTTTCCCTGCCCCCTAGTATACATACACAATCCTCAAAAATTACAATAACCAACAATTACAAAATTTGTGACCAATTCCCAGGTTGCTGATCTGACTTTCTGCCTTATTTACACACAATTGCAGGGTTTCAATTGTTTCTCTTACTTTGACAACACAACATACATATATCATTTCTCAGTATTAATTTTTTATTTTATTTTTTATGGTCCTTTATTATTATTATTATTAATATGTATTTTTATTGAATATATATATTTATTTATTGTTGTATTATTCTTATTATAATTTCGCCCCCCTCCCCCCCCCAGGCACTGATGTGGGTACATTTAAATTTTTTTGTTGGCAATATTTGGAGCTGCTTTCATACATGAGTACTCCAGTGATGTGACAAAGACAGAGAATTGGAAAAGAAAAACATAATGTACCCAATCTTCTGTGGCAGCATATAACAATGACAGGACTAAAATCTCTCAAATGTGGACTGGAAAATATCGATCTAAACACTCACGTCATAGCTACCACTTGAAGATTGGGGTTCCCTTGTACATCTTGCAGTAGCTCTGTGAATGCACTGCTTATCTGTGCTTTTGTGTTCCTGTATGCTGGTCCTTCTCTATTTCTGTATGCCTGTGTCCATCGCTTTTCTAAAGTGAACATCACACGATAAACTCCTGTAGAAAAAAAAATTATGAACATATTATCTATACAAACAAAGTGTTTAAAAAAATAGGAAGAAGAAATTATATGCAAAGAAACAGGAAATCCTTCACATACATATTAGTGTGGTGTTTGTGTGAAATTGCACAATCCAGCTGATAGTGTAAACGAAAAGAGCCTGGGTACACACGTTTAATTGGAAAGACATATAATGCTAGCCTCCAGTCCTTCAATTACTGCTTTTGTCGGCCAGGGCACACCCCCAGGTCATCAAACTGTGAATGGGTCTAATCTTTACAGTTGAAAATGGTCAATTGCAGTGATGGCCACCTTGCTTGCTCGAGTACTGAAAAAAGGTTTGGTCTGCAGTATGCTGTACCCACACTGCCTGTAAGGGTAATGTCCGTCAGTTACTCTTGAACTTTTATTTTATGTGTTCTATAACCAATTTATATATACTATATATATATATATATATATATATATATATATATATATATATATATATATATATATATATATATATATATATATATATATATATATATATATATATATATATATATATATATATATATATATATATACAGTCAACCCTCGCTTTACGCAGTCCCACTTTACGTGTTTCCACGTTTACGCGGTACCCTGCCGAACACGGAATGCTCACTTTCGGCGGTGTGTGTGTGTACCCTTTTACGCGGAGAACGGCATGAGCAGGGTGCGCACAACCTCGCCCAGTCATAAAAACATTACCGAGTTCTTCACCCGCCACCCACCACAGCCAGCCCAAGTCAGTGACAGTGATAATGATAGTGAGGATATGGACTTATATGGACTTTGAGGGGTTTGACAAAGAGGCCCTGCAAGCCTCTGTGGTGGATAGTGATACAATTGATACAAGTGATACAGGTGAGGGCCAATAATCTGCCCTCTGCCTCGGAACCAACCCCCCATCCCCGTGTGCCCAGCCATCTTTTCTACTAATGTAAGTGTTAAAAAACCTAATATTATTGATATTTCTCTTAATTATTAATTATGTGTGCATACCATCATAAAATTTAGAAGTTATTTTTACTACAACGTAGGCATTGTGTCTGAAAAAGTGGAGTTTGGGGGTCGGCCCGGTCTCTATTTCAATTAATCCCATATGTTATGTTGTTCATTTTACGCGTTTCTCACTTTCCGCGGGTACCCTGTGGGTTATATTAACCGCATAAAGTGAGACCCAACTGTAATTATATGTACTGTACATTCAGTATGGTGTGAAAGTTCCAAACATACTGTACAGTACATAGCAAAGTGAACAGTAAATGCCTACTGTAGGCTTGTGTGTAAAGGGTGTATGTATTGTACAGTATACAGAGAGTGTACAATCCTTCATTCATGGAGGGAGAGGAGAGTGACAATACCAACACTTCCTACAGTAGATCCAACAGAATAAAGGGAGACCATCCTATATCATCATATCATTTGGCCTGCCTGCATCACTTGCTCAAGGATATTACTGTATACCATACTGAACGTACTTAATAAATTAATACAATTTTATACAGAACTCATAATATCATAGGTCAACACAAGAGATACCTCACTGAATAAAAAAATGGCCATCGGTTCTACCATTTAACTTAAGTTTCATACATAAGAGGAAATTACTTCATAATAATATTAAACACACACACAATACTTACGTGGTTCCATGCCAGAGCCTTCGATAGCTGAACCTTCATCATCCTCATCATCAGATGTACTTCCAAAAGGATTGGAGAAAAGTTGCCTACGTTGTCTGCCAGAGTGGGAATGAATGTTTGAGGAGTCCTGCAGGGGCTCAGCCACTGGGGCAACCTCCACCTCACGCCGGGCACGCACGACACCCTCATCGTCAAATATTAAGTCTTCGTCATTCTGAAACAAAAGCAACATAAATAAAAATACTGTACAACACATACAGGTGTATACCAAAAAATACTGTACTGTAAACAACACATAGAATGAATCAGAAAGATGGGGTGTGATTATTTGTTTAATCTTGACTTCAATCAATCATTCAGCGTACCGTCCACATATCTGACCTCAGGGTTGGCGACCACAGTCCTCCACTCTAAACATTTCTGAGTTGTTTTTACCAATCCCCTAAGGTTTTGCATCTCTCTGGGGACCCAATTTTTAATTTCACTCATCCATCCCAGTCTCTGCCTTCCCCTGGCCCTCCTACCCTCAACTTTGCCCATTAATATTTCTGTTATTGTTCCCTCATCCCCAATTATATGACCAAAGTATTGTGTTTCATCCCTTGGTGGTCTTTCCGAACATGTGGCCATGTCTGCATCTCAGTAATCACATTCATTCATAAAGTGATTCCAACATTGTCTGGGGCTTCAAATGTAGTCAAACAAAACAGCAATGATTATACTCTTAACAGGGTTGTGCAAACTGCGGACCGAGGGTCACATGCGGCCCTTGAAGCCTGTCAATGCGGCACACTTCTGAAATTACCATGATCCCTCTCTGCGGCCCCCACACCCAAGGCTTAACACTCAATATATTGACCTGCATGATGACCTCTACAACCTGTAAAGTGTGAAGCCTCATTAATGGTGTAAAGAAACCGAATACCCGGCAGTTATGAGAAATTATAAATGTAACAATTCTGTTATAATGCTATATCAATTTTGAAAAGTGTAAGATCAGTGTAATAAATGGTATCAAGATTCAGCGATCACACTGATAATACTGTCCAGTGATTCCGAGTTCCCATATTTTTTTTAGGAAATTTTTTTTAGGCTTTAGATTTATCATTAATTCTGAATTTTAAAAACAATATAGTGATTATATGGCCCATCATGCATCATATGGTTTTTATTGTGGCCCTATATGCAAAAAGTTTGCAAGCCCCTGCTATAAAGGATGTCCACAAGCTCCTGTGTTAGGTTAGGTACATGCACTCGATCTATTAACTCAGATTAAATTAAGTTTACCAATTTTTTTTTACTTTATGACACCAAATAATAATCGAGAAGTGATTCACAGCCCGATTTACGCTTGTACGACCATCATTTGACTTCATTGCGGCTACATTTGGGTAATTAGTCGGACCCGAGGAAGGGCAATACTTTAGAGCCGTTGGCGGGTTTTAATTTAGATTCCCTAAAGTCTAATGTTCAGCCAGGAAACCGGATGTGGAGAGACAAGTACCTATTTGTTGCTTGAAACTGTTGTATCGCCTTGTCATCTATAATATATCTAGTGGCCATATTAATAAATTGAAAACCTCTACAGTACAGTACTTGTATGCCCTGATTTACTGTACTGGGAGAGAGAGAATGATGATAATTATAATCATTAATAATTTTTACTATTCACTTTTAACTATTTTATATAATTCTTGTATTCCTTCAGTCCCATCCCAGTAAATAGCTAGCCTAGGGTTGCCATACGTCCGTATTTTCCCGGACATGTCCTCCATTTAGGTCTCGAAATCTTCATCCGGAAGGAATTTTTTAAATTCTTCAAAAGTCCGGAATTTCAGCTTCCATCATTTTCTCCACGGAAAAAAAAACATGAAACTGTAATGGCGAGAGAAAGAGACTGTGAGAGAGGGGAGGTGGAAACAGTAGAGATCTTGTTCAGTTCTCGTCAGCTGATAAGTCACGTGTCCGCCTGTACGGTGTTGTCAACTTAGCTGCTAGCAGTTTGTGGGGGTAACCTCTATGACGGTGACCGGTGGTTGGCCAGTCTTTAACCTGCAGTGACAGTGTTTGATCTTAGTCGCTTGGTGCCACAGCTAGTGCTTACGATTTGTTGTACTTTTCCAGAGCATAAAACGGTCCCGGCTGCATCAAGGTTACATAGCGCCAGTGTGTGCCAGGCGGGGGGGTGGGGGGCACATGATGTCTTCGGGAACGTCCTGTTTTTTTTTAATGTTCAGATATGTCAACCCTAAGCTAGCCCATATGCCTATGATTATTTAATTGGTTTTACACTGATACTGGCAGCAAAATAATAAGAATATAAACAATAATAAACAGAGGAAGAAGAGAATTGTTAATAATATTTTTTTTAATAATAAGAAGAGGAACATCTTAAAAATAATGATTACATGAGAAGTTAAAGTGGCTAACTGAGAGATAATGTGCTAAGGGGTGAGAAAATCAAGAAATATGGCAGGAATATCTTCTAATACAATGATAATAAACTAGTCCTCCCTTACTACCGTTTTCTTCCTTTACCAGCCAATGGCATCACATAATTAGCTCCTGGGCGTGGGTTAACCTGGTTTAATTAGACTTTGGTGGGAGCAGTGAACAATATTTATTTACAACTACTGTACCTTACATTACATCATAGGGAAGCACAACTACCGGGTGTAGCACGCAGTTGATCATGAAGATTGAAGTGTTGCCATAACAAAAAATAAATAAAGCTACTGCATGTGTGAATCTAAACACAGTAATGAAAGAATAAAGTTAAATCAATTCAAATTATAGAAATATTATAATATGATGTTAGTATAAATCCCACCAAATTTCAAGGTTAATATTCGTTCTTTTCCAATAGATATTTCGGCCAGGGTTGGGGGGGGGGCACCCCTTGGATGTCTAGTGCCTGTACCGACAGACAATAACTAACCCATGACACAACCCTAACACACTATTAGCTTAGCTAGGCGCTAAGCCAGCCCTCTCTTACCTCCTCAACTTCTTCAATTTCCGAACTATAACTTCCTTCCCCCACCTCTAATCTTCTTTCACCCTCCTTTCTCTACAAAAAAAAAAACCGATCCCACCCTGGGTCTCGTGCTCGCAATTTTACCTGGCAACACTTGGTAAAGGAAGGCTGTATGTAAAGGTGATTGTGATTGGTGGATCTGGTTTCGGCTATATCAATGTCAGGATAATTATTAAACAAACCAAAGGTAGAATTTTTATAATAATAAACTATTCATTGTTATTTAAGGTCATGAAAAGTTTCCAAATTTTCGTTATTTGTTTAAATAATGAAGAAAATTATATAAATGAATTGGCAACTCAACTACACCCAGGGCTGCCACAAGATTCTCACATCAAATTTTCTTTATTATTTAAACAAATATACGAACATTTGGAACTTCTCATGACCTTAAACAACAATGAATAGTTTATTATTATAAAAATGTTACCTTTGGTTTGTTTAATATTTATCCTGACAGTGATACAGCCAAAAACAGATCCACCAATCACCTTTACATACAGCCTTCCCCTCACCCCTGATAGGGACATGGGATAAAAACGAATTTTCACCAATTCCAAAAATACTTAATAATTCGAGAAATGGTTAAATCTGTGTCGTTTCTGGTTTGATTTGTTCATGTGTGTGGACAATCATGAAACATTTGTCTAGTGGCCGTACTCAGAAGCCTGATGGGCCGCATGTGGCTCACTACAGTACTAAAGCCTTGAATTGATGTCAGGCGAGACTTTCTTGAAAAAATAAAATACGAGTTGTGACTGAGCCTTCAATTGCAAACCGTGTTTGTAAATTATTTGAATATCCCTCTCATAATGACTCCATTAAATTCAATGAAAATGCTCAAGGTCTCGCAGTTAATGTCTACGATATATTATTATTGACTACAGTCGAACTGAAACAAAAGTGAAAATCCAACAATTTAGTATTCTGGGAGGTGAAAGAAGTGATGGTATGATCATGAAGTTTTCGGGAGTGTTTCGTGGTGAGCCATCGTTGGCATCAAAGCCTCCGACTCTAGATATGATTTATGGTCTGACCATCACTTCAGTCGACAACCTATCCGCTATATTGTGCGGATGTAGACATGCTACAAGTATTATAAGCACGATAACTCTTACAAGACCACATCAGTCGACACAAAAAAGATAACTTTACAAACCCCTATTAACTGTACTGATCAGTGCCGGATTAAGACCCGTGGAGGCCCAAGGGCAGCCTCTTTGTGGAGCCCCCCCCCCTCTTTATAACTACCCAAGAGGGTGGGGTGGCGAGCGAAGTGAGCCTAAACATCTGGGAGTTCCGGGGGGGCGCTGTAAGCCCCCCGGGAAAATTTTGAAATTTGAACACTGGAGAATTTTGAAGCCATATGCAGTTATATTGAGGAAATTAGAACATTAAGAAATTTTTAATTAACTGTATATTTATTGATAGTGTACAAATTCCCATGAATTTTAAAGAATGAAAATAAAAATAATCCAAATGAATAAACAAATAAATAAAATATTGTAATATGTGGAAGCTCCTGGATTGTGGAGACCCCTGGGCAGCTGCCCACTTTGCCCACTCCTGAATCCGGCCCTGGTACTGATTGACATTTGTTGGATTATCTGAAGTGCCTCGGGACTGGGGTCTGCCCATATCGTCAACAACCCGCTTCGTCACAACTATTTTTAACTAGTTTCTTAACCACTGCTTTACCCCATTTCGTCACTCCGTTCATTCCCATCATTATTACACGAAAATAACTGTTGCTTGGGAAATAAAATAATAAAAAACACTTAGACAATTTATTAAAGACGAAAATATAAAATAAAAACATTGTTAATACGCCTGTAATCATCTCACTGCTCGGTGGTTCATGGGCTCGTGGCAAATCACCTTCATTTGTTCAGTATTTTGTTTATTTGCCAATGTTGAATCGTTTTCTTTATTAAATAATTAATAATCATGTATAATAATAACACAATACTTCTCGAGTCATCTGTGTACAGTACATGTGTAATTTCTATTAGTGTAAAATAATAGCTTACAATTTGTCACTAATACTGTACCAGCAACTGTTAGTGATGACGAAAAGGAACTGATATAGGTGACGAGTTGGGGTATTGGCGACGAAATGGGGTGTATCCTCAGAACTATAGAAAAGTAACAAAAAGATGTTGCAAGTTACAGTTCCTCACATTAGCTATTAACCTTGATATCCCTAGGGGAGATATTCTGCCAAATATAAACTTCTTCCCATACATTAGGGAAACACTCGTGAACAAAGAAGCAGACAGACGAGAGATAGCTGCTGAAGTGTTCGCATGGACGTTAATTACTGTAGTAAAGAATCGTGAATATAAGTGAGTACACAAGAACACAAGAAGAGCTAGTTTAGTTAAAAAGCATAATGATGTAGTTAATATTGCCATAAGAACTACTCTTTTGTTGTAACTCATAGAAAAGACCTTTAATATTAAATTTTAATGAAAAATAAAATATGATGCTGTTGTACAGTTTGTGTTGTGTGCCCGATTCATCAAACTCTTAAATTACTGTTACGTGTTATTCGAGGTGAGGAATCGGGAGTCATTCAAGTACTGTATGATCACATTCAGTACATATTCGTCCATTGGCTGTTCTCAGATTTAGTAAGAGAATATTTATTTATTTATTTATTTTTTTTTTTTTTGAGTAATTTACTCGAATCACCTTCATTTGAAACTTGTTTGGGGAATACTGGCCACTTCGCCTATTTCGACTTCTTGTGTAAGTTCGCAGTTTTTGCAAAAAAAAATATATATTTTCATTATTAACAAATTGCTAATTTGCACCAAAATGGAGGTCAAATTTGAGTAAAACACCCCAAAACGCCCCAAAAAACAACCTATTATCATACCAAAGGAACCAACCTAACCTCACGGAGGAGGAGGAAAGGAGACAGCTGACTCAAGTGACGAGTTTGACCTCGGGTAAACAAGGCGGGAACCTGCGGACAGCCAATGGAAGAATATTAACCTTCCATTCAACCAATAATGAAACCATGAATATAAGTGGAATAGTGTATATAGAGGAAAATACTTCTGAAATGCACAATTTGAGATACCAAGGTTCGTTTGTAGTGGTTAAGATATATATATTGTTGAGGTGTTGAAATAAACAATCTTCGTGTGGTACTTGTGAACCCTACAAAACAAGAATGACATACGTGGGTCACCACCTTAAACACCTTCACAACGGACATGTCTACCTCAGTCAAAACAGACAACCTCCTTGAGGTGGAGCGAATGATTAATGTGGCACCAGAGTGGCCGCAGCGGCTCACCACTAGACCATAAAGGCCACTAACTGAGTAAAAGTTAGATGGAGTAAGTTGCCGTGAGTGAGGCGGCGGCCGAGGGGCTTAAGAGGGCTTACCAAGGCGGGGGCCAGATGAGGCTCTCACTCCTCCCTGCTTCCTCACCACTAACTTATGGCCGGGACATGGCGCGGGTGTTGATTGTGTCAAGGATCACCACCCATCACCACTCACATGACGCAGGTGTTGAGTGTCAAGGATCACTACTCACCACCACTCACTTGACGCGGATGTTGAGTGTGTCAAGGATCACCACCAACTGTGACATACAAAACTGTCACTACAAAACATCAGTTGGAATAGAAAGGGCGGAGATGTGAGGCAGGAATAGGGGGGGGGGAGAGTTCCTCGGCCTCAAATCCGTGGAATCATAGCGCCGGGGCCCTCAAATTGCTCCCATTTAAATGCATAAAGGGCGAGGAGGCTAAGATGGCGAGTTTAACAAGTTGTGCACGGAATTATGTGCCTCCTGTTCCACATAAAACCTGGGGTCACAAAACCCCACACTAGGGGTCATGACTCCCTACACCAGGGGTTATAACACCCCCACAACAAGGGTCCTGACACCCCCACAACAAGGGTCATGACACCCCCACAGCAGGGGACATGACACCCCCACACCAAGGGGTCACAAAACCCCACACTAGGGGTCATGACACTCGCCCAACTCTGTCTCAATACGTACTATAATGCTCGACTGCTTTGTGATGCGTGTGACACTAACGATCATCCAGCGTCCTTATAAGGAGGGATAAAGGCACAACTCTACTGAAAAACGCCATTTGGGCAGGATAAAAAGTGTGTAAATAAACAAATAAAGTGGAGTTGAGGAGTGAGGTGGAGTTGAGGAGTGAGGTGGAGAAGAGGAGTGAGGTGGAGTTGAGGAGTGAGGTGAAGTAAAGGAGTGAGGTGGAGTAGAGGAGTGAGGTGGAGAAGAGGAGTGAGGTGGAGTTGAAGAGTGAGGTGGAGTTGAGGAGTGAGGTGGAGAAGAGGAGTGAGGTGGAGTGAGGTGGAGTGAGGCAGTGCCAGGAGAAAGGTGGCGGCGATGGAGAAATTCTAAGAACAAAATACTTGGTGAGAGCCAGAGAGAGTGTTTGTATAACGTCAGGAGTGGCTGAGAGAGAGAGAGGGAGGGAGGGAGGGAGGGGGGGGGGGAGAAGCCAAGGTCCAGTCATCTATAATGATCGATGCTCTCCTGAATGCATCCTTAGACGCTGGGATCACGGCCACCACGCACCTCAGGAGCCATATACACACGAGCAGGTATACGAGCATCTTCTGGCCAAGAGGTAAACTAAGACAGGTGGAGATTTCAGGAATTCTAACACCCGCAGGCATCTTTTTGTTACAAACTAGTTAATAACCATTTGAAGTTAATTCAGGTGTGCCGAGTTTAAAAATCACTGGTAATACCAAATACTCTTGGTCAATTGAGACACAAAATGGCGTTTCAAAGACTGCTGCCCGGAAACTCGATATTATGAGTAGTTGAGGGATTAGCCCACCAGGGCATAGGTCACTGACCCACATTGGGGCCTGGGGGGCGAAAATGTAGTAGTAGTAGTAGTAACTTAGCCCTCGATGCTGCACACAGGAGGAACGAGAATAAGATAAGGGGATACGGGGAGAGAATTCAGAACGTTGATCAAGGCAGCTTCACTCCTCTAGTGTTCACAACCTCTGGTGGGATGGGACCAAGTGCAAGATGCTTCTACGCCAGACTCACGGAGGTGATCTCCGAACACAAGCAGCAGCCCAGAAGTTATGTTACAGCCTGGATGTGATGTCGACTGTCCTTCTCTCTCCTTCGGTCGGCTTTGCTCTGCCTCAGGGGAACGAGAGCTTCGGCCCCAAAGCCGACAACAGCTGCAGATATTGACTATGAGGCTACAGTCACTGAATGCCGCATAGATCTGCGGCTCGACTTATTCAACACAGATAGGATAGCTACTTATGTATCAAGATATTTAATATTAAGGTAATAAAATGGAGGCGAAGCTGTGGCTATTGGGGGAGGCTGGAGGCCACAATTTAATGATGATAAAAAAGTAATAATAATAATAATAATAATAATAATAATAATAATAATAATAATAATAATAATAATCATAATAATAATAATAATAATAATAATAATAATAATAATAATAATAATAATTTATAATAAATAACTTTTATGATCAGAATTTTTTGTTTTAAATAAAATAATAAGATAATAATGATGATAATAATAATAATAATAATAATAATAATAATAATAATAATAATAATAATAATAACAAAGAACCACAAAGAAATCCAAAAATGAAAAAAAAAGATCAAAGTGAGAAACAATATACTACAGTATATGTATGTTGTGTTGTCAATGGTAAGAGAAACAATTGAGGCCCTGCAATTGTGTGTAAATGAGGCAGAAAGTCAGATCATCAACCTGGGACTTGGTCACATATGGCAGCAGGGTCTACCATTAGACAACACACTATGCTTCCAATATCTTCTCAGGCGGTAGTACCTCCCTGTTTGGTAGCTGCCTACTTCCTGCTAATTATGTGAATACAATAGAATCTGCGATGCTTATGTGTATTGTTTCTTTTCATCTCCTTTATAACTAGAGCAGAAAACATATATAAAACATAACTCAAAATACTGAAAATATCACAAACAAAACTAATACTCTCAACATTTCACTGACAAATTTGATCCACTCTGGACTAAACACTTGGTCACATTGCATTAACAAATAGAGCTCAAAACATCACTGCCATTATGAGTAAATAAATTCACTTAACATATAACCAACATTCCTGATCACTGCCCTCCAGTTACCTACTCTTACACCACTGAGCAATAAAATCGCTATTTACAATTTCACTGTTGTACATTATGATACAACGTTCACTGAATAACTGGATTTACTGGTCTCTCGTGTTCATGCATTTTCACTGCATTGACATGCCGGGGTGCGGAGTAATTTAGATTTTCGACATTTGCATCACAGTCTCGCAACCAGTTCTGTACTGGCATGTCAGCATTTCCATGCAGCTGTCTGGAATGGCACTAAGCTTCGTCAGAATAGCGACGAGTGTCCACTCATCGTAATGCACCCATCCACTGTTCTCTGGTAAGGAAGGGTGGGATTGTTACTTCTAGGTTCACGCTGGTCAGCAAATCCACCACCAACAACGACAGTCTTGTCAGCTGGAGTCTGGTTTATCAATGCCTTGGACAAAAACATCCCTTATTATCTGAAAAGGCTGTGAAGTTTGTCCAGCTTTTGACAGGGTGTGTCGTGGCTTTAATAATGCGCCAAATTAGTCGAATTGCCTTGGTCCTCCTTTGCCTGGCTGAAGCCTTGGTGGAATCATCCCTGTATCTATCTAACACAAGGTCAACCCTGTTGTACCTGGCACTTAATGATGTATATAACCTTAGCAACAAAATTAGCTGCCAAGTCTCCAAATGTCTTGCATCCCGGGGGCTTACCCATTGCAATTATTGATACTTATCCATCAATGAAGACAAGATGTACCCTGCAGTGTGATTGTTGCTGAACAGTTGATGTTAGCAGTTAGACACTCAGCAAGAATAGCCTTAGAACCACCAGGTCTTAGGGATCCATTTGTCTCAGCAACAGAGATTGGTACTGACATCAGTTCATGCTGAAGAACATTGGCAGCAATCAGACGATGGAGGATGTACAATACTGAATAACACTGTAATTTACATAAGTGAAAACGAAAGAAAGCATATGTATAAATATAAACGTATTTTGTGACTGCAGGGTGGAGCGTGTCGGGTGAGATGAAAGATATGGTTCACGATCAGACTTTCTAATCGATAATATATTTATAGAATATATATAATAGATATCTTATATCATTGGATACGACAGTACAAGGCAGAATTTGTCCGACCAGTGGAATTATCCTTGCATAGGTGTGCAATGTGCATCATTCATTACATTTTACAGAGTTTGCCGTTATGTTTTCTTTACCGATTTTAGTTAACTTGGGAGGATAATTTGTTCTGGTAACAGGCAGATTCGGATTTAGCGCCTTCGAAATACCCCAAAACTACAGTACTTGTTACCAGCTTGTAACACAAAATGTCTCAGGAACTTTTTCTCGAGGCCTTTTCTCAATATTCCTCCTGTCTATGGATGACGTTACCCTTAGTTAACAAGTTTACACTGAGGAGTTTGGGTAAATTTGAGAATCAGTTTGTATATTAGACACTAGTACAATGCAGTCCACTGACTTTCATTACTGGCATTTATCGAGGATGTATTTTCACGAAAGTTCTTGTTAATAAGACTAGTCACTTGCTATCAATGCGCTTTTTAATAAAATAAAAAACATAGAATTTCTTTAATAACTCAAACCTGCAGGAGCTGCGGTGTAGACCTGACGAGTTATACTATGCCACAAGGGCCATAAGAACGAACATAGTTATGTTTTGTAACAATCACAGTACCTTGTGCTGTTGCTCACGTTATCGAATTTCACTATAAATGTCTTTAAAAATATAAGTTTTAGCAGTCACGAGAACCCAACAGGAGCACTGGGAGCCCATCTGAGCAGTGTGTTGAAAATTAATCTGACGGATGTGAATGATATACAGTTGCACTGGACCAAGAAATGTACCATTTAAAATCACCGCTTGTGTTTTAACGGAAAGCAAAAGAGAGAAATACTAGAATATTCACCACCAACAGCCCACGAGACTGGCAGGTCAGGGTTCACTCTAGCACCACCACACACACACTACAAAGAGGGTGTAAGTGAGAGTGACGGGAAGAAGAGGAGTGCCAAGTTGAGATAGGGGAGAAGGAGCTACTGAGAGAGAGAGAGAGAGAGAGAGAGAGAGAGAGAGAGAGAGAGAGAGAGAGAGAGAGAGAGAGAGAGAGAGAGAGAGAGAGAGAGAGAGAGAGCCGGCACTGTATTGTGTGGAGCAACGAGTCTGGTACGGCGCAGGTATATACTGTATGTTAGGTTAGGTTAGGCGACGGTCACACCACCAGCAGGGTGTATCTCTGGTGTAGTGAGGGTGTATGTGTGGTGTACTGAGGGTGTATCTGTAAAGGTAATGTACACTAGGAGCAAAGCGCCTACTATGCTGGCCACACATGAAGAGGAGTTTATGAAGTAGCGAGTCTCTGAGAAACTGTACACAGGAGGAGTAAGAAGGGAGGCGAGAGGTTGAAGGAAATAATAATTTAGCGGTGGAGGAAGGGAGGGGGAGGGAGACGCCTCTAAGGAACGGAGAAGAGGAAGTTCCCATTAGGCACGAGGGAGAGTTGTCGAAACCTCCACGACGCAGTCTCGTGGTGGTGGTGTTGTGATAATAGTGGTAGTGTTGTGGTAATAATGATGGTGTTGTAGTGATAGTGTTGTGGTGGTGGTGGTGGTGGTGGTGGTGGTGGTGGTGGAGGTGGTGGTGGTGGTAGTGCTGTGGTGGTGATAGTGGTGGTGTTGTAGTGATAGTAGTTATGTCGTGAGTGGTGGTGTTGTGGTGATAACATAGAACATAAGAATGGAAGAAACTGCAGCGGGCCTATTGGCCCATACTGGGCAGTCTCATTTACACCCAACCCCTATCGCTCTTCCATCTCAAACCAGTGTTTACCTATTTCACGCCTAAATCTAAAGTTGTCTAATTTAAATCCATTGCTACGAGTTCGCTCCTGGTTGGATCGTTTGAGTACCTTTGTTATATCACCTTTGTTTAGTCCTGACTTCCATTTACACACCTCGATCATATCGCCCCTCATTCTACGTCTCTCGAAGGAGTACAAATTAAGATGCTTTAATCTGTCTCTGTACTCAAGGTTACTAATGCCCGGGATTAGTCTTGTCATTTCTAGGGATTCTATATCCATTCTGTAGTACGGTGACCAAAACTGAACCGCATAATCCAAGTGAGGTCTCACAAGCGCAATATAGTTATATGATAACCTCGCTAGTCTTGAAACTAACACTCTTTTGAAAGGAAAGAAAGTGAAAGTGAAGATTGCGATTATGAATCAAATACAGAGAGAGAGAGAGAGAGAGAGAGAGAGAGAGAGAGAGAGAGAGAGAGAGAGAGAGAGAGAGAGAGAGAGAGAGAGAGAGAGAGAGAGAGTTGTAATCCCGCCATAAAAGGAGCGGGATCCGACAAATCTCCCGCCAGTCCCGCTCTTCATTAGCAGTCGGTCGGGAACGCGGTTTTTGCTAGTTTGAGAAAAGCCACGTTCTTCTGCCGCCGCCATTAAGGCTGTGGGCCACACACAGCGGATCTCCGAGGCTGGTAAATGACTCCGATCACTGTCTTACAGCCGCTAACGACGCCGCTGATGAATAATGGAATACGTACTATTATTCTTCTTTACTATTCAAATGATGTTCCGGAGAGGGTGAGTGATGGAGATTTATGCTCTTATCAAGTTTTGAGAGCTTCCAGTCAGGTCAGTGCCTCGCTACTTTTGTTGGGGGAAGGTCAGTGCCTCGCTACTTTTGTTGGGGGAAGGTCAGTGCCTCGCTACTTTTGTTGGGGGAAGGTCAGTGCCTCGCTACTTTTACTGGGGGAGGGTCAGTGCCTCGCTACTTTTACTGGGGAGGGTCAGTGCCTCGCCACTTTTTGTTGGGGGAGGCTCAGTGCCCTCATTACTTTTGTTGGGGGGGTGGTTGAGGCCTCGCTACTTTGTTGGGAAGGTCAGTGCCTCATTACTTTACTGGGGAGGGTCATGCCTCATTACTTTTTACTGGGAGGGTCATGCCTCATTACTTACTGGGGGAACAGTGCCTCGCTACTTTTGTTGGGGAAGGTCAGTGCTCGCTACTATTGGGGGGAATGGTCAGTGCCCCCGCTACTTTTACTGGGGGAGGGTCAGTGTCTCGGCTACTTTACTGGGGAGGCCTCAATGGGAGGTCAGGTGGCTCGCCACTTGCTGGGGGTGGTTAGTGCCCTGCCATTTCTACTGGGGAGGTCAGTGCCCCGGCTACTTTTACTGGGGGAGGGACAGTGCCTCGCTACTTTTGTTGGGGGGTTAGTGCCTCGCTACTTTTACTGGGGGAGGGACAGTGCCTCGCTACTTTTGTTGGGGGGTTAGTGCTAATTTTACTGGGGAGGGACAGTGCCTCGCTACTTTTGTTGGGGGGTTAGTGCCTCGCTACTTTTACTGGGGGAGGGACAGTGCCTCGCTACTTTTGTTGGGGGGTTAGTGCCTCGCTACTTTTACTGGGGGAGGGACAGTGCCTCGCTACTTTTGTTGGGGGGTTAGTGCCTCGCTACTTTTACTGGGGGAGGGACAGTGCCTCGCTACTTTTGTTGGGGGGTTAGTGCCTCGCTACTTTTACTGGGGGAGGGACAGTGCCTCGCTACTTTTACTGGGGGAGAATCAGTTTTAAGCAGAAAACTTCCAGTGTTACCAACATACTTATGAAGCATCACTGATAATAGCAGTGGTTCAACCCTGAATTAGTTGTATATATGTACGTACTTAATTTAACATGACATTGATTTTAAAGCCAGGCAAACACTGTATCGCGCCAACTCTGAAGTCTGTTGTTGATGGAGGTGCAAGTGAAGAATTTAACGTGGTTAGTGAAGGAAGGATTGCACTCACCTGCAGATGACCACTACACCTGCCGCTCTCTGGGAAAAGTAAACACACCATCTACAGTACTTAACGCTCACCCAAACATGCCATCCTCTACGCAAACACTTAAAACTAATTTTAACACTGACGGAAAATGTTGATAAGAGAAATGACCCAGGATAAAAATACTTAACATCAAATCAATTTAATTAAATGTACGAAAATCAAACCAAAACGCTGTAGCAATAGTAATGCTGACGATACAATAATACTTCACCTGGACTGCCTTAGGCGGCGAGGAAAAAACTAACCCAAGTGAAACAGTGTTGACCTGCCGCTGAGTGTGTGGTCATGGCACTATAGTGTGGTGACTGAGGGCGACTATGTTCCAGCTGCTGTGTCTCCTGGCAAACCTTCGCCAGCTAGTAACTCTTTGGGTGGTTTAATTATCATTTACTGACAGAGGACATTTTATTACTGTCACACTGTCTTAACTAAGATATGAACAACATTAAATTGAAAGCAAGTGTAGTTCCGTATTTTATTACAGATGAGAGCAATGTCAGCTAACTCACTGCTGATAGTCATTTTCGCCCTAAAATACAAGTGTTTGAATGATGTTAAACAGTGTATAATACAACCACAATAAGCACATACAACATATTATGTGTGTCACATCAATAATCGTTCATAAGCGCTTGTATTGAGACTGTCATACAAAGTCAGCTGTTCGTCACACATGAAGCTCGGTGTGCTGAGACCGTAGGTTTACTCGGCCTTGACCGTCTTCTGTACTTGTTCATACACCTTTACTTTGTCTGTGGCATTAATAAATCTCTTGGAGTTGTAAACTGTTATCAGGTTCCACACCTCGCGCACTTAGACAAGATATTTGGGTCATTAATTATCGTGTGTTGATGTTGCTATTTCTGAGACTAAAATCATTTTTGTTTGAGCAATTTACTACTGTACCGAACATGACAGTTGTTTGTGTCTTGTTAAAACAATGAACAATTTAATAAGTCTTGTGAAGACCCCGGACGCACCACTGTCACACACCATTCACTGCTGACCAGCAAGTTGTACACGTCAGCTGACATTCCACTGATGTCACGCCGACGGCTCTCCAACCGCCTTCAACACTTCCTGCTTCGACTAACGTGCAGGAAAAGGAAGAGTGAATAACTTTTATTAACTACATACTTGAAATCGTTGGTGTTGGCCATGTGTTAAAACAAAAGTGGCCGGTGACTGACTATTTAGTAAAGGCTCTACCACCAACTGCGACAGGTGACGCACCAAGCAGTGAGGTGTTGGTTCCTCTATTATAATAGAGGAACATGTAATAATTATTACATGTGTTGCCTGTCACAAGGCAGTAAAGCTTGTCTGCTGGAGCATTTAGACATACCATACATTACATTCAGAGTATAAACCAACTGAGTATGGCTTAAAATTATCTATTTAAAAACCTAAATCATAAAAGGAGAAATTATAGTAACGATAACAATGACGACGGCAGACTAATATTGTTTACCCTACAGTATATATAAGACAGGCGCACACCAAGCCTACTTGTTTACCTGTGGCAGAAAGACAACCGGGAGGGGTAGCGGGCCAGTGTAGGGAGAAAGTAAAGTAAACAATGATAATGAATTACAAAGATAAAACAAAACTGGGCGAGGGAATGACTGAAAGGACAAAACAAGCACACAAGATATAATTTAACAACAGAAAGTGTCATGAACTCTTGAGGACTTCTTCCAATAAAGCAAAACACACAGCCATACAAGACTATTTATATCCAATAATATCCCACGTTTTAAAAAGGTCGAGTCATCCTACAGTACAGAGCTGTGTTGACCCTCGACTACCTTCACCGTCCACAGCTGTACAACTATCCACTGTGTCCCTCCTCGTGTTGACCAGCAGCTTAAGACACCCGAACCTTTAGCTGCTCATCCCTGGTAAGATAAGGTTAGGATACCAGTTTACCAAAAACTCGTAAACACTTAGTGTCCTCGGCCTGAGCTCATCATTACTGTGTTGTAAACATCTTCCACCGGTTCTGATATTCACTTTTTGCTGCCGCCATTGCAAGTCATTCTCACGTCTGAACACAGGTTATTCTTGAGCTTATTATTATAATAACAACATTCTTCTTTCTATTATCAGATCCTTCATCTCGTGATCACGCAGGAAACACTCCATTTACTGCCTACAGTGAGTGGGCCGTCTGTCTCGAGGGAGAAGTTACTGCTGTATAAACTACATAAGTACGCTCCTCCACTCTTCAATAATAATATCAGCAATTTTAAGTTTTAAATTAGTCAATACAATATAAAAATCATCTAATATACAACACTTAAATAACGAGTGACACCTCTAATGTAACGAGGAAACGAATAATACTACAACGACCTTGGCTGGCATAATCATCCTTGTCAGAGCAGCTCACAGCCAAGACATATGACAGCTAGACGGGCGGGGTGAGTCGGCGTGATGGAAGAGGCCACAACCACACGCTGGCAGCCGTGTCTTATCCTCCTACATACAGTATCTGTTACTCTTAACTCCTTGAAAGCGTAATCTAGACTCTGCCACAGCCTGGCGAAAGACTGTACATGCTCACCATTCACTGTGGTTGACGTTATCATTGAGTTTTCCAATATCACCCTAAAATAGCACCTTAACTGCAGGTCATTTCTTTACTGCTAGTACCATAAACTGAAAATTCTATCTTTCATGAATTAAAGTGAAAATTCGATAAATTTAGTTTAAATGACAGCGACATGGTTAAGTAATGGTGGGTAATTTTACTACAACAGAAGACAAAGTAATGTAGCGTTAGGGCTGAGCACCCACGAGCGGCGGGGTTCTCAAAATTGTATATTGCTCTCGTTCACTCTGAGCAAGAGGGCGTGGGTCGACTGTTGCCAGGGTCTGTCTCCTCTAGTCCGTCCAGCTGATGGCAAGGTCGACGGCCACTTCCTGTGTGAGGCCTACCTGTAGATCTTTTCTGACTACCAGAATTAACCTCAAATTACCAGGCTATACCATACGTAGGTTGTCATCCGCAATTCATGTAAGATAAAACACGGCCGTTACCTCTGGTGGTGAAGTACTGAGCACCACAACAATGACAGACTTACTGTACAGTGTAAATCTGACAGTTCTCGAGTCCGTCTCTTCATAAATACCCCCGCGAGCTTCTTCTCTCATACAACTGTTGATGTTTATGACAAACTAGACGATCTTTCAACAAAACTCGGCATCAAGGTGGGAGGTAACGTCGGTTCTGGCGGTCATGCTTGACGTTAGTGGTCATTATCAGATACAAGAGGCGCGGTGTTGGCCCAGAGTGCTTGATGATGGCCCCAGCCAGAGCTCCTACCCTTGTTGTCATCTCTGGGAGTGCTTCTGTTGACAGCGAGTGGACTATGACGCCCATCACACCTTCACTGCCAGTTGTCATCCTTATTAATGAAAAACTTATATTGGAAACAAAGAAAATATCCACACACACACATTTCTTTCTTCAAGATATTGTATAACGAAATTATGCCCCTTGTTTCCTCTGTATGCCACACACAGCATAATGCCAATCTGAGGGAGTAATTCGGGTGCCAACAAGTGCTACACTAACAAGACAGCACTGTGCACATAGTTCATTACCGGATGATAGAGTCGTACCTAGGACAAGGAGTCATCTTTGTTTACAGTTCAATATCCGCTGCCTGACAGTTCGTGACTCAGGCTCCGTCTCGTCCCTCCCTCTTCATTTCCAGTTGTCGGGTGACGTCACACTAACTCTTGACCCAGCAACTCTTTATAAGAACGTGTTGCTTGACATATAAATGCAAACCTAACAGGTATATACATGCCTGCAAAGAATAAAAATATATTTAGCAATTAGTTAAGTATAGGTGGCGGCAAAATTCATATACAATTCTCAAAAACCTTCAGTTAGATTAGACCTAATAGATGTTTACAAATAATAACACGCATTAATGACAATATCATAGCATACAATACCACCATGACTAAAACTGGCCTCATCTAGTTGACATACAAGCTTGAAGTTGGTCCCCCGCACCTCAGTTACAGTATGCATCAGCAAAAGTGTTAAGCTCCACGTGGTCCGGACACACACTCAAACACCCATATACACAAACAACAAATCCACACCAGAACACGACCGTTTCTTAAGGAGTTTGCTCACGTAATCAGACAAGAGACCACCTGAAGCAAGTTTATTCAGATCCAAAGCAGTGCCATCAGGTGAGCTAAGTTCAGGGCTAGTGAGGACTAGGTACAGCAGGTGAGGACCAGGTAAGGCAGTACAGCAGGTGAGGACCAGGTAAGACAGTACAGCAGGTGAGGACCAGGTAAGGCAGTACAGCAGGTGAGGACCAGGTAAGGCAGTACAGCAGGTGAGGACCAGGTAAGACAGTACAGCAGGTGAGGACCAGGTAAGGCAGTACAGCAGGTGAGGACCAGGTAAGGCAGTACAGCAGGTGAGGACCAGGCAAGACAGTACAGCAGGTGAGGACCAGGTAAGGCAGTACAGCAGGTGAGGACCAGGTAAGGCAGTACAGCAGGTGAGGACCAGGTAAGGCAGTACAGCAGGTGGTGAGGACCAGGTAAGGGCAGTACAGCAGGTGAGGACCAGGTAAGACAGTACAGCAGGTGAGGACCAGGTAAAGGCAGTACAGCAGGTGAGGACCAGGTAAGGCAGCACAGCAGGAGGACCAGGTAAGGCAGTACAGGTGAGGACCAGGTAAGGCAGTACAACAGGTGAGGACCAGGTAAGACAGTACAGCAGGTGAGGACCAGGTAAGACAGTACAGCAGGTGAGGACCAGGTAAGGCAGTACAGCAGGTGAGGACCAGGTAAGACAGTACAGCAGGTGAGGACCAGGTGTAAGGCAGTACAGCAGGAGGACCAGGCAAGGCAGTACAGCAGGTGAGGACCAGGTAAGACAGTACAGCAGGTGAGGACCAGGTAAGATACAGTACAACAGGTGAGGGACCAGGTAAGACAGCAAGTACAACAGGTGAGGACCAGGTAAGGCAGTACAGCAGGTGAGGACCAGGTAAGGCAGTACAGCAGGTGAGGACCAGGTAAGACAGTACAACAGGTGAGACCAGGTAAGGCAGTACAGCAGGTGAGGACCAGGTAAGGCAGTACAGCAGGAGGGACCAGGTAAGTAGTACAGCAGGTGAGGGACCAGGTAAGGCAGTACAGCAGAGGACCAGGTAAGGCAGTACAGCAGGTAAGGACCAGGTAAGGCAGTACAGCAGGTGGAGGACCAGGTAAGGCAGTACAGCAGGTGAGGACCAGGTAAGACAGTACAGCAGGTGAGGACCAGGTAAGACAGTACAGCAGGTGAGGACCAGGTAAGACAGTACAGCAGGTGAGGACCAGGTAAGGCAGTACAGCAGGTGAGGACCAGGTAGGCAGTACAGCAGGTGAGGACCAGGTAAGGCAGTACAACAGGTGAGGACCAGGTAAGACAGTACAGCAGGTGAGGACCAGGTAAGACAGTGCACAGCAGGTGAGGACCAGGTGGGCAGTACAGCAGGTGAGGACCAGGTAAGACACAGTACAGCAGGTGAGGACCAGGTAAGACAGTACAGCAGGTGAGGACCAGGTAAGACAGTACAGCAGGTGAGGACCAGGTAAGACAGTACAGCAGGTGAGGACCAGGTAAGGCAGCACAGCAGGTGAGGACCAGGTAGCAGTACAGCAGGGTGAGGACCAGGTAAGACAGTACAGCAGGTGAGGACCAGGTAAGACAGTACAGCAGGTGAGGACCAGGTAAGACAGTACAGCAGGTGAGAGGACCAGGTAAGGCAGTACAGCAGGTGAGGACCAGGTGGGCAGTACAGCAGGTGAGGACCACAGGTAAGGCAGTGCACAGCAGGTGAGGACCAGGTAAGGCAGTACAGCAGGTGAGGACCAGGTAAGACAGCACAGCAGGTGAGGACCAGGTAAGGCAGTACAGCAGTTGAGGACCAGGTAAGACAGTACAGCAGAGGACCAGGTAAGACAGTACAGCAGGTGAGGACCAGGTAAGACAGTACAGCAGGTGAGAGGACCAGGTAAGACAGTACAGCAGGTGAGGACCAGGTAAGGCAGTACAGCAGGTGAGGACCAGGTAAGACAGTACAGCAGGTGAGGACCAGGTAAGACAGTACAGCAGGTGAGGACCAGGTAAGGCAGTACAGCAGGTGAGGACCAGGTAAGGCAGTACAGCAGGTGAGACCAGGTAAGACAGTACAGCAGGTGATGACCAGGTAAGGCAGTACAGCAGGTGAGGACCAGGTAAGGCAGTACAACAGGTGAGGACCAGGTAAGACAGTACAGCAGGTGATGACCAGGTAAGACAGTACAGCAGGTGAGTGAGACCAGGTAAGACAGTACAGCAGGTGAGGACCACAGGGTAAGACAGTACAACAGGTGAGGACCAGGTAAGACAGTACAGCAGGTGATGACCAGGTAAGACAGTACAGCAGGTGAGGACCAGGTAAGACAGTACAGCAGGTGGAGGACCAGGTAAGGCAGTACAGCAGGTGAGACCCTAGTAAGACAGTGCCAACAGGTGAGAGGACCAGGTAAGACAGTACAGCAGGTGAGGACCAGGTAAGACAGTACAACAGGTGAGGACCAGGTAAGACAGTACAGCAGGTGAGTGTAAGGCGGTACAGCAGGTGAGGACCAGGTAAGACAGTACAGCAGGTGAGGACCAGGTAAGACAGTACAGCAGGTGAGGACCAGGTAAGACAGTACAGCAGGTGAGGACCAGGTAAGACAGTACAGCAGGTGAGTGACCAGGTAAAGACAGTACAGCAGGTGAGACCAGGTAAGACAGTACAGCAGGTGAGGACCAGGTAAGACAGTACAACAGGTGAGACCAGGTAAGACAGTGCACAGCAGGTGATGACCAGGTAAGACAGTACAGCAGGTGAGGACCAGGTAAGACAGTACAACAGGTGAGGACCAGGTAAGGCAGTACAGCAGGAGGACCAGGTAAGACAGTACAGCAGGTGATGACCAGGTAAGGCAGTACAGCAGGTGAGGACCAGGTAAGACAGTACAGGTAAAGGAGGACCAGGTAAGGCAGTGCACAGCAGGCAGGAGGACCAGGTAAGGCAGTACAACAGGTGAGGACCCCAGGTAAGACAGTACAGCAGGTGAGGACCAGGTAAGACAGTACAGTGGTGGAGGACCAGGTAAGACAGTACAGCAGGTGAGGACCAGGTAAGACAGTACAGCAGGTGAGGACCAGGTAAGACAGTACAGCAGGTGTGAGGACCAGGTAAGACAGTACAGCAGGTGAGGACCAGGTAAGACAGTACAGCAGGTGAGGACCAGGTAAGGCAGTACAGCAGGTGAGGACCAGGTAAGACAGTACAGCAGGTGAGGACCAGGTAAGACAGTACAGCAGGTGAGGACCAGGTAAGGCAGTACAACAGGTGAGGACCAGGTAAGGCAGTACAACAGGTGAGGACCAGGTAAGACAGTACAGCAGGTGAGGACCAGGTAAGACAGTACAGCAGGTGAGACCAGGTAAGACAGTACAGCAGGTGATGACCAGGTAAGGCAGTACAGCAGGTGAGACCAGGTAAGGCAGTACAGCAGGAGGACCAGGTAAGACAGTACAGCAGGTGAGGACCAGGTAAGGCAGTACAGCAGGTGAGGACCAGGTAAGACAGTACAGCAGGTGAGGACCAGGTAAGACAGTACAGCAGGTGAGGACCAGGTAAGACAGTACAGCAGGTGATGACCAGGTAAGGCAGTACAGCAGGTGAGGACCAGGTAAGACAGTGGCTGCAGCAGGTGAGGACCAGGTAAGACAGTACAGCAGGTGAGGACCAGGTGTAAGGCAGTACAACAGGTGAGGACCAGGTAAGACAGTACAACAGGTGAGGACCAGGGTAAGACAGTACAACAGGTGAGGACCAGGTAAGACAGTACAACAGGTGTGGACCAGGTAAGACAGTACAGCAGGTGAGGACCAGGTAAGGCAGTACAGCAGGTGAGGACCAGGTAAGACAGTACAGCAGGTGAGGACCAGGTAGCACAGTACAGCAGGTGAGGACCAGGTAAGGCAGTACAGCAGGTGAGGACCAGGTAAGGCAGTACAGCAGGTGAGGACCAGGTAAGACAGTACAGCAGGTGAGGACCAGGTAAGATACAGTACAGCAGGTGAGGACCAGGTAAGGCAGTACAGCAGGTGAGGACCAGGTAAGGCAGTACAGCAGGTGAGGACCAGGTAAGACAGTACAGCAGGTGAGATCTGCAAGGCAGTACAGCAGGTGAGACCAGGTAAGGCAGTACAGCAGGTGAGGACCAGGTAAGGCAGTACAGCAGGTGAGGACCAGGTAAGACAGCACAGCAGGTGAGGACCAGGCAAGGCAGTACAGCAGGTGAGGACCAGGTAAGGCAGTACAGCAGCAGGTGAGGACCAGGTAAGGCAGCAGACAACAGGTGGCACCAGTGGCAGATAGCACAACAGGTGTGGACCAGGTAAGACAGTACAGCAGGTGAGGACCAGGTAAGGCAGTACAGCAGGTGAGGACCAGGTAAGACAGTACAGCAGGTGAGACCAGGTAAGACAGTACAGCAGGTGAGTACCAGGTTGTGCACAGCAGGTGAGGACCAGGTAAGGCAGTACAGCAGGTGAGGACCAGGTAAGGCAGTACAGCAGGTGAGGACCAGGTAAGGCAGTACAGCAGGTGAGGACCAGGTAAGGCAGTACAGCAGGTGAGGACCAGGTAAGGCAGTACAGCAGGTGAGGACCAGGTAAGGCAGTACAACAGGTGAGGACCAGGTAAGGCAGTACAACAGGTGAGGACCAGGTAAGACAGTACATCAGGTGTGTGGACCAGGTAAGACAGTACAACAGGTGAGGACCCAGGTAAGGCAGTACAACAGGTGAGGACCAGGTAAGACAGTACAGCAGGTGAGGACCAGGTAAGGCAGTACAGCAGGTGAGGACCAGGTAAGGCAGTACAGCAGGTGAGGACCAGGTAAGGCAGTACAGCAGGTGAGGACCAGGTAAGCGCAGTACAGCAGGTGAGGACCAGGTAAGACAGTACAGCAGGTGAGGACCAGGTAAGGCAGTACAGCAGGTGAGGATCCAGGTAAGGCAGTACAGCAGGTGAGGACCAGGTACATTGTACAGCAGGAGGACCAGGGTAAGACAGTACAACAGGTGAGGACCCAGGTAAGGCAGTACAGCAGGTGAGGACCAGGCAGTACAGCAGGTGAGGACCAGGTAAGGTGTACAGCAGGTGAGGACCAGGTAAGGCAGTACAGCAGGTGAGGACCAGGTAAGGCAGTACAGCAGGTGAGGACCAGGTAAGACAGTACAGCAGGTGAGGACCAGGTAAGACAGTACAGCAGGTGAGGACCAGGTAAGGCAGTACAGCAGGTGAGACCCAGGTAAGGCAGTACAGCAGGTGAGGACCAGGTAAGACAGTACAGCAGGTGAGAGGACCAGGTAAGATAGTACAGCAGGTGAGGACCAGGTAAGACAGTACAGCAGGTGAGGACCAGGTAAGGCAGTACAGCAGGTGAGACCAGGTAAGACAGTACAGCAGGTGAGGACCAGGTAAGGCAGTACAGCAGGTGAGGACCAGGTAAGACAGTACAGCAGGTGAGGACCAGGTAAGACAGTACAGCAGGTGAGGACCAGGTAAGATACAGTACAGCAGGTGAGGACCAGGTAAGGCAGTACAGCAGGTGAGGACCAGGTAAGACAGTACAGCAGGTGAGGACCAGGAAGACAGTACAGCAGGTGAGGACCAGGTAAGACAGTACAGCAGGTGAGGACCAGGTAAGGCAGTACAGCAGGTGAGGACCAGGTAAGACAGTACAGCAGGGCCTCACTGGTAGTGTTTACTCTGAGACACGCAGAGTCACGCCTGACCTTGACTGCCTCACTAATACTCTCAACCTGTTGACACCGCCCAAAATATTCCCAAGATTCCAATTTGGAAACCCAGTCACACTTATAAACACTTTCAGGAATATTTTTTTGTCCTTTATGAAACAACAGTCAAGCATCTACCCACCTAGGAGTGCCAGGAAGGGAAAATATTTCACACGCGTTTAAAGTTCAGACGTAATAATTCAAAGTAAAACATGACTAAATACTAGACATTAAATTATTCACTGAACATATTACAGTAGTTAGTAGGTCCATTAGATGCTGACAGATACGGGGATGCCAGAGACAGTGAAACAGCTTCCATCAACTTTATAAGAGGAAAGATGAAAACGATAGGAGTGGTGCAGGAGACGACTAACTCTCTTGTGTCGGTGAATGTTTTCAATAAGACTTGAGAGAGAGAAGAGAGAGAGAGAGAGAGAGAGAGAGAGAGAGAGAGAGAGAGAGAGAGAGAGAGAGAACAAAATGTGTTTGTCATGGGACACAATAGTTGACCTCCACAGCCTCACACACTCTGACCCTGGACCCCCCCTCACACCCTCACATCTCCTCCACTCCCAGCTACACACTCGCTCGCCCTCAGGTACACACACACACACTCACAAAAACACACACTAAACTCACCCACCCAAAATGAGTGCACACACGCAAACAGGCGATCAAGTGTAATGAACCGCGCACACTATACACACAACAGTGACGTATCATTATTCGTATTAAAATGTTTGTCAGTGCTGGTTCAAGTTTTCTCCTGCCATACCTGTAGAAGCGTTTGGTTACAAAGATGAACTCAGTGATGGTCAGTATATGAGAGATGCGAGTTTTATCAGGGAACAAGAGATGCCTCCCTCCCCCCTCCTTCCCCAACAGGCTGGCTCGGTCCTACAACACCATCCACCACCACACACAGGCTGGCTCGGTCCTACAACACCATCCACCACCACACACAGGCTGGCTCGGTCCCTACAACACCATCCACCACCACACACACAGGCTGGTCGTCCCACACCACCATCCACCACCACACACAGGCTGGCTCGGTCCCACACCACCATCCACCACCACACACAGGCTGGCTCGGTCCTACAACACCATCCACCACCACACACAGGCTGGCTCGGTCCCACCACCATCCACCACCACACAGGCTGGCTCGGTCCTACACCACCATCCACCACCACACACACAGGCTGGCTCGGTCCTACAACACCATCCACCACCACACACAGCTGGCTCGGTCCTACAACACCATCCACCACCACACACACAGGCTGGCTCGGTCCCACACCACCATCCACCACCACACACAGGCTGGCTCGGTCCCACACCACCATCCACCACCACACACAGGCTGGCTCGGTCCTACAACACCATCCACCACCACACACAGGCTGGCTCGGTCCTACAACACCATCCACCACCACACACAGGCTGGCTGGTCCCACACCACCATCCACCACCACACACAGGCTGGCTCGGTCCCACACCACCATCCACCACCACACACATAAAAAGCTAAGCCGCTGGAGCACGATAAGGCCATCGTACAGCGTCTTTATGGAGGATCAACACGGCAGGGGATGCTCGTCACCACCACAACAAAGTTATTTTACTGTGTGGGCCACTATACTGCCTCCTCCTGCCTTCTACCTCCTGCTGGCGCCTCCCTCCTGCTGACTCCCTCCAGCACAATTCCACCCGTCCCACCACCTAACACGAGATGACCCCAAGGCGGCTCCAGACACCACCACTACCACCGCTACCACCACCACCGCCATCACCACTACCAGATACGAGGTCACATGGCAGACTCCGACACCCACACCACCCTTATTACCCTCAAGGTCAAACCACAGTTAAAGAACAGTTCAATTAAAAGATGAACTAGTAAACCGTTACGCCATATGGGAAGTAAAATTAAATAGCTCCATTAGTCCATGCTCAAAGAAAAGTGAAAGTGGCTAGTGATGTAAGGGAGGGAGGGGAGGGAGGGAGGGAGGAGGGAGGGAGGGAGGAGGGAGGAGAGAAGGAGAGAGAGAGAGAAAGAGAGAGGGAGGGAGGGAGGAGGAGTCGAAGAGCGGTTACACTCACTCCATCGTCATGCACTCCCACATATATGGACTTTATGATCGGTCAGCCGTCATGCACATCCCTAAATAAAGCGAGAGGTTAAGAGGCTCCGTGCTTGTTCCGGCCATCCCACCAAACACGGCGTCTCGTCACTGGCTGTGTTAAATCGCACTTAAAAAAAAAAAAACCTCACTCGATTATGAAAACACTTCCATCAGTTATGTCAGATGAGGAAAAGTAGACTACACGTAGCCACTACCTAGCCATGACTACATTTATTTTTTGATAGAGTTATGCAAATTATTCTTAAGACGAGAAGTTATAATACAATTAAAAGTCACAGCTAGAAGCACACAAGTAACAGCTAGATTCACGAGTAACAGCTAGACACACAAGTAACAGCTAGACACCCACAAGTAAGAGCTAGACACAAGTAACAGCTAGAGGTAGGGAGCACAGCGTCGTCAAGGAGGTATCACGTATCATCATGACTCGACCCAATGTTTACTCTTTGCTCCAACAGTTGTCGTCTCTCTCCCCACGTTTTAGTGTCAAGTCCCTGTAAATCTGCTGATAACGAGATGATACGAAACCCTGATGATCAGTATACGGTATATATATGGCAACATTTCCTTCACATTCTCAATATTAGAAATAGAAAATGACTTTTGTTTTAATGTTACTTCGTATCATAAGACTATAGGCAACTGCACATCGTTCCCCACTCCCCAGCTCCACACACTGTATACCCGGCAAGAACAGGTGTTGACTCAGGCAGGCAGGTTACATAATGAAAGCCAAAGGCACAGCAACAACAACTTTATTGGCCACGACAATCATCTGGGCCAACTTAGAAAGGCGGGTGGAAGCCTGTCATCTGAGTATGGTGGTGGGGAGGGTGGGTCCCATGACAACCACATGTTGAGACACATTCCTGGCGTACCGGAGACGCTTCTTCTTCTAGTTGAAGGATTACTAACACCCAGTGCCAATATCACTTTCATGAAGAATTAAATTCTCTCTTTTTCTGACATACCAGGTCATACAGGAGACAAATAATTACACTAACACAACAAGCGACGTTCGGAATACTTTGAGAGTACCGAGGATGTTTAGCTAAGTAGCAATGAAGCGCAATGTTCTAGTTCTCGCGGCTATTTACGCAAAACGCAAATTATTTTTTACTAACTGCCAATTAAAAGCGGCGACTAGCAGTAAGCTTTACAGCCGATCTAGGCTTCAAAGTCATGAACAAGTGCCCCAACACATTGGTTAAGAGAAACACCACCAATTGTCTCCTAACTTGAAGACCATTTATTATTTAACGCGGCTGCAACAACTGATTGTTCAGCAACATAAAGCACACCACAAGAGACGCTATATAGCTACTGAGTGAAACAGAAGGTATTTAGTAATATTAACTCCTAATTTCCAATACTCCGTTCACAAGAGCCTAGAGCAGATTTATCAATGCAGCTGATTGGCTGAGGGAATGAGGTGTGTTGGGCGACTCTGTAATACCATCCTATAAAAGGCGGGAACAATTATGGCGGAACTTGACAATATAATCGTAAAACATCTCTTACAACCGTCCACTTAAACCTAAAATTAAAGTAACTACCTGACCCTGCCACCACCAGCTAGCCATCACCTGACCCTACCACCACCTGACCCTACCACCACCTGACCCTGGCGACAAACTATAAAGTAAACTGGGACCAGGTGGCGTGGTGTAATACTTCAGGCACGCAGAGGCCGCCTCTCCTGTTCTCACCAGTCATTCCTAGACATTAAACGGATACCTTTCTATTATTATTATTATTATTATTATTATTATTATTATTATTATTATTATTATTATTATTATTATTATGATACTTCTATTAAAAAGTGTATCAAAGGAAAGCCAGACAGTAACAGTGTCAGGTCACCAATAGGCACAACATCCGGAGACTAAAGTACAAAAGTAAAATGAGTCATCACAGGTCCGTAGATTTTAATACCACATTTAACAGTACAGTATTGTTAAATGTTAATATTAACCGACATCCCACAGCAGATTGGTTCTTTAACTTTCATATAAACACCCGCAGTATTTTGTAATTATGTTAAATGGTATGAAGTGTTAGGCTCCTAAATTTAGATATTGTACCCGTAGATCATGTGTTGTAGGTATATATTATGGAATACTTTAGTCCCCAACTACCTCACATTAAGCGCTCTGATACGTATATGATGCGTTTGTCGTTTGAGATGACAGATGGGGGGCTCTTTGATCATCTCTTGGACAGGTTAAATAGTTTAGTCGTCAGTATCAGATTTAAAGGCAGGAAAACGGTAGGAGGAAAAGCTTCATATCACAGGACTCATTGACAGAAATATTAAGACAATTAAGGAACTGCGGCAGAAGACTCACCCATTGAGGAAGTTGTTTACATTTTGTTAATAACCACTTTGTCCAAGCGCCACCATGTGGCTGAGGTATTGGTGGAATGCCTATACTATCGGTCTGTGTTACCTAACGCTGCTTATGATGTAATGATTGGCGATATTCCAAGGAGACCTGCACTCTGTCAGGCCCAAAGGTGTGTATGTTATCCGGCGGGCGTGTGCAGTGACCACTCAGGCTAGAGCAGTGAAGCACCAGGTCCGCCCATTAAGACAACGATGTAGAATCTTCCACAATGATTACAGACGGCGGCAACTAGAAAAAAGCAGCAAGATTATTCCAGACTCAAGAAATAAGATAAATATGCACTAAATAGCCACCCGGTGCAAGTTCGCGCCATTCTACAAACCACATCATGCAGTGGTTACATAAATTAAGAATAAAATCCTTTTTAGTACGGTCAACACCATTTATCCTCTAAAGGCTCCTCTCTACTGGAGGTCTCGGACTTTGGGTACTGTGAGTTTAGGAATTCGCAACACTGTAAAATTCTTCAGCGTCGTGGTAGATATCAAACAAACTTTACGTGAAAGGAATCGTCAGCGGGTGGTTACCGAAAAATCCTAGAATCCAAGATCCTCTGTATTTCTCAGTGGGGAGGTGACACTGTATCCCTCTGAAGCCCGCCAGACATACTGACAAGGACCTCCACGACACTGGAAACAGTGACGTAGTTACATGACTTCTTTCTATCCTCATATCTTCAGGTTTACATTAGTGCTTCAGGACGAAAAAGATGAATAATTTCCACTGCCGTCATCCAATATATTCACCAGTTTGTGTGATACTCGACAATATATACAGTAGTTAAAGTCTGACGTTACTCAGATCTCGTGTTGCAAATTCACACTATAAGATACACTTGTGTAGAACGATGTTAAGGAAGTCATAGGTGAAGTAAACACAGTCCATGCCAGTGCTACCAACATACTGCCTACCAATGTTACCAATATATGCGCGACCTATAACCATTGGTCAGTTAATCGACACAGCTACCTACTGTTAAGGGGTTACCACCAGGCCCATACGTGAACAGTCCACAGCTCGCATACACCTTAAAATACGATAACAATGTCATAGTACAATCCCCTCTAAGAACGCGAGGTGGTGTTGTGTGGTGTAGTGTGCGCAAAAGGCTAAGTTAATGGCGCCGGAGGCAGTAGTATCCGCGTCGCACCCAATCATAAAGTTACCCAACATTGGGAAACAAACGCTCACTGAAACACTCTTGGCGTCACGTCGCAAGTGGATTCATGCCACTTTCTGTTCTGGAAATTTGATACGCGATGCGCAGCGAAGTTCTCAGCACTGATGCCGTTTACGCAATAACCTACAGAGCGTAATAACCAACAGAATTTGCCAATGCATGATAATCATCCTACTGATAGATATGTTAATATGGTGGCGCCATCTCCGTGGATGATAGCGTTGCGGCGCCAGCGCTGGGCCACCAGCGACAGGCCACCTCACATCCAGCCGGTTATTGATTGGCGCCAACCAGAGGAGAAGTGGAGGGTAAGTAACGCCCCTGCCCCACCCTTCCTTCCTCCCACAATTGGCACCGGTCACTATTCATTCACAAGTAACATAAGTTCAATTTCAAAAAGCACGAGGTCAGGAGAGTAGAGTCATCGAACGTCAGCTCAAGTCACTGAACACCTTCCGCTTCCTCCTCCAACAGAACCACATCAACATACAACATTTCTTATATTACCATAATGTAGAGGCAGACAGTATGAGGTAAACCACGTGTGTTAGTGAACCGCTTCGTTTACTAATAGTTCAAGCTCTTTGGTTGTAATTTGACCTAACATAGCGCTCCTGGGACAGAGGAATATGCCATGAGATAACGGTGACTCATTCCAGGTCATGTGTGGCGAGATAGGCCCGACCAGTGGCGGCCCAGCAGCTAATTGGGTTCCGCTAGTCTCAACGTATTTATCAGAAGAACACCAGCCAGGCGTGGATGCTAGCCACTCGTGACGCCTTAAGCCTGCACCCCACCCGCCCACTTCACGACACCCCGTTATTCCACTACACCTAGTGGATCCTCCACCGTTCCTCAACACTTTGCTATTGACCATTCGCAAACTGCCCTCACCTCCAATTCTTACAGGTGCGGTACGACAACCACGGACGATGACGTTAATTATCTCTAGTAAGCGTCGTGTTAGCGACCAATTCTGCTCCATTCACGTTTATGCCGCGTGTGGTGCTGCCCGGGAGGCTTCAGCCAGCCACGCTCCGACAACAACACTACCTACTGGGATGGGTTTTATCCATCTTGCTTATCTCACGTTACCTACAATGAATCTGGGCTGCTCTAGCGCACGTTTGATGAACAATTTCTAGCTTTAGGTAGGAGTTCTCCAGAATAAATAAGTCAAAACACTGAGACCTTTATCTCAGCAAATATAAAGTTATCTATTTATAATATTTTAATAAACAAGCATTAGAAGTATTATACAGGAGCACACATTAACACTAGCATTCACGGATGGGGCCAAATACGTATTTGCATTTCCAAATACAGGAAATTTTGTATTTGTAAAGAAATTAGAAGTTAGATACTTTATATTTAAATTTAGATACTTTTAAACTTAGCTGTCTTTTGCTACAAGTAAAAACACTCCAACTGTCTGCGATGACAATTTCCCTGAGTAAAAAGTTGAAAATTGTCAGACCCTCCAAAAGTTGCTATTTCCTCAGATTATTATAGCGTCGATAATAAGAGGATCTTGTCCTGTCCTCACCCAAACCAGTCATCATGGACCACACTCACCTTGCATCTTCCATGTATAATGTCTCCTTCCATCTACCTAGTGGTACATAAAATTACACAATGGATTTAAGTCAATTCCTTATAGCGAGATGAATTAAATCAGAGAGCACGTTTTATGAGTTACCTAGTTAAGGCCAACAACTTATTTTTTCTTAACCGGAACAACTCTGTGGGGGTCAAGGGGGGTAGAGGAAGAGCAACACTAGTGGCGGTGAAGTGGAAACGATGGAGGACATGAGACTCTAACAACTACAAGACCCAGTTTATCAGCGCTGATAAGATAAACACTTATTAAACCTTGTTTCAAGGAAGGAGCCTCCAGGGGAGTGGTACGGTTCACTGCTGCAAGCCTGCCTACCACATTAGCGGGACCACTGCAGGATCCGAGGACACAGACGGAAATGCCAAAAGGACAGGTACGCCAAGGTGCGTAGCCTACCTGACTTTACTGGGGTGCAACAGGTGTTTGTCTTTCAAGTTAAACTCTACGATGCTCAACTGGTCCACTGCCCTATGTGAGAGTATAAATGAAGACCGGCAGCTACACTCAGGGCTGTACAACACACCCATCCTCCACCACACATCAGGTGTCAAGGGCTCCCCCACCGCCAACATTACTTTTGGTTTCTTTAAGCCTAACACACTAATTTTATGAAAACAGAGGATACTGATATCGCCACAGATGGCAGAGGACATAAACGAAACAACTCCACAAACCTGTTACTCCCCGGGTGGTGAGTTACTGCGAGTAGCGACAACCCTGTGTAGGTCACCATGACTACTATTTTGACGTAGTTTTGTTGCAGAATTATCTGGCCTGTACATAAAACAACAGGTTGGAGAAAGAGTTTCTGCTGTCACCTGCGCTCAGAGGACATCGTGACTTTACACGGGATAAGATTATGAACAACATTGTCACACATGATGTATAACTCAGCGACTGGCTCGACATTTCGAGAACCAAGCCTCTTACATCACTCAATAATAATATCGATCATTAACCCCCAGCAGGTGACCAACCTCAATTCAATCTTGTTTGACTAAGACTAAATCTATAGGCGTCTAGAAAGTTTAATGATGCTCTCTCTCTCTCTCTCTCTCTCTCCTCTCTCTCTCTCTACCACAAAATTGCAATCATCGACAAGTTTGAGCTCTGTTGATCAAAGGAAACACCGCGCCATTATGCCGTTTCAATTGGTCAAAAGCAGTCAGTGTTTATCTTACAACTTACACACACAGAATTGTTCCATTCTTAATCTACGACTCATTTTACCTAATATGCTGAACCTGGTCTGTCTTAATCCACACATGCAATTGTGCTGTCTCTGTCTGCTTGTTAGCACAGAAAACAAGGTTAATAAACAATAGATTTTTTAGGGGGAATTAGAGGTGAAGGGGAGTCGAGGGATATTTACCAGGTTCTTCAACCAGCACCTCTACAAATCCACGTAACTAGGCCGACACCGACAACATAAACTGCAACTAGACTCATTCATTCCTGGCTGCTGCTTAAACCGGTATGAATTGGCCTCAGGGGAGGCTGTATGGGATTAAGTGCCAGGGCGCAGTGTTAGAAGGGAATAATGGCGTAATAAAGAGGTCAAAGGTGCAGTTTAGGGGTCAGGGTGTGGTGTTAGAGGTCAGGAGTGCAGTGTTAAGAGTCAAGGTGCAGTAGGCCAAGAGCGCATGCATTAGGGTCTGGGTGTAGCTAGGGGTCTGGGTGTGGTGTTAAATTCTAGGTGCAGTGTTAGAATTCTGGAGCCATGAGTAGAGGTCAGTGCAGTGAGGGGTCAGGTTGTGACAGTGAGGTCTGGGTGTGGTGTTGCCCAGGTCAGGAGTGTGGTATTAGAAGTCAGGAGTGCGTTGGGGCAGGACCGTAGTATTAGGGGTCTGGGCGTGGGTGCAGTGCCAGGTGGTGGGTGGCTGCCGTAGGTTTGGGCCGCGGGGCGAAGCCCGCAGAAGTGGGTCACTCCCGCTGATGGCATCGATCCGGCGCCAGCAGCCTCCCCCAGTCTTGAGATGTTTCTGCGACCAGCGGGGATGGCGCAGGCCCTGGCGGTACCTCCCCTGCTGGCGTCGCCCGGCGAAGCTCATGGGGTCTCTTAAATACGGAGTACAAATCTTGGAGGCATCCGCGTCCGCCGTGACGGTGACGTAAGTGTTATTGCCATGAATAGCGCCTGAAGCTGACTTTCTTCAGACTTGGTAAGCTCCATCTTGTAGATTAAAGCATTTGGCATCTTTACCAAAGCCGGCCCAACGGCAGTTTATCCCCACACTAAGTTACGTTTTTACATAAGATGGGAAATAGTGCATGTAGCGAACATCAAGGTTTAACGGTGGTGAGAAAGGGCAGATTACGTAGCCAGTGGCGGCGATGGGGCACGGGAGATACTCAGGCCTCTCGCGCCAACCTCACAGGGTGCCATGACAACCACTGCGTAATTACCCCGCCATCACTGGCACAGGGGCGCTGTCGCTTCGAAGACATTGTTATGTGCTTTACATGGTTTCTAACATCACGGGTAGCCAAGCATGCAGAGGGTGGGGTGACGCTAACGGGTGGGTGAGGCACGATGACGCCGCTGGCTAACGCGTTTTCCATGAGGTCGTCGTGTTCAACCCGAATTTTAAGCTAAATGGCAGGTCTGGGGACACCGCAGTACGATACATAACGGCGGGTGGCGGGCGCAATTAACACAGTGACAGGGGATGGGCGGTGGCGATGGCATTACCGGCTGAGCGCTGTAACACCATGAGCCAAGAGCACAGTTATGCGAAGGGCGCCACCGCCACGTGGCGGGGCACGTGCGTCGCACCTGCACAGCGCGCAGCTAATTATCACACTGATCAATAGAAAGGCCCCGCTTCCCTAAAACTTACGCGCAGGCGAAATAGGTCACGCGTTGCGGTGAGGTACTGGTGGGGCTCTTCACTGGCGACAATGTTCTGTTAAGTAAAGAGCGCCAAACAACAGTGGATAAACTTGAAAAATCGATCCGAGGAAAAACAAATTCAAGATTTGGCGTAGATTGTTCTTAAAGCATCACCAGGGGCCAAGAGGTGGATAATGGCACTGCCTTGTGTCTAGGCCGAGCCCATCATAAGCCAAGTTTAGAGCTCGCGTGGCTGCGCTTTCGCCAGAAACAGTTTCTGAAAACTGGCAAACCTATTTTGCCAGCAGCCATCATATACGGCAACTTTAAATACCGGTGTAGGTCCACAACCTGACAACTGGCGTCACAAAGTCCTAGTAGGTCGACTCAGGGAAATACAGTGAACAAGCACGACTCGCGTTCCCCAGAAGCATGTTTGTGGTCATTATTCACAAGTAGGGTTTCCCGTCCATCACCGTCTCTTTTACTACATCAGTCCGCTCACAACTAGGGCAGGTATTTCAGCCTGCAAGGAATTTGTAAACAGCCAAAGGAATTTCTCACAGCAGGTATTAGAGGAATTGACAGCCAGACCCCTACACACCAGGTCACTGTCAGACGACCCTCCACACACACACCAGGTCACTCAAAGACGACACACACACACCAGGTCACTCAAAGACGACCCCCCCACACACACACTGGGTGCTCAAAGACGACTCCACGCACACACACCAGGTCGCACCGAGCGACCCCACACACACCGCCAGTGCTCCAAGGGCGGGCCTCACACACACGCAGGTGCATGCGGGCGACCCTCCACACACACACACCAGGTCGCTCAAGACAGCCCCCCACACGCCAGGTCACTGTCAGACGCCCCTACACCATGGCAATAACAAAGGAGACGACCAACCACATCCTTAACTGCCAAGCCTCAGGTCACTACATAGGTTACACATCACCACACCGCTATTAGTTACACATCCGCTACACCTGCAGTAGTTACACATCATCACACCTGCGGTGCATCTCACACCTGCAGTAGTTACACATGCCACTGCATTTGGTTTATCATCACATGCGTGGATTACGCATCGCACACGCACCGTTTGCATACTTACCTGCAGTAGTTACACATCACCACAACTGCAGTAGTTACGTAAATTATGAAGACCATTTTTTATCTTTTTTTTTTTCTAGATTGAATTATGAAGTGAGGTGGCAGCCATTAATTTTAGATATGGAGAGGGAGGGACACCCATCACAAGTGGGTTGAGTTTATGACGAAATGGACTACATCATGTGGCTGCTTTGCGGCACCTAACAGCATGGCATAACGCATCAGCGACACGTAGCCATAAAGAAACGTAAACATATACATTTTATCTGACAATGTTTTGCCTCTTTGCGAAGTTTGCGAATTAACGGAAGCAAACCGAACTTACGCACGCAAGGTACGAAATTGCAGGGTGCGGTGTGCCTCTGCTATGCATACATGGCAATTTTCTTCACTCATTGCGGCGCCGAGGCATGGAGTCATTTTATGGTGTACCGGGAATACAACCGGAAAATTAAAATAACGGCGATACGTTTGCCGCAGTGACAAACTTTGATGACGGGCCTATGATCTATACACGGTGAGTACTGCGGTGGCCAGGGTAATATACACGGTGGTAGGGTGGCGGGGAACTATACACGGATGATGGGGTGGCGGGGGTATTCTAAGTGTAGGTGACGGTGGGTGGCAGGGTGACCTATACGGTGGTAGGGTGGCGGGTGACTTCCACTGCGGTGGTGGGTGTGAGGGCGACCACTATATACACAGTGGTGGGTGGCGGGGTGACTATACAGGTATTGGGGTGGCCGAGGGCCAGGAGTGATCCTCTGGTGGGGCCCAGGAGTGATGCTGCAGTGGTAGGGTGTGGGATAGGGCTTGCCGGTGGGGTGGCTTGGGTGACCAGTATACACACTTTTGCCGAAACCATGCAGGAGCTTTCCCTCACTCACCCGAAACTCCACCTCTGGAAATAATAAGCCTTCACCCACATCATAGCAAATAACAACCACACTTGCATCCCTACCACCCAACACACTTACATCCACCAGCAATACCATGCCTCCCACCAGCATCACCAGCACTTGCCCATCCACAACATCACCAACCACCACCCGCCCATCCACGCGATACCCAGCTTTTTGCCCGCATCCCTGGCCCATTCACCCAGCCTTGCCCACATCCACCGCCATTCTCAACCACTCGCCCATCCACAAATCACCAACCACTCGCCCATACCAACCCCATCACCCAGAAAGCATGCTTGCATCTACCATCACCAGCCACTCGCCCTCATCCTACCGTCATAGCCACTCGCCCATCCCACCACCGTCTGGCCGCTCTTGCATCACCGCCATGCACCAGCCCGCCGCCCATCCACCACCGTCTGGCGCCACCAGCCGCCAGCGCTCGTTACTGTCACTTTTCAAAGTAGGTAGGAAAAAGTCAGACTCGAACTCCCCACTTGACGCGCCCCTCCACCCTCCCTGTTGCGTTACGTTTGGAATTTTAACAAGGTTTATGAACACGGCGTTGCGGTGGCGGGCGCATGCTTGTTAGGTGAGCCAATCAATGACCTCACCTCATGACCTCCCCGCACATTTGAGCTGCGGCCCTCCCCTGGCGTTTCTCCGGATGATGTCCTGGATTGACTCTCGGTGACCTCCTGGTGACCTCGCGACCACTAATTAGGCTCGCGTTTTCTTATTGCATTTCCACTTGATGACCTTCCTGAAGGCCAGCCTCTGCGCATCCTTATGGTTTATTACATTGATGGCGGCGACGTTGAAAATGATGGATGTTGAAGATTTTACCGTAGACAACGGCTGGTTTATTATGCACCTATACCCCTCCTGGGCGGCGGGACGAAATGGGCACGGCAGGGGCACGGGCAGAGGTGGTGATGGGCGCGATAGGTGCATCATCTCCTGAAAGCGCCGCTACCGGTAACCGGCGGCAGCCCACCGGGGATGATCTCACGCCTCGCCGCTGGTGGTGGTGAGAGATGAAGTGGTGACGAGAATCGCGGCAAAGCCAGGCCGACCAGGGGCCGTCGGAATATGATGCCGGTGTCGAGCGATGGTCGGTAGAAATTGTGGGCAATGATGTGAAAGGTAATGGAGCAAAAGATGGTGAGGGTGTGGAGCGATGATGTTAGTGGTGTAATAGTGGTAGGGTGGTAGTGAAGGTGTGAGCGGTGGTGGTGAGGTGTGGAGCGGTAGGCCGTGAGGACGTGGGCAGTGATGGTGGTGATGGTGTGGGCGGTGGTGAAACGTGTAATGGTGGTGGGAGTGGTGGCAGTATTTCGCGGAACCGTGATGCTGGAGTCTAACCAGTAATAGATGGAGTCAACTACGAAGAGATGAAGGCTGGCACAGTGTGTGTGCTAGCCATACGAAGTGATTAACCTTACGGTAAAGCTGGCGTTGACATACCAGATCCTGAGTGGTACTCTGCCTGGGTGGTGGGTATGCAGTACATTTAGGAGTTGTGTTGTGGCGGGTTGGGTGGGTGCAGGACAGAGGCAGCAACGGCTCATGAAACGGCACGCCTCGTCGCGATATCTTGTGTGCGTAGGCAATAGGGTGTCGGCCACAGTACAGGGGCCAGGGACTTTAGCAGATTGGCGAGTTCATAGTACTGGGGTCGGGGAGTGCTGGGTGTGGAGTTCATAGTACTGGGGTCAGGAGTGCTGGGTGTAGGTTCATAGTACTGGGGTCAGGGGTAGCGGTGGCGGGTTTATAGTACAGGGTTAGGGACCGCTGGGTGTAAAAATTGGCTAACAAGAAATTCACGCGAAAGACAACGTGGCAATTATATACTGACATTAGATCTTATGGTCGTCTTTGTCTCGAACTTTGTTACGTTTGGCGTCAAATTTCACAAACTCCTCGCTCGCTGATTGGGTGATCTATTCGTAAATTGTTGCGACAAAATGAAAAATGGAAAACAAATTGAATATTCTGCAGTAAACTAGAGGCGACACAAGTCAAGACCAACGAGACTTGTTCACACCATAGCGAAGTGAGTTAGTTTGGGTTATATTATACTACACTACACCCACTGTTAACGCTATTTCTAAACACAAGGTGAGAGATTAAACCGTTTTAGTAACACTTTTTGTCTTCGAACCAGTTCCGAAACGGCTGAAAAAAACACATCAAATAATATACAAAGGGAACCGGTAGAGAGCAACTGGCGGGTAAAATAGAGGAGATTTTTAAAGAGGGTTATTATCACAATTTGTTACCAAGGCTGCAGCTTTTCATCAAATCAGCACAATCATTATGTTGAACAGACTATATCTCGTACATATCAAACTTCTTAATTAACTCAAGTGTTTCTCATCATCTACAACATAATCAGAACGATACTCTGACATTTTTTTCATAAGTATTTACTGGCTGCTTTGGAGTCAAGGTTGATACAGTTTCTCGTGTATGTATCATCTCTACGACGACTGGCCAAACACTGATGGGAGACGGCAGAGGAAGGAGAGAGTCACCACCAAACACACGCCATACCTCCACCACATATATGAATAAGCACTGGCGAGACGGTGCTGCCTGAACAGAGTGGCGTGTCTAGGTATGTCTCGCCCCTCTGCTGGGGCTTGCGTCTTCCAGCTTATTAACATTCCCTTTGATGACGTAACCAGCGTCATACAAATTTACGAGCATTCGCCTGTGTAACCATATACTGCAGGTGAGGAAGACGGCAAAAACCACGCAGGTCAACAACTGTCTCAGGATTACTGGCATCAATGGCATCCTTCAACGGGGAATTTAGGTGGCATACATCTTCCTGCACTAAGATGTATGTGTGTGTGTGTGTGTGTGTGTGTGTGTTGCATGAACAAGGCGCTTTACTGCTCCTGGGTCGATAATAATAAGTGGTGCGGCCATGTTGCGCTATAACCAGTGTGTTACAGCAGACTGGCTGACACGAGTTATAAAGGGTCATCATTAAGGAAGGACAACCAGTGAGCGTGTGTGAAAGTGCTGGTAAAGATTACTGCTGGGCGAAGGCCTGGAAGTGACCTGGTGTCTCATTTTACTTACTAACTTCTTTCTTTGACTACTATGGCTCATAAAATTGTTTTCTTTAAATTGTTTTTATTGCATTTTACGTCTAGCTGACATATTATAATGACATTTATTTCAAGAACATCAAAGTGGTAGAATGGTGCCGTACACAAGTAAACGTTCACTTTGGTCGTGAAACCACCTGCTGCTGCTGCCAATGTTGCCTACGTTATGTATGTATATACCGGCGTCACAAGCTAACACTGGGTAGCGATAAGTTGTACTAAGCTGCGGTTCGGTGCGGGGCGTGGGTATACGAAGTTACGCACGGGCCTGGTGGGGACTGGAGGTAGCGCAACCGCCGGTTACACGACACATGTGGAAATCGGTGGCTGGAGGCGGCAGCTTCTAACACCTGTGCTGAGAGATCGTATCACGAGCTGGAACTGTTATCAAGTTTAATTAAAATAGAATAATCTCTACAGGAGGGAGGTGGTTGAGCCGGCGGAATGTCGTGCCTCGCTAATGGTCACGTTCTTTCTGCATTTTCATTCATCAAACAATCTGGTTTCATCAACTTTTTCTGTGTAGTTTTTCCGGCGAGACACGCCAGACAGAATCCGGCGTTTGTTGCATGAAACAAGAACAGTTTTATCTTGATATGTTAGAGTTTGCATTTCCTCTGGGGCGACAGGACGGGAACAGGAGGCTGCGTGCCTGGCGACGTACTTCGGTGATCCGCAAAAAGCACTGCATGGGCGGAGGGGGCGTACTGGTAACTCTTAGATTAAGAGAACCACCGAATCATTAGTTCGCCTCACCGGTACTAACAAAAGTATACGGCATTCTTTTTACTCATGAACTCTTAAAACAAATACAGTTCACAGAATAGTTATAAAACAAATAATGAGAATGTCATCGACGTTAATAATTCATAATTAAAACATTAAAATCTAAAGTAATTAGAGACTGAATCTGTCACCGACACATCTCTCACTCATGGCATCGGTACAGTGGGACGACTGGTCTTGCCCTAACCTCTCACCCCATGCCACTACCATGTCCAGGAATTACATTAAACAAACTACATAAATTCAGTATTACAATAACTGTCACAAGAAAATTTTAGCCGTGTTTGAAGTTTTGCAAAAAGTCGACAAGGCCAGCTGGCAGTCACCTTCAAGGCATCTTCATATGAGACAACATACTGTGTTTTGTGCGTGGTATTTTACTATTGCCTATATGGCGTAAATACCACCACACTTGCACTTACACACACTACACTGCCACACACATCTAGTTATTGTATGTGGCGGCTGTCCAACATACTTTATATTGTTGTAATTCGTAACCCATTCCCCAAACCCGCGCTTCTGTATATTTTTCAAACACAACAGCAAGCTCTTTCAATAAACAGATTAATTATTATTATTATTATTATTATACTACATACTACACCACACACTATGCACGCCCCAACTACGCGCAGACTCCTGTGTCACAAACATCGTCTGATCACCACCGATATTACTTTTAATGCAGGAGTTGATGCCATATATATGCCATATATATATACCATATGCCTGCCGCCTGCATATATGTGTGTGTGTGTGTGTGTGTGTGTGTGTATGATATGTAATGTGTGTGTGTATTGTTTTGCCCTGCCCGGCGGCCATCTCACCAGCCACCATCAAGCAATAATCTTCTCGGCACCAAGAAAATAAAAGACTCATTTTATTTCTCCAAGAGGGCAGTAAATAGTTCGAGGCGTATCGGCTTCTCATCAATGTGGAGGAAGGTGATCCTGGCGGCTCACCACTCCACCGCCAGTTTCCGGCGACGGCATCACGCCAGTGTCAGCGAGTAACGCAATACCAGTGTCAGCAATTGGCACCTCCACCTGCCAGTGCCAGCAGTAGCGCCTCCCCACCGCCAGTGTCAACAGTGGCACCTCCACCCACCAGTGTCAACAGTGGCACCTCCACCACCAGTGTCAACAGTGGCACTAACATGTCTCCGTCCTCACCACAGGCTGGGTGCAGGTGCCACCTGGCTGCTCCACTACTTCATGTTCTAATGTTCGTCTTGGGGAGCGCCACCAGCACCAGGTCTGACGACCTTTCCTGCTGCGGCGCCGCATTTGGCCCGCGCGCCGCGCACCTGTAACACGGTAATGGCGGGGCGTTCTCTTTGGAGCACCGTAATGGTTGTCAACAACGACTGTTTGCTGCCACGGCACCACGTGAGGGCATTTGCGGGTCCGATGCGACAGTGGGGTTACCATCTTGGGTGTGTACGAACAGGCTATCGCAGGACGGCGGTGGTGGTGCATGACAAAGAAGAGGCGTGGAAGGAATGTGGCAGCCCATCTGGGCTGACACACCGGTGACAACCTTTGTCTCCATTGTCTGGCCACAGTGCTTACCAGAACTCCTCTGCGGTATACTCAAGTCAAGCTGACTTTAATGGGCCCCTCCCTGCTTGGTGGGTGCACGCCAATTATCGCTTTAGCAGTACTCTTACTCCCTCCACTGATAGTTAATAATCACATCCCTTAACGGAACACCTAACATTAATAGCCTCCCCGGCACTAACGGGGAATTAATCGGAAGGGTGAGGGTGATCCCCCGACCGTGATCGACAAAGGAACATCGCTGTGTGAGCATGCACAGTACGGCGTCTCAGCAGTATCGTGCCTTCAAAAACTTTGCTTGCATTTAAGAAAACATACGGGCGCACTCCCAGTAAGCATAACATTGACTGGGTTTGGGGGTAACTGCTGCGCGAAATGCGGTTATATATTAAAAAATGTAACTCGTTAACCACGACGCGGTAACGTATTGCCACCTGGGGGCTACTTTGGGGTTACGCCAGGTAGTGTGGAGACGGTAGTTACTCCAGGACGGTATGCACAGTATTGCAGTAGTGCGGAGACGACTTTCACTATACTTCACCGATGCTTTGCAGTCTGCGGGGAATACTGCCACAGTTCAGGAAAAACCATCATAGAGAGGAACGCGCGATTACATTGCAGCTTGGCGGCAACGCGAAGGGCAAAGCGGCGGACCGCGCTGACGCCAGCACTGAGGGCACCGCCACCCACCAGTAAACACCTGACATGTTAAATCATTATTCATCCTCTTTAAAACAGATTTTACTGATGAATCGTCCAGCTATTAGGCCCTTGTCCTCGTCACCGTTTACACTTTACGAAGCTATCAGCCAACAGGTGGCCGCCCGTTCTTGTTTTTCTTGATATTTCAACATCTCTCGTTCAACATTCCTTCTTCTTTTACTCTATCTTATTCTTTCGTAATTCCATTTTCATCAATATTCTTACCCTTTTTTAGCAAAACAGCATTGAGTACAGGTTTGATTGTTAATGGCTGGCTTGGTCCTCAGTGACCGTGACGCGCGAGAGCAGCACACGAAACGCGTTTTACTGTATATATATCTGACATTGGACACACAGTTCAGTACAGGGATACCTGATAGTCCCCTTGTAAACTTTATTTTACATCTACCCGATCTCCGAGAACGTTCCCTGAATATAATTACACAAGGATTGCTCTGATTGGCCGAGACAAAGAACATGCTTATTGGCTGCCAAGACTAGAGCGTGCTCATGGGCTAAGATCAAGAAGGTGGGAATTAACTGAGCATTCATAAATGGATGAGTTTGGGGTTTTCCGTTTTTGTTGTGTGTGTATCGAAGTGTGGGTAAGGAGTGCAGGTTACCACATCAAGGGGTGAGGCCCAGGAGTCAACATCTTCCTCACCGCACCAATAACAATAAACGTGAGAGGTTATTCGAGCAACATTCTTACCAGACGACCCACCACTCAAGGGTCAAGTCTTTTACATTCTAACATGAGTGTGTGCGTGTATATTACCAGCACACTGTGCGTGTCGTTATAGTATACCTTAGTGTCACTGTATGGACGGAGGTTCTGCCACGTGTTACTTAGTGCTGTGTTGTAGAGGAGGGGAGGAGGAGGACTGGGTCCTCCACGTGCACCCAGCACCCAGGCATGGATGCGAGTTACCCATTTTATTGGCTGTACCATTATAGTCGTCGTAAAAAGTGCTTAGCCACTCACAATACAACCATGGCAAACTCAGATAAGCTGGTCACAGTCCGCTCTGGGAGTACATTACTTGAGGGCTTCAGGCCGCAGCCCCGGCCTGGTGGTGACAGTCGTCCCTCACACAACATAAGTTTACAACGGTACATAAAATTTGTGACAAATGTTCTGGACGTCCGGCGATTTGTTCGGTTTAGTATTCAAATTACCGGGATTCTGATGAACACAGGAGGTAAGCGACGCGCACCTCCCGATGCCTTCACACTCACGTAAAGGGAAGAAAATTACATACTGTACTACGTCGGTATATACAGTACGTGTCGTGTCGTGTCCTGTTGTTTAATCAAAGAAGCAGAAAACATACAACACTGAAGACGGCGTTAGTTATATAGGGAAGGGAATCACCACCAGGAATGTAAATAGCTCATATTAGTCCCGAGAGAGGCTCAGCTGGTCGTCTTTATCACCAAAACATCATCTTTTGTTTCAACAGTTTGAGATGCCAGTCATTCTGAGTCACAGCGACGCTATATAGCACACATTCTTCTTGAACACAATACGTAAACTAGTCTTTCGTTCTTACAGAGCAAGAACATAAAGCTGCGTCTGAAGAAGCAGAGACACTTGGACTCCTGCTGGGAATATGGCTGAGGCGAGGAAGTATCGTGTGCCAGCCTGACGGGGACCACCAGCCTAATATAGTCAGTGAGGATTAGACCAAGTTAAGCAGTGTATCCATAATAAAGTCTTTCCTGGTGAGCTGGTGATGGTAGTCTCCTGCGAGTGACTACTGTAAAACTCCACAGTAATCTTACAGTCTTATACAATGATCTATCATAAGTTAATACATAAATAATCAACTCATATAGCATAAGGACTTTTATTCGTATTTATCACTCGACATGCGGTTCTCGTGATGTTATTAACCCAACAACACGGTACTGCAAGCATGTTGGCTCATCCAATACCAAATATTTAATTCATATAATGGTACAGAGGCTTGAAAACACGCCTGCCTCCAGAACCCAGGGCGGGTGGGCGTGTTAGCATCAGAGATAATGGTACAGAGAGGTGGTGCCCAAACCCACACCGAGACCCTTCACATTCTGCCCACGTACAGTACACTACACCTAACTGTCGTGAATGTTGGCGGGGGAAATAAATATGGCGTTAAATCACACTAAAACAAGATTACATAATGAATACCGCCATATCTTTAAATTTTAAGTAGAAAACAAAGAAAAATATGTTGTATGGACAAATAAGGGAGTTTGAATTTATGTATAAAAAAATGCCGGTAAAATGAAGCTCTACATCCGGTGATTGACAAGACCATATCCCGGTGGTTTACTGTCATATTCTTACACAACATAATGCCGAGACAAAGAATTGTTAGCCAAACATACACCTGAGTGTCCATTCAAATGAAAAAAAAACTTGACATCTGAGTAATAAACGAAAAAACGACACAGATGCCAACAAACGACTCGAGAAAGTTTACAAAGGGGAAAGTCAGGAGGAAGGCAAACGTGTGTGTCTACGTGGCCACCTCCGCCATATAAGATCACACTCTCACCTTGCCCACCCCCCTCCTTAATCTCCCAACTCCTACCCCTCCTCTTGCTGACCACCTTCTCATTTTCTCTCATTCATTATTCTCGGAACGAACAACATCCCCAATCAAATTCACACAGCATGACGTCGACATTTCTGGATGTGTGTATTATATCAGAGGGTCTCAGGGATTTCATATTTGTGTACAGGAGGTCGCGTGCTAGCCCAGACGTTGCGGCAAATTTATTAAAACAATCTAACATTACACTTTTCTTGAGGAATATTACTACTAAACAATAAACAAACAAAATAATGTACTAGTTTCAGTCTCCGGATGTTTGCCTGCGAGATATGTAGCTTACTTACACACACACACACACACACACACACACACACACACACACACGCAGGCTTGATTATGGCCAAGATTGTTTACAAATTTATCTTTCAGTTTAATGACAATACGACGATATGCAAAGAAACAAATGAACGACGTTAACAGAGGATTTATTTGTAATAGGGAACCGGTTATACGCCGTTTGTGCACTTAAACGCTCAGGTGGTACGGTACCCACGTCAGGTAATTAAAATACCCACGTCAGATAATTAAAACACCCATGCCAGGTCATTAAAACACCCACGTCAGGTAATTAAAACACCCACGTTAGGTAATTAAAACACCACGCCAGGTCATTAAAACACCCACGCCAGGTCATTAAAACACCCACGCCAGGTCATTAAAACACCCACGTCAGGTCATTAAAACCCACGTCAAATAATTAAAAACCCACGTCAGATAACCAAACACCCATGCCTGGTCATACCCACGTCAGGTAATTAAAACACCGTAGGTAATTAAAACCCACGTCAGTAAAAACACCCACGTCAGATAATTAAACACCCACGTCAGTATCAAACACCATGCCAGGTCATTAAAACACCCGTCAGGTAATTAAACACCCACGTCAGGTAATTAAAACACCCACGTCAGGTAATTAAAACACCACGTCGGATAATTAAAACCCCACGTCAGGTAATTAAAACACCCCACGTCAGGTAATTAAAACACCACGTCAGATAATTAAAACACGTGGGGTAATTAAAACACCCACGTCAGGTAATTAAAACACACGTCAGATAATTTAAAACACACCCACGTCAGGTCATTAAAACACCCATGCCAGGTCATTAAAACACCCACGTCAGGTAATTAAAACACCCACGCCAGGTCATTAAAACACCCACGTCAGGTAATTAATACACCCACGTCAGGTCATTAAAACACCCACGTCAGGTCATTAAAACACCCACGTCAGGTAATTAAAACACCCATGCCAGGTCATTAAAACACCCACGTCAGGTAATTAAAACACCCATGCCAGGTCATTAAAATCAATTCACGTCAGGTCATTAAAACACCCACGTCAGGTAATTAAAACACCCATGCCAGGTCATTAAAACACCCACGTCAGGTAATTAAAACACTCACGTCAGGTAATCAAAACACCCATGCCAGGTCATTAAAACACCCACGTCAGGTAATTAAAACACCCACGTCAGGTAATTAAAACACCCATGCCAGGTCATTAAAACACCCACGTCAGATAATTAAAACACCCACGTCAGGTAATTAAAACACCCACGTCAGGTAATTAAAATACCCACGTCAGGTAATTAAAACACCCACGCCAGGTCATTAAAACACCCACGTCAGGTAAATAAAACACCCACATCAGGTAATGAATTGTTGACGGCCAACAACCATCAGATGCATATTGTCACGACCACGTTACCAAGCAATTGTCGACTCTATGTGACTATAACCAACACTACGGCACACACACACTGGGCCGCCGCCACCACACAAACTCATCCGTCACAGTATAATGAAATTGTCACAGTAACACAAGTCGTAGCAAAAACAAGAAGGAAGCGTCTGACGTCACTTCTGTACCGTCTGACGTCACTTCTGTAGTGTCTGACGTCACTTCTGTAGCGTCTGACGTTACTTCTGTAGTTAACAAGCAAGAATGAGGAGAGGTTCATACACCATCCTGATCACCGCTCACCTCCCTCCCTTACCGCTCACCACCCTCCCTCCCTTACCGCTCACCAACCTCCTCCTCACTGCTCACCTCCCTCCTCACCGCTCACCCCCCTCACCGCTCACTACCTCCCTCACGCTCACTACCTCCTCACCGCTCACTACCCTCCCTCACCGCTCACCCTCCGTCCTGTAAACAAATGACCCGACGCTGTAACTCACACACAAGACGAGGAATCTGTCCACTCAGTTACCAGGGAAGGAAACGTGCAGTAAGTTATCCCCCACACACACACACGAGTTTTACCCAACTTGTATAAGATATTACTTATTATTTATTACTCCCAATTGCACTTCTTCGTGTAATGACGGGGTGAACTGAGTAAGATGACCACTAATTTGACGTTACGGGTGGTTCCTTGAGCAGCGTGAGAGAGAAGGCGACACACACAGAGCTTCACTATGGCGGGTGAGTTATAATGCCATAAATAGTAAGTATTAGATTACTGAGTCAACATAAAACTAGACCACTGGAGCCCAAGACGCCTCACTCCTCCATAATCCATCATATTGTCAAAGATAAGAGTTATTAGGCAAGATATTTTATCGCCACTTCATGCTTTTTTCCCCCTACGTATTATATAGTGGTCCCCCACACACACCCCACACACCTAGCTGTACACGGTGTTATCCTGAGGGGATTCCACAACAACTCGACATATCTGGTTAACCTAAGGTCGCTTCCCACACGTCTGCATCACTTACTCTATAACAAACACAGCTGGTGTCTACATATTAACAAAAACAGTTTATAGACTTAAAGGAAACACCCGATATCAATACTCTAGATACATAATTATAACAGATTCCAAGACTAGAACGAAAGACTAAGACTATGGCGTGTAGGGGGTCGTAGGGAAGGATTTTCAAGAGGTAAAATAATACCTTTAAATTAACTCTCTAATTCTTGTATTTTAGTCTTCTCTTTATACGATGGAGATCTTCACACCAAAAATGTTTCTCCTAGACACCAAAGTTCAAGATGTTCAAAGTTCATTAATCTTCAGTAATTCCCGGACTAATTAAGCGCACTAAAAGCTCTTACTTGGCCTCTTAACATCAGCTGACCCGCCATGGGATTATTTTTATTAGGCAAGTTTTGTCAGCAGCGTAAGCGAGCAATGGTGAGAGGCCGGGGAGCTGTGGGGGCGTGAAAGGGCCATCCCACATCACGGAAGAGGAGAGAGAGAGAGAGAGAGAGAGAGAGAGAGGAAGGGAATGAAGGGAGGTAAAGAAAGAGGAATGAATGAAGAGTTAACATAGGGAGGAAGGGCCTACAGTAATAAGAGGTAGAAGAGAAGGGGAGGGGAGGTGTGCTAACTATAACAAGTCTACTTTACTGACGAAACTTTATGAATAAATATTACACACACAAAAAAATGTCAGCAAACCACATTCTCAGCAGAGCAACACAACTGCATTTTTCACTAGAACGAGAACTCTAACAATGACGTGAATGATTATTTTGGTTAATTACTCCTATAAATTGAGGCTAAGAAAGAAGGCTCCTGTAATTTGGTCGTCTGACTCGTGAGACAGAAATTCACAGTCATCTCTGCTGAACACACACACACACACACACACACACACACACTACATCCTTGACCACCGAAGGGTCAAGACGTACCTGGCGCTCCTCTCGGAGCAGCCAGGTCAACTGTTAAGTTGGCCCATACCAACCCCCTCCCCTGAACCCTCCTCCCCACCGGAATATCAACAAGTTCTCGCCAGAAGTTACAATTTCATTTAGGAAAGGAACGGAACCAGTGTTAAACAGAGGTGAACAGTGGTGAACAGTGCTTAAGTCAGTGAGAACAACTCAACAGTAACAGTCGTACCCAAGTTAACCTTCACACAGTGAGGTCCCAGGTACCCAGTGATAACGGCCCGCGAGACCCAACAACAACCACCGATGTGTTAATCCGTCTACGATAGGAAGGCCTGGGACCAAACCTCACTCATATAACACCATCTGTGAGGGAATTACCACAGCACATGTCCCTCATAACACCATATGTGAGGGAATTACTACACCACGTCAAGTCCCTCATCACACCATCTGTGAGGGAATTACTACACCACGTCAGGCCCCTCATAACACCATCTGTGAGGGAAATACTACACCACGTGATGCCCCTCATAACACCATCTGTGAGGGAATTACTACACCACGTGAGGCCCCTCATAACACCATCTGCGAGGGAATTACTACACCACGCCAGGTCCCTCATAACACCATCTGAGGGAACTACTACACCACGTGAGTTCCTCCTAACACCATCTGGGAGGGAGTTACTACACTACGAGTTTGCTGTTCAACACCTACATTAATCTGTATGTTCACTGTATGTTCCTTTACCTTTCTCTAATGAAGGCTTTTGTTAAACTACCAATGTATGTAATAAGTCATTTATGTCCAATGTATATTTTCAGCCTTCGGGCTGCAGAATTTTTTCAATAAACCGTTAATTATTATTTTATTATTATTACACACACACACACACACCATCTGGTTAACAGGAACAACTCCAACGAATGAGACTCGACAAATATTAATAACATGTTCACTGTCTAACTTTGGTACTGACCTGACCACATTTGATGGTCCGGCCGTGGTTATCGATATCACATCACCCTGACACGCAGACTAAATCCGTCCCATCGTCTTGACGGAGTGAACACATCGCAGGACTCTGTTACTGATACTCGAACACTATCTGCCGTTAAAATAATTTATACCTTGGACATTTACGTGAGTCACTCAGAGGCAGCCCACTTCCTCCTTCCTCTGTTCCGTGGAGTTCAACCTTCCCACACTCCCCCTCCTTCCGGGCACACTGTAATCCTCCTCCGGGACACTTCACTCACTCTCTTCCACTACTGGACGCTTCATCCACCTATTCAAATATCCACCATCCACCCAACTCTACCCCTCTTCCTCAAACACTTCATTCACGCTTCTCTCTACTTTATTCTCTTGTTGTCCCTCTCCTCCTCCCCGACCCACTCCAGTAAGCCACTTGAGGTGGTCACCAACTGCTGCCTGGTGGCCCCTCACTGTGGCCCATCTCGACCCGATATTCTAAAAGCTTTACTCCCCAGTGATGGCTGGCCTCCTCCCCACACACATACTGTACACATACGCACACACAAGTGTTCCCTGCTCACTCCTCCTCTGATTTGTCTTCTTCTGACAGCATTAACACTGCCACCCACCGACCACCACTCTGCCACCGATCCACCACTGACCATCACCTTGCAACCAACCACCACCAACCTGCCACCAGGCAACATTACCCTGCCCTCCAACCACCAAGTCACCATCACCCTGCCACCCACCACCAGGGTCAGCCAGGGACCAGGGCCATAATCTTCTCAGCGGGGGCCGCCCAGCCGGACCATTTCGCCACATCTTGATTCCGAGACGTCTTTTTCAGCAGATTACGGAGGAGCTCTTCAGGTTTCACAATAATCTGCGCATTATATCATTGTGGCGTCGCTGGTCACGTTAAACAAGGCATAAAGTGGCACTTATTGACCACCTCAGCCTCTGTCAAGGTCCAGGATCTACAATAATTAGTAAACAAAGAAGAGTAAAATATAACCAACAGCTGACTCAAGCTCTTGGACGACCCGCATAACGTAAATCGCGTCCCACAAACCACCCACTGTGTTGGGTGGCTGTCCGCTGGTCACTACAACCACTACTGACTGATACAACCCAGTGTAACTCATCATTATTAGACGGAAACAACCCTCTTAACCGAACTACTGACCATCTAACACCCTCTTAACCGAACTACCGACCATCTAACACCCTCTTAACCGAACTACTGACCATCTAACACCCTCTTAACCGAACTACTGACCATCTAACACACTCTTAACCGAACTACTGACCAGCTAACACACTCTTAACCGAACTACTGACCATCTAACACCCTCTTAACCGAACTACTGACCATCTAACACCCTCTTAACCGAACTACTGACCATCTAACACCCTCTTAACCGAACTACTGACCATCTAACACACTCTTAACCGAATTACTGACCAGCTAACACACTCTTAACCGAACTACTGACCATCTAACACCCTCTTAACCGAACTACTGACCATCTAACACCCTCTTAACCGAACTACTGACCAGCTAACAACTCTCAACCACACCGCTGATCAATTGGTTGGCTCACCGTTTCCCACTTCAGCAAAATAAACGACATGATGAAACTAACTCAACAAAATACGTTGCCAACGAAGACTGACACCCGCCGAGGCCGTGTGTGTGTGTATTGAGGATCACTGGTGTATGGGACAGTCAGTTGGCCGCGGCTGTGACTCGTCAACCTGGCGGCGGCGGGACTGGTGGGCGTGGGGAGGCTGCCGGAACTGATGGGCGTGGGGGGGCTGCCTCACACCAACACGCCTGGTTCAAGTTACATCACATGTTTTCTTAATTTGTCGGTTTTAGAAGCCAATTAAGTGTTTTATAATTATGTATAAGACAACATCAAGTGTAATATTGTTTTTGGTCTTCAGTAATGGTGAACACAGTGGCTTAATATGGAACTACCTGATGCTGCAGTGCTCTCTCCTCCCTCACCTTCTGTGTTATATACTAAAATTCAATAGATTCTCCCCAAATATTTATATATAAAAGTAATATTTTATTTGCATTCACCTTACAGTACAGTAGACCAAAGCCCAACTTGATATGGTAGTAACCAGCAATGTTTCATGACGTCACTGATAAAAATGCTTATTACTTGAAACTATACGAGTACATCAACCACTGTTACCCTCACTGCCACATGTTCTACACAATAAACATACACAGCCCATTAATGTATACCTGGCGGACTGATACACTGATTGTTAGATGGTCCAGTGTGTGCAACTAACCCTGCCTTGTTTGTCTGTACTCCAGCCTTTCCTGCGTCGCCTACCGGCCTGACCAACCACCTACTTCCTCGCCTACAACACCCATCGCCTGGCAGACCAAAAGTGTCCTAAGACGTGAGGTGAGTGCCACAGGTCATGTGAGCCACCACCTGCTGTGCCCTTTATGGATCAACAGCCGCTGTCTCCACTGTTTACTGGCACAAGTAACAGCTAGTTAATAACTCTTCCACTCAAAAAACCCTTCAGACGCTTCCTAAGAATGTGTGTAGTTCCACTTTATTATAAACTTCACGCGATATCCTCTACAAACCGCAATTACTTCACCCAGTCCTCAGCCTGACATATTACTGTGTGTATTAAGAGACCATCAAACACTGAACAGAAAATATTAATAAATTTACGTTACAGTATTTACATCTTTCCCGCCCTTCTGTTGGTAGAACTGTGAAGCCACAAGTTGGTCACACCACAGCAAAATTATCAAGACTAAAAGTCTTGTATCGTGAAAGTTCACTTCCTGTTCACACACTAAAATAGACAGTAAGTTCACTCGATAAAAGATAGACGCTTAATGTGTTGTTAAACTTTAATAACTATAATTACTGGTTATACTTGGCGAAGTACTTCTTGAAATATGATTACAAATGACATTCCTCTGCCAACGAGTGTCATGTGACACGGGTCGAGGAGAAGGTCACCTCTTCGATCTGTGGTGGAAGTTGGCGACCAAACAAACACTGGGTGAGTGTAGAGTCAGCCGCCCTGCAAACACCATTAGGCATTGTCAATGTTCCCCCCAAATACCGACCTCTCATATTATATGGTCAAGCCCCCCCCCCCCGCATGTCATCACATCCCTCAGTGTCATATGTCGTCCAGATGTAGATAGAAAAACCCTGATACAAAACACCTGGTGACCTAGATGTAATTTGAACCAAATTGTTTCTTATCTTTAATAAAAAAGGTTTCCCTCAGTCTGTAAAACTTTGCCTCGTCAGTTTTTTGTACACCTATTTGGCTGTGGCCAATAACGTCTGCCTGCTTTTTCTTACCTGAATGAAGATTATATGTAATCAGAACTGTCACAACTTTGAGCTAGCATGTCCTTATTCAAGAGCTTTATTACCACCTTAATACAGGGTGTTGATTATAGTGGTGTTGTGCTAACTGGATGATTATCCGCACACACACCACTGCCAGGCGGAAAACTTCCACTATTACAGTGAGCCTTTCCTCCACACCTAGGACAGGAATTCTCTCTTAAAAAGGCTATTGGAGGTTATAAAGATGGAAGTTTCATGTTAACGTTGGTGACGCCGTTATATTTGTTGTCAGTGATGGCACAGACGTGAGGTCTTGGTCCTCTAGGGAACACTACTGCTCACACCAGAACTATATTTGGCGCCAATGTTTCCATGTAGCTGCGACGCACAGTACAGTAAGCGGCTCTTGGTCGTAAGTTTATCATACAGCACTTAACTAGTCACCACCATAACAGACTCAAAGTAAAGTTGTATCCTTACTCTAACTCCAGACTCGTGTTTGACACAGCTCAAGAACTCCGTGTCTCCCAGTGAGGGTACACAAATGACTGTCGTATCTCCTAAATGGTAATATTTACCCAATATCTCAGAGAAAATAATTTCCATTTTCCAAAATAACATAATTGAGCATCAGCAGTGCCACGACCTCACGTCACCCCACCAATAATATACTAAAGTGTTTTCTTTCGTCAGCAAATTTTAAAATAACAGTTTGAAAAGGTATTCAGATACAATATGTCTTATACTTAGTGCGAGATATTTAAGGCGGTCTTCTGTACACCAGAGACAAAAGTCAGGGTCACTAGTTGTTAAGTTTCTTAAAAACTGAGGCAGCGGCGAGCATTTGCTTGACTATAATATATGGTAAGTTTCCTTTACACTTATGAGAAATAAAGAAGTCTACTGCCTGAGGTAGTGATGAGGGCAGCTGGGTGTTCTACTGGCGAAGGAATTAGAGAAGTGAATGAGCGGCAGGTGCTGTGGCGAGACCCACTTCCCCCCACCCACTGTTGACTCAGGCGCCACCACTAGGGTCGGTACCCTCACACTTCACTACCCCGGGATGAGATTTATCTTTCCAAGTGTATTATACAGTTCGTGAACGTCGGTTATGGGCAACTATTAGAATACCTTCCTGTGTGTAGACGAGAGGCAGTAGTCATCATCTGCGGTACTGTTTCTCGCCAATTTTCAATGTTCAACCTTGACGCATCGGCTGGATGATATTTTAAAACGTGTATTAAATACCACCATGTTTATATTCTATTCACCCCCCCCCCACAAAATAAATAAATGCTTGGTAAAGAAACACAAACAGAGGACAGTACAAGGGTGAGGTAAGCCTGTACATGTTCCTCCATCCGCTCCTACACTCCCTTACGCCTCCTTCCCATCCTCTTCCCTCTCCCTCCCTCAACATAATCAGAGACCCTTGAGTTTCTGGCAAAGAGCCAGCAGCAGTAAGTGACTGATATCATAAGAGGGGAGGGAGGGGAGGAGACGAAAGGCAGGAAGACAAGAGTGGGAGAGAAGAACACAATAAAGAAACAAATCCACATAAAATGAAGACTAAGATAAAATAAAGCGTAAAGAACAAGTTAGGACGATGACTGGACTGGTAGTGAAGCAAGATTAGGCCTCGGGCAAGTCTCGCTGCTCCTTGATAAGATAGTGAGAGCGTGTTATCAGTAAGTCACATACATACACACACGAGGTCTTAACACACCTCTCACACCCTACAAACCAGACTTGTTTAATGTAAACTATATTTCTATTATTGCTTTTGAATAAAAAAACCGCCAACTTGTGCAATGAACTGAATGTCTCCCAACCATACAGTGTGAAGACGCGAACACCTGCCTGGAACATTAACGAGACAAACACTTATCCAGAGTGTGGAGTAAAATAAAGTTACAATAAATATAAATAAAGTTATAAAAACTACTGATAAACATCATAATAATACATAGTAATGTTTATTAGCTGAAGAAAGGCGAGGCAACAACGGGAAGACGTCGACCCTCCCTCATCACCGATAAAATGGCCTCACAGATAAACAATGAAAGAGCTTATCTCCTTAAGTTATGCTGTTAGATAAAAAGACGGCATTCAAAGGGCGCTTGGAGTGATGCCTGTCTGGGAAAGTCCCTGTCCCCGACAACAACTGCGTCTGCCTATTGTCTTAGTACTGATAACACACTAATCAAAAAAAATATTGTGCCGATTATCTTTAGAATTATGAAACTACGAGTATGTCGATAATCATCCTAATCTGTACCTTACTCTAGCTGTTCGACTGTTGTACGTGGGACGACCTATCCTCCCAACCCAGGTTCTCCCTAACCCTCAAATTCCAGTGTAAAGTCAACGCTTACCCCTCGAACACGTTAGCACGAATCTTTAAAAATATATTTACTTTATGTTCCTAAAACCTATCCATATTAACGTGTTCGGGGGTAAGCGTTGACTTTACACCTTGGCTGATCACTGATTAATTACCTGGTTTGTGTGTTTCAGGAGGTGGGGGAGGGATGGACCTAGGCCGCCAGTCTATGCGAGAACAAAAATGTGCCCGAATCCGCCATTTTGAACCTAATAAAAGTTGGAGTGAGGAGCGTCGGTGTAAGCGATTATCTCATATATCATGTCAAGTGTAAATGACGCGTTTTATAAAAGATTAACACATTGATGCTGTATGCGGGTTACGTCTATAAGCAGCACCCCCCTCCCCCCCTAGTGAACTATTATTGCTAATAATAATGTTATAATTTTGTCTGGACCATGACTGTGAGGCCTCTTGTCACGAAGGACGGTGGTACTCACTTAACTGGATCCAAGTGAAGGTACTTCATTCAGACTTACCTGAAAAAAAGAAGAAAATGAGTTAAACAATTTAGTTAACAATATTCATTCACACACTATATATAAACTATATGCATACAGACCGGTAACACAATGGCGGTATAGGGGAAACGATGACAATAAACAACTGCAACACGTCCCTCACCACCAGTAATGAACTATGTCACAATAAGGACAGGGAACTTTGCTACAGAGGTTAGTCCTTTTGAGACAAGTGTTTTTAGTTGTTGGAGTACAGGGTTCAGCCAGGCCACACTTCCCTGTGCACGTCTGCCACCTATCGGGAGTTTTGTACGTGGTGAGGGGGACAAGATAGTGTGTTCGTTGTGTTTATTCTTGCATCACCATACCGGTACTTGCGGAAACAATTATTTGGAGGATATAATTATTTAATTCTGAGAAAATATCATCATTAACATCATTATTATTACTCCAAGTAACAATATCTGGGAGCGTAAAATGGTCGTCGCCACGGTTTACATATTTAGTCTAATTTTGTTTACGGGGTGACTAAGATGTAGAGGAAGTGGGTATGATGACCACACGATCAACGGGAGTCCTTACACATGTGGTGAGGGAAGAGTCTCACCAGCACCGCCCCTAACACGTGTCCCCATTATGTGTGATTCCCGTGTCCGGCCTCCAACGACCCAGCTGCTTGCACGTCTCACCCTGCACCACACCATCTACATCCACTGCACCACAACCCACCCCTGCACCACACCCACCCTGCCCCCACACCCTGCATCACACCCCCCACACCCTGCACCCCACACACCCTGCATCACACCCACCCACCCCCTGCACCACACCACCCACACCATTTTAATAACGTAGCGTTAAACAAGGAATTGACGAGTCATGGTCCGTATCAAACACACACACACACACACTACGAAACAGGATTTGAGTTGAAGCAAATATTTGTTCCACTTGTGACTCAGTTTCCGGGTTGAGGGTGTAAGAGGTTTCCTTATCCTCCTCCCCCCCTCTCTCTCTCTACCCTAAGATAAGGCCGGTATAGTTCAAGCCCTCTTATCAAGAACAAGAGCTTTCCCACAGGTAAGGGGCGTGTGATTCAACAAGTGCCCGGCAGGTGTACAAGAGGTAAGTCCACAAAAGACACACCTGAAGCACACTGTTGCCACAAGCAGAGACAACCTTTCATACTCTCTCTTTCTCCATCAACACCGCCAATAAATAAACTAAGGAATGATGGGAGATTAACAGGATACACTCTGAGGTCAAATAAAGCCTCATTTGAAACCAATTGTCCAAAATTTTATTAATTCGTGTGTCACTGTGGAGGCAACAGGAGGGAGGGGTAAGTCGCATGGAGTGTAGTGATAACGTTATCGCGGGTCAAGAGTGGGTTAGAGACACCAAGGTCCTCCTTCCCCCACCTTCAGGTTCCGCGCCCCTCAGACCCAAACCATTATTTCCCACTCACTCACCTTCTTTTAATTAAACTTAAGTTAAGTCTATCCTCAGGTATAATAAGTACAGAAGTCTTCTCCTTCACTGCACCTTAATAAAGTATCAATGAAATAAAGTTGTAGATGAAAGAAATGTTTATTACAATTTATTTTGAGTTACGATAGAGACGCCGGTTCCCGAACCTCCTCTGCACGGAATAACTGACACATCTAACACAAGAGTCCGTCAGCTGTTACACCATTAATAGCCATGATCCGTTCCTCAGTTATTATTCCGTGTGTAGATGATTCCTGTACGAGGATGGTCTGGCAGGCGTGGAGAGGTGGAGGTAACCACAGCCCTAGTGGTCTATCTCACCCACCACTTGATCATCCGTGGCAAGTTATGAATGGCCAGATAACAATGATAAACCCAGAGATAACATCACATTACCAGCGGCCATCATGTATCACCCCAGCGTAACCATTACAGGTGTAGAGGAACAACCACTAAAGCACAACAAACCATCAATATTGACCACGTTACTTAACCCACAGCTCCTTGTTACTTACAACGGGGTGATGTTACACACCCCGCCGCCCTGCACCCCCCCCCCCACACCCTGCACCACCCCACCGCCCCGCACCACACATCACCCCCACACTGACTACTACTACGGTACTACTTATACTACTACTATTTCTTCCCACAGAGTCTAGCCACAGAAGTAAGTATCCTCGCCTGGTTCGGTCGGCATTAATCAGAACCAGACTGGGACGTGGGTGAGGGAGGCTGTAGGAGCAACTGAGGGAGAATGGGAAGACTAAGAAAGGGGGAAGAGAGTGAGGGGGAGGAGGGAGGGGGAGGAGGGAGGGGGAGGGTGAAGCAGGAAGGGGAGTGAAAGAAGGGAACGTGAAAGGAGGGGGTGAGACTGAAGGAGGAGGGGGAAGACTAGCGGAGGTGGGGGAGATTAGAAGATGTGGGGGGATACTGGAGGAGGTGGGGGAGACTAGTGGAGGTGGGGAAGATTGGAAGAGGTGGGGGAGGAGGGAGACTAGAGGAGTATTCAAGAGGTCGGTAGAAAGAGGTATTAGCTGCAGCGCTGCCAACACCACAACACCACTATGTCCATCGTTGCCAACACTCCCTAACACAACCTCCTACAGGACACACCATCTTAACTACTCCCGAGTTCACAAGTGTCTTCAGTACCACACCAAATGCGTCTTGTGCTGCCTCCCACGACGACGCCAGATTGACTGTGTTGTCTGCTGTTCTTGACCAAAATATACAAAGAAGGGGACAATCGTGAAGCAATAGTCTACAGCACTCCAGTCACGTTGGTATATATCTTTTGTTGTTCGCTCTGTATCTGGCTAAATAACGTTTCCATTTCAATAATCTAGCTTCATCGGTCCCGCCATTCCAGCCTCTTGCAGCACCAGTGAGAAGAGAGGAGTCCCTTCCACTACTCCGTATCTTCCTAAGACCAAGTTCTCAACAGTAGACAAAGGTAATCCCCCTGAGTACGATGACTTTACCCCTTGAGTACAATGGCAATCCTCATAGAACAATTCCATCATATTCAAAGGGTTAAAATATTGTACTCAAGGAACTAAGTAATTCTTCTCAAGAGGTTCAGTAATCTTACTAAAGTGGGATCTTGCAGTGTACTTCATGGGGGTTGGCATCTTACCGAACAGCATCTACAGCGAAAAATGAATCGTTAAATATTTGGAAAACTTGCAATTTCTTTCTCGGGCGAGTTGTGTAAAGACCAATGTTCCCGAAACACATCCTGGGTGTAGGCTTTGTGAGTGTTGGTTTGGTTAAGGAAAGTGTGCTGGAGATGAGGTGAGTGGTGGTGACGGCGAGAGGAGACGAAGGATGAGGGAGAGGAAGGGTGGGGGAAACGGAGGGTGAGGGAGACGAAGGGTGGGGGAAACGGAGGGTGAGGGGGCAGTGCAGAAATGGAGGATGGGGAGACGAAGGTGCAGAAATGGAGGGTGAGGGAGACGAAAGGGTGAGGGGACACAGACAGTGGAAGGAGACAGAAGGGTGAGGAGACGAAGGTGGGGGAGATGAAGGGTAGAAACGGAGGGTAGAGGAGACGAAGGGTGGGGAGACGAAGGGTGGGGAGACGAAGGTGGGGAAACGGAGGGTGAGGAGACGAGGGTGGGGGAAGCAGGTGAGGAGACGAAGGTGAGGGGAAACGGACGGTGAGGAGACGAAGGGTGTGAGGAGACAGAAGGGGTGGGGGGAGACAGAAAGGTGGAAACGGAGGGTGAGGACGACGAAGGGTAGGGAATCGGAGGGTGAGGGAGACGAAGGGTGGGGAGACGAAAGGTGGGAAACGGAGATTGGGGGGAAACGGAGGGTGAGGGAGACGAAAGGGTGGGGGAAACGGAGGGTGAGGGCGACGATGAGGGTAGGGAATCGGAGGGTGAGGGATGGGTGGGGGAGACGAAGGTGGGGAAACGGAGATTGGGGGAAACGGAGGGTGGAAACGGAGGGTGGGGGAAACGGAGGGTGAGGAGACAGAAGAATTGGGGGAAGCAGGGAGGGTGAGGAGGCGGAGGGTGAGGAGGCGGAGGGTGAGGGGCGACTGAAGGGTGGGGGAGACGAAGGTGGAAACGGAGGGTGAGGGCGACGAAGGGTGGGGAATCGGAGGGTGAGGGAGACGAAGGGTGGGGAGACAGAAAGGTGGAAACGGAGGGTGGAAACAGGAGGTGAGGGAGACGAAGGGTGGGGGAAACGGAGGGTGAGGGAGACGAAGAATGGGGGAAACGGAGGGTGAGGGAGACGAAGGGTAGGGGAAACGGAGGGTGAGGGAGATGGAGGGTGAGGGAGACGAAGGCTGAAGGAGATGGACGGTGAGGGCGACGGTGGGTAAGGGAGGCGGAGGGTGAGGGAGACGGACGGTGAGGGCGACGCCAGCAGCCGACCCTGCAACTGTCCCCAGCGATGATGTCATGAGAGGGCGTGAGTCACTGGCGCTAACACCACCTTAGAGTCAAAGGTCAACCCGGGCACTAACTACCTTAACACGGGGGGTAGTTGTGTGCCCGCCCATGACACACACACACACCAACAACACATAGTTACGCAACACAGAGCCACTTCAACCCACAACAGTACTCGATGATCTTTTAATGTTCAGACTATTATAACCTAACCAGGGCGACAACCACAATAAACTTGAGATTATCCTAGAGTATTTTTTTACGGTGGTGGTGTGTTGTACTGGTGGTGGAGGTGTGTTGTACTGGTGGTGGAGGTGTGTTGTACTGGTGGTGGAGGTGTGTTGTACTGGTGGTGGAGGTGTGTTGTACTGGTGGTGGAGGTGTGTTGTACTGGTGGTGGTGTGTTGTACTGGTGGTGGTGGTGTGTTGCTGGTGGTGGAGGGTGTGTTGTACTGGTGGTGGTGGTGTGTTGTGCTGCTGGTGGTGGAGGTGTGTGTTGTACTGGTGGTGGAGGTGTGTTGTGCTGGGTGGTGGAGGTGTGTTGTGCTGGTGGTGGAGGTGTGTTGTACTGGTGGTGGAGGTGTGTTGTGCTGGTGGTGGAAGTGTGTGTTGTGCACTGGTGGTGGTGTGTTGTGCTGGTGGTGGTGGTGTGTGTTGTACTGGTGGTGGGTGTGTTGTGCTGGTGGTGGAGGTGTGTTGTACTGGTGGTGGAGGTGTGTTGTACTGGTGGTGGAGGTGTGTTGTGCTGGTGGTGGAGGTGTGTTGTACTGGTGGTGGAGGTGTGTGTACTGGTGGTGGAGGTGTGTTGTGCTGGTGGTGGGTGTGTGTTGTGCTGGTGGTGGGTGTGTTGTACTGGTGGTGGAGGTGTGTTGTACTGGTGGTGGAGGTGTGTTGTGCACTGGTGGTGGAGGTGTGTTGTACTGGTGGTGGAGGTGTGTTGTACTGGTGGTGGAGGTGTGTTGTACTGGTGGTGGAGGTGTGTTGTACTGGTGGTGGAGGTGTGTTGTGTGCTGGTGGTGGAGGCGTGTTGTACTTGGTGGTGGGTGTGTTGTACTGGTGGTGGAGGTGTGTTGTACTGGTGGTGGTGGTGTGTTGTACTGGTGGTGGAGGTGTGTTGTACTGGTGGTGGAGGTGTAAGAGAAGCGTCTAGTGAAGCAGTGACCTCAGCTAATGTCTCAACCTCAGCGAGTGTCCCCCTTCCCACCTTCCTGTACGTCCACCAGCCGCCCACACACTCAACAGTCCACGATAATAACACTTCTGTATCAAACATACTCTTCAGTACATGTAGCTGTCTGTAGTAGGGCGAGGAGATGGGTAGCGTGCGGGAGGAGGGAGGCGGGAGGGCAGACAAAGGCTAGACTCACCCACACACGGGATGAAGGGATCGTGGAGTCTCCTGAGCGGTAAGGTAGAGGTAATGATGAGGCTCCTCCAGGCGAAGCACAATTACCATTCAACTCCTCTGTAATGGTGACTCATGGACACTCCTGCTGAGGCCATGCTAGTACAAGGCTCCACACCCGAGGAGACATCGGATACCGGAACAGTATGACAGAGAGAAGAGAAGAGAGAAAATAAAAAATGTGAAGAGAGAAAAGAAAAGAGAAAATAAGAAAAAAAGAGAAGAGAAGATATCCTGACACACCTCCCTCTCAATACAAAGACCCAGGAACCTGTCTCGACCCCTTTTATTACGCATGACTGAGAGCTTTAAGACTGCCGCTCAGGACGCGACGCCTGGGGGGGTAAAAGAGGCTCGGAAAAAGACCTAGTAACCCCGAAAAAGCGACAACACCTACACAGCCACACTCAACAAGACAACAGCTCGCGGGTGTGTAAAATCAGTCACAACAAATAATATTCCTCGCTAAGAGAGAGTTTGTAGGCAATATAGAGACACACACACACACACACACACACACACACACACACACACACACACACACACACACACACACACACACACACACACACACACACACACACACACACACACACACACACACACACACCGATATAATTTTGAATGCATCCATCAGGGGCACAGGTAAGGGGAGGGGGGAAAGGGGTGGAGGAACAGGCAAAAGAGGGTGGAGGGGGGTGAAGGAGGTGAAGAGAGGAGGCTGGAGGGAGGTAAATGGTGAGGAAGAATGCTGAAGAGAGGAAGGAAAGGAGGGAGGAGTGTTGAGGGGTATGGATATTGCATGTGGGAAAGAGATTATGATCGAAGGACGGAAGATGATGGAGAGGGGGAAGAAGAGAAGGAAAAGGGGAAGGGAGGGAAAGGGGGAAGAAAGGGAGGAGAGAGAGAGGAAAGGTGTGCAGCTCCCCCACAAACACTACACGCCGCAAAAACTGGTCAAGCCGCACCTGCCCGGTGAGGTGACCCACGACACTATACCCTAACACACTACCCTCACTTACGTAGTTGCCAACAACCCCCTACAGCATATAGTAGTTTAACATTTAGTAAAGTTAGTCTTCCTCCCTCCCCGTGTGAGTGTGTACGCCCATGTTCGCTTTAGTAACACCAGTCAGCCAGGTAGGTCAACACCGCGCCATCAGCGGCCACAAGTACAACCAGCACCAAGACACAACAAACATACCCCCACCAGACAGGCCAGTACTGACGTGGGTAATAGGAATGCACAATGCCATACTAGAAAGGGGCGGGGCTGGAATACCCAAGCAGGTGGGCACGATACCCGGGCGTATACTGTATGACCGTCAACACTTCATGTGTGGCTCAGGTCTCGAGCATGGCGTCGTCATTGTGGCTCCTCTCCACATTTCAGATACTTTATAAAGACATCAAAAACAGGCCACTTGTGGCCACCGCTTAAGGAAACGTTTTCTTCACTCTCAACTGCAGCTATTTTTACCCTGAGCAATAATATGACACTTGAGATGTTGGTTTAAAAGCCTAAGAAACTTGGGTGTGACTAAAGAGTGAGATAGACAATAAGGGGAGGGAAGGAGTCGCGAGAAGGAAGAGGAGGAGGTTACATACTGGGTAAGAAGCCCTGAGGCTCGTCACAGGTAAAACTTGGTCCACCAACAACCACAACACAAAGACACAGACTTGGGAGCAAGACCTGTCAACCAACAGCTAAACAACTTGGTCAGAGAAATCTAGTGAAACATAACGATTTGAACAACTACGAGAGAATGACAACAACCAAAGATGGTTCCCAAAAGTTACCAAGCCTCAAGGAGTCCATCACCAGCCACTACCTTTACGACCAGGCATTAAACAACCTCCCTAGATCATCAGCCACTAGTAAGGTTGGTGGAATATGAAATATGGCCTTCAAAACACCCGTGTGGGACAGTGTAGGACAGAGTATAAAGGTGTATCGTTAAACATTGGTGTCGGCTGTCTAGTGCCAGTACCGGGCAGCCACGTAGCCTAATGAATAGTATCACCACACTATTAGTTTAGTTAGTCAGTAGCAACTAACAACGTACCTCCTAAACTTCCTTAAATTTCCAATCTATTAACTCCTCACCCCCCCCTCCCCCCCACTAACGAGGGAGAGCAAGGGAGGGTGTAAAAGGATACGAGTGACAAGCATGCAGGAGAGAGGCGGGAAGATGGTCACACTGAAGACTCCTCCACTCCCGTGTTACATACAGAGTGGAACAAGGAGCTGTTCCCAGCCTGTGTGCTGCTGCCTGGACAACACAAGGTGTAAGTTTGACAACAATGACTTACAATGAACAACTTCTTGCAGTAGGTAGGCCAGTACACCAATAACCTGCCACTCAATCGTGATGATTGACTGACGGAGCTACAAAAAAAATTGTTGGAGGCGCAGATGATGATAAAGCACCCCCCCCCCCCACACACACACACAGTGACTCCAGGCAACAGTACTTGAGGTGAACGTGACGCTGGTTGGGGGGGGAGGGGAAGGCCACGTGCGGCTCATCAGGGTAATTACCAGGTCGTGGCGATGGTCACCCGGGACAACCTACCAAGGTCAGTAGGGGTCTCAGCCACCCCGCCCCCCTTCCCACCGTCACCTTACTTCATTTAATTATAACGGGTTAGGTCATCCCAAAAGCGGCCTGGTGACACTCAGCCTGCTCACGCCGCAACACAAAGTACAATGGTTCACGTCTACGAGCACTACAGTAGTAATGGTCACTGTACTGTAGAATGGATATAGATTCCACAGAATGCCTTCAAGAGAGGATGACAAAGACAATTCCGGGCACTGGGAACTTGCAGTATACAGAAAGACGTAGAAACCAGGTTCGTAGAGTGAGGGGCGATATGATCTGTGTGTGTTAGTGGAAGTGGGTTAAATAATGGCGATCAAACTAAGGTAAATAAACTATACCTAGTATGGGCCAAGAGCCTACTGCAGGTTCTTTATTATGTTCTGGTACAACCCATGTTGGACTGCTTCCCTCCCTTATCATATTTAAATTTTTCAATTCCACTGTAAATTATGTATACTATATACTTATAATATAAATGTAAAAAAATAAATAAATAAAAGAAATCAATATCGAAGTGATAACCGTGGTAACATTCTGATATGTTCTTATTACCACCATGTTGTGTGTACTATTCCAGTTGACACTAAATGTTACATAATACTTCCAGGTGCCAACAAGAGAGCTCAGGCTCTCAACTGGCTCAGCCATGTTAATATTATGATTTTAATCGACTCTGTGTCTGTGTTCTTCTGGCTAAATAAACTGTTTCAATATCAATGATGCCGCTGTTGATCCGATAACCATTATGTGGGAGTTATCAGGTCCTCGCGGGCACGACGCTAACCTTCCTCCACACGGCCTGGCCTCTCCATCACCAGACGCCGTCGTAAAGCTGTTCCACGTTGCCACCAGACACCTTCACCAAGATCCCTCTTCTCCTCCTCCCCTACTGCCTCGCCCCCTCTCATACACTACCCATAGTGCCCTATACCCGAGCCGGGCATCACGACAACTTCTCACTTGTGATCTAAGTTCATCAGTATGTGTCCAATTGGCGGCGTGTGGTCAACCACGGGTCAATTGGGCCCCAGCATTATTAGAGCTCTACCTTACTTAACCTTAAAGACTGGGGCCCACTAATACTGGGAGACTCTAGGATTGGGGCCCACTAATACTGGGAGACTCTAGGACTGGGGCCCACTAATACTGGGAGACTCTAGGACTGGGGCCCACTAATACTGGGAGACTCTAGGACTGGGGCCCACTAATGCTGGGAGACTCCTGGGATTGGGGCCCACTAATGCTGGGAGACTCTGGGACTGGGGCCCACTAATGCTGGGGAGACTCTAGGACTGGGGCCCACTAATCTAGGAGACTCTGGGACTGGGGCCCACTAATGCTGGGAGACTCTCTGGGACTGGGGCCCACTAATGCTGGGGAGACTCTGGGACTGGGCCCACTAATACTAGGAGACTCAGGACTGGGGCCCACTAATGCTGGGAGACTCTAGGACCAGGGCCCACTAATGCTGGGAGACTCTGGGACTGGGGCCCACTAATGCTGGAACTCTGGGACTGGGGTCCACTAATACTGGGGAGACTCTGGGACTGGGGCCCACTAATGCTGGGAGACTCTAGGACTGGGCCCATGAAATGAGGCCCTTTGAACTCGTGGTCGACGACTCACCACAGAGAACCCTGCAGAGGGCAGACTTCATTTCACCCCCCAGGACATACTTCACCTTCAGGACACCCCCCCCCACCGCCAGGGGTTCTCATGTGTAAGCAACTCGACCGGGAGGAGTGACTAGACGCTTGTCACTAGGGCAAAAGGCAGTGCGTGTTCTTCTGCTCGCCTCTTGCCCGCCTAATGGACCGCCCCACCGCCCGCCGTCTGGCGCAGGACCACCCCGCCCGTCTCGCGCAAGACCACCCCGCCCGCCACCTACGTCAATTCCCCCAACGGCTGCATCGCGTGACCTGACCGTAGCGTGACGTCATCAACACCAACACAGTTATCTGCGCCATCTAAGTGTCGACATAAGAATGAAAAACTGTGGCTGTGTTTATGAATCACCCGTGTGTGTGTGTGTGTGTGTGTGAGGGCAGGTAGGGCCAGCTATATATAACAGGGGATGATGCTCACACCAGCATGGCTCGTGCCGCCCTCACCTGTTCCTCACATCTAACCCGGTCCTCAGACAAATGCTTCAGGGGGGGGGAAAGGGCTAAAAAATATCAACATGTTTGTTCGTACAATTGGCCCGAGTGACGACACCAAATGAAAACAAAACAATAACGAAAATTATAATACTAAAACTACTACTACTGTTTTTTTCTTAAGTTATAATTGGCCTCCAGTCTCCCCCTATAGCCTCACCTTCGCCGCCATTTTATTACCTTCAAATTAAATATCCTAATACATCCTATCCTAGCTATGTTGAGTTAGTTGAGCCCCAGATCTATGCGGCCTTCAATGACTGTTACCTCATAGTCAATATCTGCAACTGCTATCGGCTTTGGGGCCGATGCTCTCGTTCCCCTGAGGCAGAGCAAAGCCGACCGAAGGGGAGAGGACAGTCGACATCTCATCCAGGCTGTAAAATAACTTCTGGGCTGCTGCTTCTGTTCGGATAGCAACTCCGCGAGTCTGGTATAGAAGCATCTTGCACCTAGTCCCATCCGACCAGAGGTTGTGAACACTAGAGGAGTGAAGCTGCCTTGATCAACTTTCTGAATTCTCTCCCAGTATTCCCTTATCTTGTCGTTCTCGTTCCTCCTGTGTGCAGCATCGAGAGCTAAGTTACGGTGACATGCGGCCATGGGATCAAAAATCCTGATGTCGAAGAAGGCTCGCTGTCCCGGCGTCCAGAATCCTCGAGCACTGACGTCAACACGGGCTTCGTTGGATGTGTTTGAAGTCCTATGTTGGAAATTCTCACCGTCCAATGGAAGGAAGGTCGGTTCTACCCTGACATCACAGCAGATTTCCTTCAACATATTTGCTGTGAGGTCCCTTACCTCGTCATGCCTCATGCATATGAAGCCCCCCTTCTTGCACACCATGGCGTGATCGACGTCATAGGAAGAGCCACACACGCACTGGGAGGACAAACCTTCCACTGGCCGACCGTACCTTAGAGCAATGGTATCTGTAAATTCTTGTTTATTGAGACTGAAACCATTTGCCCTTATCGGTAACGTAGTTAACCAGTTCGAGGCGCCCACCTCCTGCGCTATAGCTACTTATTTTTCAAATTCTCTGGTACTTGCAGCAACAGTTGCTGCAACTTATCACTTTGGCCGTGCTGTCGTTCTGTCGTAATGGACCTTCGAATCTACTACTACTACTACTACTACTACTACTACTACTACTACTAATAATAATAATAATAATAATAATAATAATAATAATAATAATAATAATAATGATGTCAGGACACAACTAGACTCCAGCATTCATGACACTTATGAAGGTCGGACATTATGAGTGGAACCGAACCCAGCTACCGGGAGGGCATCAGAATTGGAGAGGCAGGGCATAAGGATAGGAGACAGGGCATAGCATAGGAGAGACAGGGCATAAGGATAGGAGAGACAGGGTATAAGGATAGGAGAGACAGGCATAAGGATAGAGAGACAGGGCATTAGGATAGAGAGAGACAGGGCATTAGGATAGGAGAGACAGGGCAAGTGATAGGGGAGAGACAGGTACAAGGATAGGAGAGACAGGGCATAAGGATAGGAGAGACAGGCATTAGGATAGGAGAGACAGGCATTAGGATAGGAGAGACAGGGCATAAGGATAGGAGAGACAGGGCATCAGGATAGGAGAGACAGGGCATAAGGATAGGAGAGACAGGGCATAAGGATAGGAGACAGGGCATCAGGATAGGAGAGGATCGAAGGGAGAAGAGGTGGAGGTTTTACATCACGACGCCACGCATAAACATATATAAGTAAAACACACACACACACACACACACACACACACACACACACACACACACACACACACACACACACACACACACATTAGGTCACTGGTGGTAGCGTCAGCCATGTGGTGTCAGTAATCATCACAGCACCACACAAACAATACCATGTTGTGATTATGTGTAATTTATCTTCATAATTCTCAATCATGCTTGACACAGTTTAAGAAAGTCACTCCGCCAGACTGTCTTGTATTTCTTTAAGAGACAGTCTAGTGTAGCGAGGGTAGGGAAGTGTCCTGGTGACGAGGGTAGGGAAGTGTCCTGGTGACGAGGGTAGGGCAGTGTCCTGGTGTGGCGAGGGTAGGGCAGTGTCCTGGTGAGGCGAGGGTAGGAGGTCGTCACGGTGACATACTCAACATAATCTGGGCCAAGATGCACGAGCGCGTCTCAACCCAGCCACGTCGCCACCACCACTCACTATCACCTTCCCAACACCCACCACCATCACACTACCACCATCCCTCACACAACCACCACACTACCACCATCCCTCACACTACCACCACACTACCACCATCCCTCACACTACTACCACCATCAACACAAGGGAACAAAATATTAAAGACACATTCATATTATCAAATTCTTTCAATAACTTGTTGGATTTTATTTATTCACGTAATCACACTCGGCACCTGGCAGGACTGGTGCCATTTACTGTACGTGTCGACCGCCACTTGGTGATTGGTGAACGGGGGAGGGTGTAATCAAGCAAGGTGGTACTACTAACAAGCAGTTGTGAATGTGTGCCCACAATTAGGTCAAGACTCAAAATAGAGCTAAAAGGTTACAGCCAAATACAGACTCCCACCACACAGGACCCAGGTAAGGCGCCACTGTAACCTCAACATGTGGACGCCGATATAGAATGGCAACAGGTAGGCCTCGGGAGGTGCCAACAGTAGGCTACAATATAGTACAGTAGTAATAGTCCAGATAACATTCTCATAGTGACCGCAGGGAGGCCCAAGTATAGTGACCAATGGTAGGCCCCAGTACAGTGACCGCAGAAGCCCCAGTACAGTGGCCGCAGGGAGGCCCCCAGTACAGTGACCGCAGGGAGGCCCCCAGTACAGTGACCGCAGGAAGGCCCCAGTAAAATGGACCTGGTGGGCCCCAGTATAATGACCGCAGGTGGGCCCCAGTATAATGACCGCAGGAAGGCCCGATATAATGACCTGAGTGGGTCTGATATAATGACCGCAAGTAGGCCCCAGTATAATGATATGGGTGGGCTGATATAATGCCGCAAGTAGGCCCCAGTATAATGACCGCAAGTAGGCCCCAGTACAGTGACCGCAGGAAGGCCCCAGTATAATGACCGCAGGTAGGCCCCAATATAATGACCGCAGGTAGGCCCCAGTATAATGACCGCAGGTTGGCCCCAGTATAATGACCGGGTAGGCCCAGTATAATGACCGCAAGTAGGCCCAGTATAATGACCGCAGGTAGGCCCCAGTATAATGACCGCAGATAGGCCCCAGTATAATGACCGCAGATAGGCCCCAGTATAATGACCGCAGGTAGGCCCCAGTATAATGACCGCAGGTAGGCCCCAGTATAATGACCGCAGGAAGGCCCCAGTATAATGACCGCAGGTAGGTCCCAGTATAATGACCGCAAGTAGGCCCCAGTATAATGACCGCAGGTAGGCCCCAGTATAATGACCGCAGGTAGGCCCCAGTATAATGACCGCAAGTAGGCCCCAGTATAATGACCGCAGGTAGGCCCCATAATAAAGTAGCAGCGGGGCAGACACACATAAAGGAACCAGCATTTACACACCGACAAGAACAATAGAATGCCTTAGGGCTGTGAGAGGAAGATAATGAATACAACCGAACCTCAACCTTTGGTGATGAGGCGTCCCAAGCAGCCATTAGTGTGTTCCTCCGCCCAGGTGCTCCTGTAGTTGCCGAGTCTTTGTCTGTCATCCCAACCCCCCACTCAAGACTACAATAACAACCCCCTCCCCACTCAAGACTACAATAACAACCCCCACTCAAGACTACAATAACACCCCCCTCAAGACTACAATAACAACCCCCACCTCAAGACTACAATAACAACCCCCTCAAGACTACAATAACAACCCCCACTCAAGACTACAATACACCCTAAAACCTAAAACATCATGGTTTAAATAATCCTTGTATTACAAAGTCAGCAATTCAGCGCTAAATAACCAAGTTTAGTTCTTGTATATTATTACTAGTACTAGTTTTTGTACGAGTCGCTTCACAGGTTCAATGAATGAGACTTGTGTCACAAAACACGCCTTGCTGACCTTACAACTCGTACACTAAAGACCTACACCACGACAGAGTTCAACACTACCTCCTCCCTGACTCTCAGTAAACAGGGAGCAATACCATAAAGGGTGGCGGGTGAGGGGTTAAGAAGGGGCTGGGGTGATGGGTGAGGGTTAACAAAGGGACTGAGGTTGTGGGTGAGGGTTAAGGAGGACTGAGGTTGTGGGTGAGGGGTTAAGAAGGGGCTGGGGTGGTGGGTGAGGGGTTAACAAGGGACTGAGGTTGTGGGTGAGGGGTTAAGGAGGGACTGAGGTTGTGGGTGAGGGGTTAAGGAGGGACTGGGGTGGTGGGTGAGGGGTTAACAAGGGACTGAGGTTGTGGGTGAGGGGTTAAGGAGGGACTGGGGTGGTGGGTGAGGGGTTAACAAGGGACGGGGTTGTGGGTGAGGGTTAGGAGGGACTGGGGTGATGTGAGGAGGGTTGGGGAGGGCTGGGATGGTGGAGCAGCGTTGGAGTGATGGGTTAAGTGAGATTATGCTCTAGTTCAACGTTGTTTAGCTCACTAACAGACGGGAAAAAAAAAAAACTTGAACGGTCATTAAGACGTCTGGGGGACACTTGAGAGACTGACTGATTGATAATATGTGCTTGGATGAGATCATGAGAGCCAATAGTATGTGTTGAGCATGATGAGGAGCTGAGAGTGTTTGACAGCTAAAAGTCTCAGTCAGCAGAGAATGACGAAAAGCCTTGTTATCCCGCGAGTTGACAAGTGACGAAGAGGGGCAATTAGTGGTTACGTGTGTATGTGTGTCAAGAGCTGAGAGTAATGTTGTTGCAGTGGGTACTAATGGGTACTGACAGACATACATACCTACCCCGTACCACCACCTCTGTCGTCCCTACCTCCACAGTACCTACCTGCGGCAAAGAAAAACAAACACCTTAATAAAATAAATAAATAAATACGTTTTTATTACATCTACTCAGTTACTCAGCTCAGTGTTAACTCCTTGACTGGTGATTTATCCCTTTAACTGTGATGATGACTTAACCTCCTGAGTACTGTGACTTAATCCCTTGAGTACTGTGACTTAACCCCTTGAGTACTGACTTAACCCCTTGAGTACTGTGACTTAATCCCTTGAGTACTGTGACTTAATCCCTTGAGTACTGTGACTTAATCCCTTGAGTACTGTGACTTAACCCCCTGAATACTGACTTAACCCCTTAACTACTGTGACTTAACCCTCTTTACTTCCTTCAGATAATTCACAGACACGTAAAGACATCTGAGGGAGGTGAACGACTCGCTCTCTGGTTAACAATCTGCAGTACACAACCCGTCTTGTAAGAACACCAACATTTAAAAGCAGAGGTCGAGATGCCGGGAAGTGGAAGACGTGAGGCGTTATTGTAATACTATTAAGACATCTATTACATTATGGACCTTGTTCACTTTCATTTAAAACTTAAGAAAAACTAAGAACTTCATCAGGAGCGAATAAGTACATCCATCACTGGTGTCCCGTGACAGGACATACATCAACTTCAAGAGTAAGGTCATGGTCAGTTGTATCTGGGGTCGTGTTGTACGAGTAACCAGCTAGGGTATCAGTAGTCCAGCATGAAGGGGAGACACACACCATACCACCATCTACCTAAACTTGATGAGGACACACCTGAGGACCTACACACTACTACTGAGGACACCTACTGAGGACCTACTGAGGCGTCAGGGATGTGGGTGGCACTAAGGGCAACGCCAGCCTCAGAACGAGTTGTAGATACATTGCAAGATTTAGAAACACTTTGAACCAAGCAAGACGTGAAGCTGATACGCAGCAGGAGACAGATAAGGTCAATTGGGGCCTTTTCGTCCCATCCTTCGGCAAACACCATTTGTAATAGACGAGAATCCAGCATGAAAATTACCGCCCGCCTGCCCACACAAGTGACGCCCGCAGTGAAGGTGATGTGAGGAGCTACTACATATTTATATTACCAAAATATTTCCCAGTCCGAAGTGTTCACCCTCAGGCATGTTTAGTCCAGGGCGTCACTTGAGCCGGTCTACAGGGTGACCCCATCAAGGATTATCACCCCCTGTTTACCTCACCACCGTGTTATTATGTAAACAATGTTACAAAACATATGATTTCAAAGTTACTTTCAGGAACTGTGCATCATGTTAATATTTTTCTCCCCAAGAAAAGTTTTTATTGTAACGATAATACTGGTACAGACACTGTGGTACTGATGCATTATGGGTTGTTTATGTGGGGAGGGGGAGAGGTTGAGTGTGTGAGGGTGAACATGACTGGCGGTCGTCCAGCTACCACAAAGTGGTAACCTACCACCAGCTAACCCACAGTAAGCCATGCTGCACCCAATATCGTGTGGAGTCGGCGCTGCCATCAATCAGTTGAAAAATAACAAGGCGGCCAGACCTGATGGACCCCTACTGGGCAGCAACCTGTACGCCTTCCTGGAGTATATACGGGAACAGTACTAAGATTTTGACTAGTTAAAAATATCAACAGCGTTGTTCATGTCGTCCATAGACGATAATTACTACCACAGCAATTATTCTACAGCCATCTAAGAACGGCAAGGGTGGTGCTGGCGAGCAACAAAGATGTACTGTATAAGGGTAAATTCAAGACTAACCTAAATAAAGTGTCAAATCGTGTGAGTGTGTGTGTGTGTGTGTGTGTGTGTGTGTGTGTGTGTGTGTGTGTGTGTGTGCGCGATAAAGGACGCTGGGAGACTGTTGTTAACTAACCCAAGAAGATGTCTGCATCCTGTACATTATACAGTGCACAACCCGGCTCGCACTATCGTTCATTAGCACCAGACAAGACCTGGCCAGACGCGCCATATATGTGAGCCATCGTGTTGTTCCTGAAGCACCCGCCACAACCTAACCCACCACTCCACTACCCACCATAACCCACCACTCCTACACACAACATTATCCGTTACGTCTGCAGGAAATATTGGCGTCGCCCTGACCTAGAGTGAGGAATGTACAGCAGCACACATCTGATCACTGTTACCCTCACCTGTCACTGTTACCTCACCTGATCACTGTTACCCTCACCTGATCCTTGCCCTCACCTGATCACTGTTACCCTCACCCAGATCACTGTTACCCTCACCTGATCACTGTACCCTCACCTGGTCTGTCCCTCACCTGATCACTGTTCCCTCACCTGATCACTGTTACCCTCACCTGATCACTGTTACCCTCACCTGGTGTTTCCCTCACCTGATCACTGTTACCCTCACCTGGTCACTGTTACCCTCACCTGGTCACTGTTTCCCTCACCTGGTCACTGTTTCCCTCACCTGGTCACTGTTTCCCTCACCTGATCACTGTTACCCTCACCTGGTCACTTTTACCCTCACCTGGTCACTGTTAAGAACACATAAAAACATAAAATAAGGAGTCTGCAATAGGCCGGTTGGCCTGTGCATGGCAGCTCCTGTCGAGAGTTACTACCACTCTCTATTATCCATGAATCTATCTAGCCTCCTTTTGAAACTTTCCAGAGTTCCCGCACTTAATACAAGTTCCTAAGCTTGTTCCACTCGTCCACCACCCTATTTGTGAACCAGTTTCTTCCTATCTCCATCATAAACCTAAACTTATCCAACTTGAATCCGTTGCTCCGAGTCCTATCCTGCTCGGATATTATAAGAACTTTATCTATATCCCTTTTATTGATTCCTTTCACCCACTTAAATACTTCTATCATATCTCCCCGCACTCTTCGTCTTTCTAGGGAATGCAAGTTAAGTTTCTTTAACCTATCCTGATATGGAAGGTTTCTAAGTCCCGGAATCATTTTGTCATTCTTCGCTGCACCGACTCTAGTGAATTTATATCCATTCTATAATAGGGGCACCAGAACTGAACCGCATAATCGAGGTGCGGCCTGACTAGCGCAAGATATAGTTACAATAAGACCTCTGCACTCTTGTTACTTACACTTCTAGATATAAAACCCAATACTCTGTTTGCCTTATTTCGAACATTAACGCACTGTTTTCTAGGCCGTAGGTCCGGGCTTCAGTACTGAGTCCTCCTTTTCACAAGAATCGACTTCTCTAGGTTGATGTTGTTAAGGCTGTATACATTATAAGTATTTGTTCTTCCAATATTAAGTACGCTGCACTTGCTGGTGTTGAATTTCATTTGCCATTTTTCAGACCACCCCGGCAGTTTATTTAGATCCTCCTGTAATGCATTTGCATCCTGCCCTGAATTAATTTGCCGCCCTATTTTGGTGTCATCCGCAAATTTGCTTATGTCACTGCTGATCCCAGTATCTAGATCGTTTATGTAGATTATGAACAAGAGTTGGCCTAGTACTGACCCCTGGGAAACCCCACTGGTTACACGGCCCCACTCAGATTTAACACCGTGTACGCTGACCCTCTGCGTTCTATCGGTGAGCCATGATTTTATCCAATTTAAAACTTTCCCCTCGATACCATGAGCCTTAATTTTTCTCAGAAGCCTCTGATGCGGTACTCTGTCAAATGCCTTGCTAAAGTCTAAGTAAATAACATCGTAATTTTCGTCATTATCTACTACCTCGAAGACTTTCCTAAAAAACGTTAGCAGATTTGTTAGACAAGATTTTCCTTTGTAAACCCATGTTGAGAGTCGTAGATTAATTTGCTTTTCTCTAGATGCGATCGGATGCTATCTGCTATAATTGATTCAAGAAATTTCCCCACTACTGACGTCAAACTGATCGGCCGGTAACTTGACGCTGATGCTCTGTCTCCCTTTTTGAATATGGGTACTACATGTGCCTGTTTCCACAAGTCTGGCACAACTTCAGTGTTTAATGATTTTGTAAATAAGTTTACGAAGGGTCCGCTAATCTGTTCCCTACACTCTTTAAAGACTCGAGGGAAAATTTCATCCTGCCCTGGGGATTTTGTTTTCTTTAGTTTATTTAGCTTCTTAAGAACATCCTCTTTTCTGATAGTGATATTCTTTAATTTCTCTTCTTCCTTTCCCTTAAATATCAGTTCCACCTCTGGAATTTCATGGCAAATTTCTTCTGTGAAAACTGATAAGAAGTAGCTGTTCAATGCTTTGCTTATTTCTTCACTGCCATTTATCACTTCTCCCCTCCCTGACTTTAAAGGCCCAACTTAGTCCTTGACCTTTGTCCTATATACCTGGAAAAATCCCTTGGGATTCGCCTTGGATTCTCTTGCTATTTTGATTTCATAGTCTCTCTTTGCTTTCCATACATTTTTCTTAACATTCCTAGATAGTTCATTATACCTATTTCTGAGCTGCTCCTCCCCTCCCTTTAATTTCTTATATATTCGTTTCTTTATTCCTATGTCATTTTAAGTTTTCAGGTCATCCACCTTGGCTCATTCTTATTTGACCTAATTCTTCTGTATGGTATATTTTGTTCTTGTGCTTTATGTAGTATACTAGTGAATATATTATAGTCATGATAATTGTTGTGTCATCTATGACCTCACCCCTTCCTACTGGGGACTGACGTGACTGTTCCCAGGTGACCTCACCTAGGTACCTTCTTAACCCCTGATAATCCGCCAACCGAAAGTTTGGGACTCTGACCATATTGTCATTGTTTTTCGTTTCCCAATTTAGGGTGAACCTGATTTCTGTGTGATCACTGTTACCTAGTTCTTCCCCTACTGTGATATCTCTGATAATATTTTCTTCATTTGTTAATACTAAGTCTAATATATTGTCACCTCTAGTAGGTTCTGTAATTAGTTGTTTCAAAAAATTGTCCTGTACTGCGTCTAGGAAGTCTTCAGATTCATAGTCACCTACAATGTTGTCCTAGTCAATATTTCTGAAGTTGAAATCCCCCATAATGCATAGGTTGTTGTATTTTGCTGCCCTAATCATTTCCTGCCGTATGGGCTGAGCTGCTTCTTTGCCAAGACTTTGGGGCCTGTAAATCACTCCCATAATTAGTTTTTCTCTTCCTTCCGTGATTTCTACACACACAGACTCGGTTCCTATTTCACCCTTTATTGAATTATTAATACAACATTTTAATGTATCCTTGACGAAGAGTGCGACCCCTCTCCCCCTCCTACCTTCCCTGTCCTTGTGAAAAAGGTTGTACCCTTCTTTGTGGTACTCTGATAAAAAAATTTTGCTCGCCAGATTCATCCAAGTTTCGGTGATTTCTATGACGTCTACATTCTCGGTACATACAACCGCTCTCACCTGGTCACTGTTACTCTGCATCACTACAACACAACAGTCGAAGGTTTCTGAGAGAGGAATCTGCGACCTTGTCAAGTGGCAGTGTGAAGGTCCGTGAAAACGATATTATTACTGCTGGTGTTAATGGCGGCAGTGTGTTGTTCTTGCCACCATGGTGTGAGTCAAGAGGGAGGGGGGTGCGTGGCGGGCAGCTGTTGCTATTATTTCTATTGCCGTCACTATACACTTCCTCACTACCTTGCTTCCTTCTGGGGCCGTTTCATAATAACCCGCATCCAAATAGTCCCGTGTGGAGGATTGTTTTACACACACACACACACACACACACACACACACACACACACACACACACACACAGAAAATGTATGACTATTTTTCGTTCAAATTTCATTTTACACCAAGATAATATATTTGTCTTGGCTGTCTAAACAACAAAGACCAGCTAATGAGATTCACGGTGAGAGTGGGGTGGGGGGGAGGAGTGGAAATTGAGATGGAAAGAAATAGATGAGAGAGAGAGAGAGGGGGGGGCTACCTGGAAGGATTGAAAAACCAGGTACAAGAGGTCAACACATCCAAAGGTCCGGGATCTTATGTTACCACCACTGTGCTTCTGACTCCCGCCTACTACCACACTTCTACTACCACCACCCACACCCACCCACACACGCCAAGCTGATTGTAGGGATGGGAGCAGAAGTGTGATGGGCGTGGGTGGGTGTGTGGGTGGAGGACACGCCTAGTCACTGCCCTACAACTCACACACTATATATTATCTTATGTGCTGGTGGAGGTTTGGTACACAACACGTCTCTCTCTCTCTCTCTCTCTCTCTCTCTCTCTCTCTCTCTCTCTCTCTCTCTCTCTCTCTCCATTCTTCGCATACGTCACACCTCTAAGGCTCTCCAAGACGCTCCACGTATAGACTCTAAGCATTTATAAGTACCTGTAATAGTCTGGCTAAATTAACTGTTTAGAAGGACTTAAATGACCTCAGGTAAGAAGGGCTTTGTCCCTTGGTTTGTTTGTCTCTGTGTAAGTTACAACCTTACACACACAGGGGCCAAAAGTTCTGCCACACACACACACGAGCCGAAAGTTCTCTCTGGCGTACATCTCACACACACACACACACACAGGTGAGGCGGACACGGGCCCAGGTAAACACTCCCAGCATATCCTCCTCCTCCCCCCCCCCCGCTCACTGAATAACCAAACATTGTGACCTGCTTCTCACCGCCTCTCCACCAGCATCCTCCTTCGAAGTACTCTCTCTCTCTCTCTCTCTCTCTCTCTCTCTCTCTCACATTTCATTCCCTCCAAAGAGTGACACAACTTAGCTACAGCCGCCACCAACCATCACTGAGACGGTCTTACTCCCCTAAATACTCCACACTGGCAGGTTACTACTTTGTGTTTAGTTAGAAGTGTTTTAAAGTTCTCTATTTTTTATCAGTATATGGCACGAAGCCAATACCCACATACAGTGTCTGAGTAATTATCCGTAACGAATGGCTTCTTGAAACTTTCCTAATGTGAGGTGAAATTACCAACCCCCCCCACCGATGTCGCTTCCTTAGAGCTTTATTTCTCCTGGTTTAATGAGGCAGAGATCCCTTGAACATAACCCCGGCAATGTGAGGTAACTCTTGCTTGTTGACGATCTGACCTAACGCACAGTCTCACCGGATAACTGTTATGTGACTGTTTTAAAACGAGCTGTATAACCTTTCACGTCAACCACGGTCACAAGTTATGACTGGTTTCGACGCAATGTGATGAGTGTTGTGCCAGTCAGAAACAACCGGTTGCCACTAGTGAGAGCCAGATGGTGCGTGGTGTTGACACACCCTCACCCTCCACAACCTCCCACGTCCGCCACAACCTCGCCCACCACAACCTCCCTCGTCGTCTACAACCTCCCTCGTCCGCCACAACCTCGCCCACCACAGCAACCTCCCTTGTCGTCCTACAACCTCCCACGTCCGCCACAACCTCGCCCACCACAACCTCCCTCGTCGTCTACAACCTCCCTCGTCCGCCACAACCTCGCCCACCACAACCTCCCTCGTCTGCCACAACCTCCCTCGTCGTCTACAACCTCTCTCGTCCGCCACAACCTCCCTTGTCCGCCACAACCTCCCTCGCCCACCTTCCATAATCTCCCTCGCCCTGAGCCACCAGCCTCACCCTCCACAGAAAGAAAACATAAATCCCTCCTTATACAGTCAGCCTCGCCGCCATGAACTGACCATGACGGGTGGATGTGCCATGATTGCTCTCTCCCACCTCCCTCCCCAAACCTCTCATCTACACCCCCTCCCCCTCAGCGGTCATGAAGGAGGTCGACCGCAACTTGGGTACACAACCAAGACGGGCGAATACAGGCCGTGTACAACAGCTTTCAGTCTATGTTTTCTGCAATAAAACTCAAAGTCTGTTAAAAAAATATATTTCTAAAAATGTTATAATGAGCAGCACAGCCCCGGCGGCCATGACTCAGGACAACACAACTGGTTCTTGGCCCTGGTCATGTGGACGGCGGCCAGTTCACCATTATTTCCACTCCACTTCTTCTTTAGTGAACACAGTAGGTATTCTTTTACTTAGAAACTGGAAATATAATAACGTGGCCGGTCAGGACGTGTCTTTAACCCCCCCCTCCCCCGCGGCCTCTACCACACAACTACAGTAAGTCTCAAGACCAAAAGAAAATGGCGAGGAAACTGCGGCTCACGAACTACCGACCCTGACCCAGCACCTACAAGGGAAAAACCCAAACTACCTAGTACCAGGGGAGGGGGGCGGAGGAAACGAGAGAACTGAGGAAAGTTCCACCTACATAAACACCAACAGATACTCACGCTAAACTCATTAATCCACAAGTAAACATCTTCGTTGATTTTTTTTATCAAGCGGAAGAAGATTTCAGGCCGTCAGTCACAATTACCTAATAAAAGTTTACATTTTATTCGATTCAACTTAAAAGTTTTCCAGCGAGATGTTAAGTGTGTGTGTGTTGAGGTCTCCCGCTAGAGACGATTTACCGCCAGGCAGCATCCACCCGTCTTCCCTCCCCCTACATCCGACAACACCCACCCGTCTTCCCTCCCCCTACACCACCCAACACCCACCCGTCCTTCCCTCCCCACACCCACCCAACACCCACCTGTCCTCCTCCTTCCCCCTACACCACCCAACACTCCACAGTCCTTCCCCCTCCCTACACCCCACCCAACACCCACCTGTCCTTCCCCCTCCCCTACACCACCCAACACCCACCTGTCCCCACTCCTCCCCTACACCACCCAACACCCACCTGGGTCCTACTCCCTCCTCCTACACCACCCAACACCCACCTGTCCTTCCTCCCCTACACCACCCAACACCCACCTGTCCTACTCCTCCCCTACACCACCTAACACCCACCTGTCCTTCCTCCCCCCACACCACCCAACACCACCCGTCCTACTCCCTCCCCACACCACCCAACACCCACCCGTCCTTCCCTCCCCCCCTACACCCACCCAACACCCACCCGTCCTCCTCCCTTCCCCTGTACACCACCCAACACCCACCCCTACCTGTCCCCTGCCACCACCCAACACCCAATCTGTCCTCCCCTACACCACCCAACACCCACCGTCCTCTCCTCCTCCCTACACCACCCAACACCCACTGTCCTTCCTCCCCTACACCACCCAACACCCACCCGTCCTACTCCCTCCCCCTACACCACCCAACACCCACCCGTCCTCCTCCCTCCCCCTACAAGGAAATAATCTACATAAGCCTACAAGTTGTCCCCAAAACGAAGAGAAACGTCTTAATTACTTTCTATCCACATAATTCGTTAACCTAAAAAAATAACAACGACATAATCAGACATTTCACAGTTAGTTAAAAACGATAAACTACGTCAATTAAACTTTTAAACAGTAACTTTGTAAATACATAAATTAAACAGCTACTAAAATCCATTACATTTCTACATCCCAGTAAACAAAGAGTCACCAGCTGGTCAGGTAAGGCTGCCCTCCTCTCACCCATCTGGGGCTGGCAGTACTGGTCAAACATAACATACATTCACCCAATCAGAGCCACCAGCCGTGTCCCGCCACCTGCTCACTCATTTGAGGATATCGGCGTGTGAAGTATTACGTATTCGTGCAATTAAGGCAACTGTGTCCTCCCATTGGTGTCCCAAGACTTACATCAAATCACTGGAAAAAACAAACAGCTCCCAGATTATATATTTTTCATGAATGGTCCTAACGCGCTTTCAGATGGCAAGAGTGACAGTTCTGTGCCCTATTGACGTTGGTAAAGGAGAGCAACTGACAAATCGCCGCTGCTCGCTCTTGTAAAATTCCCGGAACCATTCAGCAGCCTCGACACACAGGGTTACCCAGAACATGTACAGAGTTGGTCGCCACCCCTGCCAGCCACCGCCCCAACCTTAACATCCACCTAACACACCTCTTGATATGGTGGGTGGGTGGGTGGGTGTGTGTGTGGGTGTGTGTGTGGGTGTGTAAGTCACGGTGAGAGTGAGATGGAGGAACAAACTTTCTCTTTCATTCAGTCAGCAAAGACGTTCATAGCTCTAATTAACGCCCGTTTTTAAATGGGTGAGTAAAGGGAGAGGAAGGAGACAACAGCTGGGTGGGGAGCATCTCGGGTAGCCGCCGCCCACACCACCGCAAGAAACCAATAAAAACAAAGAAAAAGTGTTGGGTACACTTAAGGAGATGTGTGGAGGAGGTGGGGGAGGATGAGGAGGTGGGGGAGGCGAAAGACATGTGAAGGAGGTGGGGGAGGAAGAAGAAATGTGAAGGAGGAGGAAGAGGAGGAAGACATGTTAAAGGGGTGGGGGAGGAGGTTGAATACATGTGACGGAGGAAGAAGATAAGGTGGGGCTGGACAGGCCAGGGTGTGGATCATATCATATGAGACCACAGATCAGACATCAACCCACACTAATCTAACCTATATATACTGTTAATGAATATGATGCAGTCCTTTGTGTATGAACCTCTGTCCTGCGTGGCAGTAAGAAGTGATACCATCCTCAGTGTCAAGACTTGACTGAATTACTCAGAATAGGCAAACTGTACTCCAAGCTTTGTCAATAAATTTGTTAAACTAAAAAACTTGTGAGACAGATGGTAGCGTGAGACTGACACACTGCTGGGAGACTCCCCCAGTGTTGCTGCTGTACACTAGTGAAGATGGTGCAGCCTCCAGACGTCCCTGGCAAGTTCACAGTTGAATGTCAAAATGGCATGCTGCAGGATATTATTACAAGGCCAAACATATTGCACTGTGAACAAGAACAAACCACACGACTCGAGGGGAGCATGACCTACTTACTGGCAGGAGGGGTGTGGCAACATGTATGGCTCAGTTCCATGCAGGTGTCCACGCACACACCCCCCCCCCCCTATATATATTAACCTGGGTTCCTCTAGTTCCAGGGGCTATTACCCAACATGACATACCAGTACAGTAAGTTGCTGGCTGTGATGGCCCTCTGCCAGCCATTAACTCGACGCCTTTAATAACTGACATTAATATTTGTGAGAGTATAACATAATATCGTAACAAAGTAAACAAAAGTAACAAAGGAATGTGCTCATCTTAACACAGCTTATTGACTTCCAGAGGACAACTCTTTTATTTGGACCAGTTCAACACCTCCCTGCTAATAATTCTGACCAGCACTTGCAACATTTCAATGTAAATATTGACACCTGCTGTTGACTCATCACCATGTTTGCTTGTTACTTAGCGCTGGCACAAGCACTGACAGTGATCGACAAGTCTCAAATCCAACAGCCGTCTTAGTGAAGAATATTCAGACAGTGACATTATCCCATACCAAGAGGAGCACCATGACTTGTTAAGTGACGCCGTTAATGCTGAAAACCTGTGGCCTTGAGCGTCCTTGAGTTACAGCTGCTAAACACACATCCAAACATTCATCCATACTGACGGACAAACGTACATAGTGACATGCGCTGTACACACACACACACACACCAAACAACAGATAGGGTTCGGTGTGACAGTAGAGAGCACCAGTAGAGTTCTACGTCACCACTATATCTAGACATGTCAAGCTGCCGCACCCTGACACCCACACCCTCCCTCCCCACGCCAAGACCCCCGCCGGCCCACGCCAACTGTGTCCTCGCACCCACCCGCCCAACTACACCGACACCATTACACCCTCCCTCGCCTCCTTTACGCCCACCCTTTATACGCCCCACATCCTAATGTTGTCTTCCCCGCCCACCCACACCCACGCCTCCTCCACATAAGGTCCACCTCTCTCCCTCAATATCAAGTAGCTTTATATTCTGAGCTACGTGAGAAAACAAGCTGCTGCCTCGTAACTATTGCAGCAAGAGGCCGAGTCGACCACTTGGCACCTCACCCCCCGTCTTCCTTACTCGTCTCAACCCTCGAGTAAATCTTAAGCATTTGATTCATTACTTACACGTGTTTTATATCAAGTGTTAAAGGAGTCACCCACAGCGCTGCTTACTTCACGCATGAGTCTTGTGAGTGACATATTGTACATCTCTAATTAGTCCTTGTAACACTGAAATCAGAACTCGTGAAAGATCTATCATTCTCAACACCTTGGGGAATCTAAGGGGTTTTTAGCAGCGTACCTGGAGGGGAAAGACCGATTAATACTGCTCATTTGCTTGTTCTCATTGTTATGCATAAAACAGTTAAAATGGTATTTCTCTATTGTTCCTTTTTTCAGTCAGGACCAAATGACTGTGTAAACGTTGAGGGCAAAGAACACATACCCACACCCACGTAGGGGCAGTGAACACGTACCCACACCCACGTAGAGGCAGTGAACACGTACCCACACCCACGTAGAGGCAGTGAACACATACCCACACCCACGTAGAGACAGTGAACACATACCCACACCCACGTAGAGGCAGTGAACACATACCCACACCCAGGCAGGAACTACGTTATGTATGCTAGGTGACACATGATAAGCTCGTGATACCGAGACTCGGGTACAGGAATGTCTCAACAACTCCCACAAAGCCTGGAGGACTGCTAATCCTCAACAGCATCGAGAAGGACGACCTACTGCTGGTGTCGGCGTGATTTCGGTATCCCGTTACAAATGACATTCAGGCTGGAGGAGGATAAGAAGAAAGAGGATGTAGAGGTGTGGCGAAAAGTGCAGATGACAGCGGAGTGAGGAGAGAGAGTGAGAGAAGGAGGCAGGAGGGAGAATGCCGCGGACCACATTCCTCCGTGGCGCGGGACTACCCACCCACCACTACCATGTGTTACTACTCTCCCTCATCCACTTCCCTCCTCCCAACATCCACCACCACCTCTATCATACACTAACTAACTAATTACATCGCCATAATTGGTTTAAATGTGTATCATCTCACGTAATATTTAACCTTACTCGTTACAAACACTTCTGGCGTTTCCTAACTACGGAATAAATTTAAGGACATGAACAACTTGAAATAAAGAAAAAAATTAATGGAGCAGATGGTCATGGAAGCTGAAAAATGTACCAACTTGTGTAAAATGATACGCAACTGTAAATGGTGTAGTGACTGACGACGATGAAGTAGATAAATGTTCATTAAGCCCCCAGGACTCACAGTCCCCCCCCCCCCCGTATCCAGTTTCCCTCTTGACCGCCCATTCATCTTCATAATCTGTGATCGCTGATTGTGTGGCCACATTTATCACTGGGGAGGCTCCTGGTATATAAAAATTAACACACCACATCCTGGGTTCTCAGCGAGGAGAGTGGTGGCGGTGCAGGCCGTCACACTATGCCCTGCCCTGCCCCGGACCTAATACCCATACTGACCTCTATTTTTACTCCCCGTTGGTACATCTGCATCACCTCGCTGTGTATGATGATAAAATATTGAATATACACACAAACTTCTTTTAATACACCTACATAAGAACATAAGGAAGTATAAAATGGAGGAAACCGCAGCGGGACTATTGGCCCATACTGGGCAGTCTCGTTTACACCAAACCCTATGGCTCATACCGTATATCCATCCAACTTATGTTTGAAGCTATCCAGCGTATTCGAGTTAATGATGAGGTTTGTTAACTTGTTCCACTCGTCCACTACTCTATTTCCAGTCCAGTGTTTACCTGCCTCGCGCCTAAATCTAAATTTGTCTAATTTAAAACCATTGTTACGATGGACTTAGTTTGTCCTATACAATGCCCAAAGATTTTGTACCAAGTCAATGAACCAATCCAGTAGTGGTGTCAGGGAGAGGGTAGTACTGATGGTGTCAGGTAGGTCAGTAGTGGTGGTGGTGGTATCAGGTAGGGCAGTAGTGGTGGTGGTGTCAGGTATTTTTTTATTTATTTATTTTTTTATTTATTGGGCACCCCCCTACATCCTTGTGTAAGGTGAAGCGCAGAAGCGTTTACAGCGCCCAACAGGGAAGCATGCTAAGTTCATGCTTGCCTTTGTCTTATGAGTTAAGGGCGTAGAAGCCTGAAGAGTCAAGGGCGTAGAAGCATGTGGTGTCAGGTAGGTCTTCCCATTGTCAGTGGAGGTTAGCGAGGGTGAACCTGGAGATGAGTCAGGGTGTCTACTGCCACCCGTCAGCCTTGAGGCACCCGTCTGAGAACCTCCTGTTAACACGGCCACTCCTCCCTAAGTGAATGGCAGTGGTCACAAAAATACAGTAGGTTTTCTATTCCTTGTACTGCCAGGTGCCGTGTTGTCCGTGTGTGTGTGTGTGTGTGTGTGTGTGTGTGTGTGTGTGTGTGTGTGTGTGTGTGTGTGTGTGTGTGTGTGTGTGTGTGTGTGTGTGTGTACGCGCGTTTGTGTGTGATGTTTTGCCCAACAGTATACAATTAACTGATGAAAGTGTTTTGCCTACACTAATATCCCCATAAGGAGTAAAAACAAAATACTCGCAGGCCACCATACACACCAGGCAATTGGTAATTTCATACATAACACATGCGAATGAGGCAGCAGCAGCCCAGGTCGTCGCGTTGGACAAGGATTGAATGTTAATCGCCGCCATAACGCCCACTCGTTCCCACACCCACACCCACACACCCACACCCACACACACACCCACACACACACACACACACACACACACACACACACACACGAACATATACTTGTCACTGATGGATGTAGCCAAACCTTCACCATCAAGGAGCCACAAAGCATCGCCGACAATGTCAACAAACTAATGATATTCCAAGTTTAAAGTCAGGTTTATGTACACACCGCCATCGTTAACATTAAAAGAGTATAATCGCTGTGGCTCCCATGTTTAATTGACTCCCAACAACACATCTGACAATATATATAAATGATCTTTGTAGGTATTATTAGTCTGAACAATATATAAATACGGTAACAACAGTGCCTGCATATCCACGAAGTTAACCGTCAGTGCTGAGGAAGTGACGCTAGAACATTGTACTGGTTGGTTGATAAGGCGCTTCCAGAACATGGAGGAACATAACCGATAACCTCCTCTACAATTTACATTCTAACTTTTTTCCCCACAAAAGTTAGTTACGATAGCTTGCAAATTACAGTATGTTCTTTAGGTAACATAGTGCTGAGGTTCCGTGTGCGGGGTTCCATCTTATATCTCACTTCAGCTGTAGTCAGCATAGTGCCGCCCTAAGGTAATCCCCGGGGCAATGACTCCACTGTGACACACTTGCTGACCGGAATGAAATGAAAAATCAATCCGAAATGAATTTAAATTAACTGTAATATTGTCAAATAATTATAAATAATACTTAATAAATTAGTAACAAGAGCTTGAGGTAAATAATATTCTATTCTCATGTTCTACGAGCCTTTAATACTGCCTGGGTTATCGTCAGGTTTTGTTTCATCAGTCACAATACTCTAGCGGCAGCCCCTAGACATGGCGTTTGAGGGGGTGTGTGGAGCTGGATTACAGAGGACACACCACTTGTCCCATTTATCAGGATTAAAATAAAGACATGCAAAGTGTGTCGATAAGCCAGCAAGGCGTGGGTAGAGGTTGGTACAGCCCCCGTAAAACGAGACTATTATCATCAATTGTTAAGAGTAATTTATGGTTTGGTTATCACGTCTGTCAAAGTCTTTTAGCTGATAAATGGATCATTAAGTCATATTTTCATGATATAAAGACAAAATATTACCCACAAGGTCAGGTGTATAGCGCATTAGGCCGGTGTTGACCTCTGGCCTCACAACACTGCCAGAGTTGTGTGGGCCACTGATACAACAACTGACATAAACCTGTTAGTATCCTTCATAATAATATATAAATATAACATATTGTCAACACTTGGCAACATCAACGCTGGCTGGGTCGGAGAACTGCCCACGTTATGAGAACCACAGAGTCAAGGACAACCTCCTACAGTTGTTGGTTTAATTATCGTTCAAGTTCCTCAATGTGTTCTGTAAGGCGCGTCAGATTATAGCTTAACAAAATTTCGGGTTCCTCTATAGCCACGCAGGCCATTTTAACAGTGAACTATAGAGCGAAGGGCAGGAAGAGAGGAACACAAGGCGGCCATTATGAGAAGTAACTAGCCCAGGTCCTTCACCCTCACCCACCCTTACTGCACTCAATATGGACCACCTGGTATGACACGCTAAAACTCGCGTGTTCATTAACTACAGTCTATCTAAACTAAAGCATCATCCAACAACTTCCAGCTAATTATCCTGCCCCTGACTACAGACAGGGTAGTTTTCGGTCCTGTCTGACTTTCTCTCCTAAACCAGAGGACAGGTTTGTGGATTTGTACCAAACTTGAAGGTTTGTTCAACATACGCCAGGGTCCAGGTAGTATTCTTTCAGTGAAAAATACGCCGAAATTGACCAGCGTTACCATGGTAACGATTCGCGAAATAACGGACAGGGTTTTTGTGGTTAAAGAAAACGATGACAAGAGACAGTCTTCAGCAGTGACTAGATTAATATATTTACAGTAATAGCATCACTTGTTCGATAATCATCCTGCCATGGTAACGGTTGGTGGGCAAGGCCTGCAGCCGTTCAGATGTTGTTTAATATCATCTATCCGAACCTGACCTACAAATTCCCTGTTAAACGTCTTGTAGAAGGGTTACATAATCTCCAAATTGAAATATGTCAATATAAATAATTATAACACTCCTGTCTTACCTAAAATACCAAGAGAATATCCTTATTTAGCATACTGTAGATCACTGGTACCTGGTAAAATAAGTATATACTTATCCATCAATGACGCCCAAATTCTGGGCCTTTTATGCAACTTTTTGTACTATCGTCCACAACATGCTGTACTGTACATGGCTGCACAATAAACTAGCTCTGAAAAAGCTGATCTACACTACACACCTTAATGTCCTACGTCACACTCCACTGTGTACACCACTAAAATTCCCACACCACATCCCTATACTGTGAGGCACCGAGAGGTGGTGGAGGGTTAGCGGGGCTGGGAGGTGGAGTAGTCTTAATAATGGCGCTACACATGGACGGCGGCCACTAAAAATGCTGTAATTGGTAGACGTATATCCTTGTGAGGCACCAGTCAGCCGTGGATTCATACGGTATGTATAGGTCCTCGTTCCCCTGTTGTATAGGGCCATGGAGTGGAGCGAGGGCCGGATAGGGGGTGGGAGGACGGTGCTTTCGTCTTAACACACACACACACACACACACACATATATATATATATATATATATATATATATATATATATATATATATATATATATATATATATATATATATATATAAGAGGTAAGGCCATCACTAAACACAGTTACAGATACGCCTCAACCTTTGGTCGTCATTGTCTTATCTTAAGTACAGTGTTAAAAGACTAAGACGTTTAGACCAATGGTTCCCAATTTTACCACAAGACGCCCTCCCCAATTTTGTTAAAATCAAATTAATCAACTTAATCAATTTTAAACCTTTTACTCGAGTTTATATTACATGCCCAATACTTGCCAACAGTGCATGACAGTAAAGTGACCGACCACTCACCCGGCTAACAAACTGATCAGTAGCGAAGATAGAGTAAACTCTTAATGATCTTATCTGTGTATCTCGTGTATTTGGGGAAGGTTGAGACATACTAAGAAAAAATAATGTTACGCGCCACCCCCACCACTCCTGTACCAACCCACCCTCTGCCACCCACCACTCCTGTACCAACCCACCCTCTGCCACCCGCCACTCCTGTACCAACCCAACCTCTGCCCCACCACCTGTACCAACCCACCCTCTGCCACCCACCACTCCTGTACCAACCCAACCTCTGCCCCCCACCACTCCTGTACCAACCCAACCTCTGCCACCCACCACTCCTGTACCAACCCAACCTCTACCACCCACCACTCCTGTACCAACCCAACCTCTGCCACCACCACTCCTGTACCAACCCAACCTATGCCCCCACCACCCTGTACCAACCCATCCTCTGCCCCCACCACTCCTGTACCAACCTCTGCTCCCCACCACTCCTGTACCAACCCAACCTCTGCTCCCCACTCCTGTACCAACCCAACCTCTGCTCTCCACCCTGTAACCCAACCTATGCCCCCCCCACTCCTGTACCAACCCAACCTCTGCTCCCCACCACTCCTGTACCAGCCCATCCTCTGCTCCCCACCACTCCTGTACCAACCCAACCATCCTCTGCTCCCCACCACTCCTGTACCAACCCAACCTCTGCTGCTCCCCCACCACTCCTGTGCCAACCCAACCCCCCCAACCTATGCCAACCCCACCCAACCCAACCTATGCCCCCCACCACTCTGTACCAACCCATATGCCCCCCCACCACTCCTGTACCAACCCAACCTCTGCTCCCCACCACCCTGTACCAACCCATCCTCTGCTCCCCCACCACTCCTGCACCAGCAACCTCTGCTCCCCACCACTCCTAACCCATACCCCACCACTCCTGTACCAACCCATGTATACCACCCTGTACCTCTGCTGTACCACCCAACCTGTTGTATCTGGGTTTGGGAATCACTTTTAAGCATTAACCTGAAAGTTAAGGAGATGACCTCAAGACCATGTCAATATCCAGCAATGAAAGGACAATAATCATACATAAAATAACATGACATTAAGGGGAGGGGAGGGGTGACACTACACGAACAAACTCGCAGGACCGACAAGTACTGTATACAGCGAGAAAGTACTGGGTGAAACAACGATGAGGTAAGCCGCTCGAACCAACAACTCGGAAAATCTAAGACATTCAGATTTTTTTATTTTTTTTTGGTGGCAGCTATGGTTCTGATGATGTAATCGCACATAATGGGAAAGTTATATAACAATATAGTCGTAACTAATGTATTATGTCGACTCAAAAACATATACCTGTACAGTGAGTTTCCCTCCTGTAAATAAGAGGTTATCAGGGTCTTGCCAAGGACCCGTTGTGTAAACTATTAATTTATCAAAAATTGCATATCATTTGCAGGATTATTTCATACACTTGAATTACGAACACAAACATCAAAATATCCACAATCCCCCGCAACAGGTACAGTCAAATGTGATTTTCTGGTAGCGAAGAGCCAAGACTCGGGTAATGGCGCCCCTGCCTGGGTAGACGACGATATCACAGGCCGCCGGTGTGTTGTGAAAGCCCCTGCCCGTTATAGTGAAGGAGCCCTGCCAGACGACCTGTATACATGTTTGGTTAGAGGTGAGGGAGGCAACACTAACACTTATCCTATGTATCAGTAAAAGATGAGAGTGGAAGGAGAGGGTGGAAGGGAAGACAAGTGGAGTGGTGGGGCTGAGGGAGAGGATGGGCGGGCGAGAGGGAAAGCCGGCTGGGCGGTGTTTGGTGGGAGGGGGGAGTGTTAGGCCAACAGTGAAAGAAACATTGTTGAGGAACACCGCGGCCAACCCTGAATACGACTGTTTGTTTGATAGCATTGCCAGGAGCACATGAGACGACCAGAACCTTGGCTGTGTGTGTCTGCAGTGTGTGGTGGGGTGTATAAGAGTGGTGGGTATGGGTGTAGTGTATGTAAGAGTGTGTGGGGTATGCAAGTGTGGTATGCACGAGTGTGGTGGGTATGCACGAGTGTGGTGGGGTATGCACGAGTGTGGTGGGGTATGCACGAGTGTGGTGGGTGTGGTGGGGTTTGCACGAGTGTGGTGGGGTATGCACGAGTGTGGTGGGGTATGCACGAGTGTGGTGGGGTATGCACGAGTGTGGTGGGGTATGCACGAGTGTGGTGGGGTATGCAAGAGTGGTGGGGATTTGCACGTGTGGTGGGGACATGCATATGTGGTGGGGGAGCACGGCGTGACGGTGATTCTGCTCGTGTGGTGAGAACATGCACTAGTGTGGTGACGAGTGTGGTGAGGATATGCACGAGACGAATGTGCACGGGAATACGAGTGTGGCGTGGGTGTTGAGAAATGAGTGTGGTGACTACAGTATGTGCACGAATGGATGTATAAGGATTGTGTGCAGCAGAGTGTGTGGGGTAGGCGGGCGTGAATGGGCTGGCGGGACCACAAACACCTACACTCTCTCCTCCTCTAACTCCGTGCACACATCTACACCTACTCCCATTACACTGTACACACGTGTACACCTACACCCACAACACCATACCCACACACATGTACACCTATACCCGTTAGATGTACACCTATCCCAGTTGCACTGTGCAAACATGCACACCTGTTCCCATTATACTGTGCACACATGGACACCTACACCCATAACACTGTACACACATCTACACCCATTACTCAGGGAGGGAGGGAGAACAACCTTCTTGGACTGGTGGATAAACTCTAACATAAAACACACGAACACTTTTCTGAACAGATAGGGAGAGTACAATAATGGTGTCTGGAACACTGAGGATCTTTCAGCAGTTGTGGAGGAATTGTTCTGGCGGGGAGCTAATCCTTTATCTTGTAGAAGATAAACACATGTAACGTGACAGTGTTGCAAGGTGGGGGGCATCACGGCGCCGGCCGGCCAGTGCCCTATACCCCCCCGGGGGCTGCAAGGTCCGTTCCTGGTGGCCGCGCCCAGCCTCAGGAGCAGAGTCTGGGCGGGTCGGCCGGCCACTGCTGCGCCTGTTGACATCACCACCATTCTCGCTCTCGGCTAAACATTGCCACTATTTGAGCACAGTCAAAACACAGACCCAAAAAATTCTTTGCTAATATGAAGCGGTAAAATATGGCAACGGTTCATGAGAGAAAATAGGTCAACTAAGGCGCGACAGCCTCCAGCCACTGTGGCAGAGGAGGCTAATAAAGAAAGCATGGATGTTTAATATTTACCTGATTAAAAGCGGTGGTTAGCGTGGCTGCGAACAGACACACTACCGGGAGAGCCACAAGTAGATGATGTATGACAGTCCTGGCGACCATCATGATGCTGATGGTCACTAAGCTTTACTCTAGTGTAAAGGTTCGCTCTCACTGAACATTCACGACTGGAGAAACACTCGGTAAGACTGTAGGAACACGACCCCAACGAATGGCGGTCGCCGGGCTACTAACTGCTGTGGCCCGTCCGTCTATGTCTGGGAGGCGCTGCTGCCCGGAGATGCCACATCTCACCAGCGCCTCACTACCAGCGCCTCACTACCAACGCCCACACACACCCACTCCACTATCCCAGTCATATACAACACCAAAAACGTCAACAGACATTCCTAAAAATAATGCCCTGTTTTCTTATTATTTCATGAGAAAGAAAAATGTTGAAATGTTGAGATAAGTAAGGGGTATCCAGTAGACATATGCACGGTCATGCCTTCCGGCAACTACCACGCGGGCGGAACCTTACAGTTCTTGCCGTTCAACCACATGCACTCCTTGTAAACATTTGGACCCACAGTAAAAAAAAATTAAATAACAATGAATGCTGGAATAACAATAATAATAAATCAGTTAATAATCACTGGCTGATGTAAAATAAATTTATAAATAAACAGCCAATCATCCAACCAGACGCTCTACAAAAAACTTGTCAACAATCGTAATTCTGTTTCTTATAATTAATTTTTTTTGTGATTTGTTATTTATTTATAAACATGAAGGTGTTGCCATTAAAATTACCTCGTACTCGAAGTCAATACAAGAGAGAGATTTAGATACAGTAGTTATGAAGATGGTTATATATTCAGTGTAACTACCATGCAAGTTTACATTGATTCTGGATACAGTATAATAGACAGTGTAGAGGAACACTTAATAAATTACTCACTGGCAACTTCTCACACTGTTGATCAACACCATCAGATATTACAGAGGTTAGAGAAATTGTTAAGGTGACAAGAACAAAACACCCTAACACACACCCTTTCACACACTCACACACCCTAACACTCACACACCCTCTCACACACCCTAACACTCCTACACCTGAACACTCCTACACCCTCTCACACACTCACACACCCTAACACTCACACACCCTCCCTCTCTCTTTCTCACACCCTAACACTCCTACACCCTCTCACACACTCACACACACCCTAACACTCACACACCCTCCCTCTCTCTCACACACCCCAACACTCCTACACCCCTCTCACACACTCCACACACCCTCCTCTCTCTCTCTCACACACACCCTAACACTCCCTACACCTCTCACACACCACACACACCCAACACCACACACCCTCTCTCTCACACACCAACACCCCACACCCCCTCTCACACACTCACACACTCACACACCTCCCTCTCTCTCTCTCACACACCCCTAACACTCCTACACCCCTCTCACACACCCACACACCCTCCCCCTCTCTCTCACACACCCCACACTCCCTACACCCTCTCACACACTCACACACCCCTAATACTCACACACCCTCCCTCTCTCTCCTCACACACCCTACACTCCTACACCCTCTCACACACTCACACACCCCTCCTCTCTCTCACACACCCCTAATACTCCTACACCCTCTCACACACTCACACACCCCAACACTCACACACCCTCCTCTCTCTCTCTCTCTCACACCCCTAACACTCCTACACCCTCTCACACACCACACACCCTAACACCCACACACCCTCTCTCTCTCTCTCACACACACCCTAACACTCCTACACCTCTCACACACTCACACACCCTAACACTCACACACCCTCCCTCTCTCTCTCACACACACCCTAACACTCCTACACCCTCTCACACACTCACACACCCCAACACTCACACACCCTCCCCTCTCTCTCTCTCTCACACACACCCCTAACACTCCCTACACCCCTCACACACCTCACACACCCCAACACCTCACACACCCTCCCTCTCTCTCTCTCTCACACACCCTAACACTCCTACACCCTCTCACACCTACTCACACACCCTCCCTCTCTCTCTCTCTCACACACCCTAACACCCTACACCCCTCTCACACACCTCACACACCCCTCTCTCTCTTTCACACACCCTAACACTCCTACACCCCTCTCACACACCACACACACTCCACACACACCCCAACACTCACACACCCTCCCCCTCTCTCTCTCCACACACACCCTAACACTCCTACACCCTCTCACACACACCCCTAACACTCCTACACCTAACACCCTACACCTTAACACCCTACACCCTCACACACCTCACACACCCCCACCACACACCCCTCTCACACACCCTAACACTCCTACACCTTAACACCCTATACCCTCTCACACACCTCACACACCCTAACACCACACACCCTCCTCACACACCTTAACACTCCTACACACCCTCTTCACCACACACCCTAACACCACACACCTCTCACACACCTCAACACCCACACCCCCCTCTCACTCACACACCCCTAACACTCACACACCCTCACACACCCCAACACCCCTACACACCCTCTCTCACCTCACACACCCCAACACTCACACACCCTCTCTCACACACCTTACACCCTACACACCCCTCTCACCACACACCCCTAACACTCACACACCTCTCACACACCCACCCCAACCCCTCTCCCACCTCACACACCCCCATCACACACCCCAACACTCCTCACACCCCTCTCTACACACCCCAACACCCACACCCTAACACCTCACACCCCTCTCACCACACACCCTAACACTCCACACACCTTCCTCACACACCCTAACACCCTACACACCCTCACCACACACCCTAACACTCACACACCTTCTCTCCACACACCTTAACACTCCTACATCCCTCCTCACCACACACCCTAACACTCACACACCCTCTCACACACCCTCTTACACTCCTACACCCCCTCCTCACCACACACCCTAACACTCACACACCTTCTCTCACACACCCCAACACTCCTACACCTCTCCTCACCACACACCCTAACACTCCACACACCTTCTCTCACACACCTAACACTCCTCACTCTCCCTCACACCCCACACACCCTACACCACACACCCTCTCACACACCCTAACACTCCTACACACCCCTCTCCTCACCACCACACACCCTAACACTCACACCCTAACACTCCACACACCTCCTCTCACCACCACCCCAACACTCCCACAACCCCTCTCTCACCTCACACACCCTAACACTCCACACACACCTTCTCTCACACCCTAACACTCCTACACCCTCACTCACACCCTAACACTCACACACCTTCTCACACACCCCAACACCCACACCCTCTCTCACTCACACACCCTCTCTCACACACCTAACACTCCTACACCCCATCTCTCACTACACACCCTCTCTCTCCACACACCTTACACCTCACCCTCTATCACACACACACCCTAACACTCCTACACCTCTCACACACACCCCTGAACACACACACACACACACACCTTAACACTCCTACATCCTTTCACACACCCTTCTAACTCACACACACCCCAGCACACACACACACCCTAACACTCCACACCCCCTCAACTCACACACACCTTAACACCCCTACACCCTTTCACACACCCCACCTCACACACACCCCAACACTCCACACACCCCAACACTACACCCTTTCTCACACACCATAACTCCTACACCCCCCTCTCTAACTCCACACACACCCCTAACACTCACACACACCCAACACTCACACATCCCCCACCCCATACCCTCAACACTCCTCACACCCTCTCTCTTCCCCACACCCTAACACTCCTACACCCTCATCCACTTACACTTTCCATCACCACCACTACCACTAATTTTCCACTTATACACCGTAGCTGACACCCTCGGCTGACACCATACAGCTGAGTCACACTTGATCGTTGTTCACCTTAACCTCCAGCCTTGACATCGAGTAATTGCTAACTGACTTACACCTGAGCTCGCTTGACTTACCCTCACACTGACTTAGCCTGACTGATCCTCCCTGGAAATTTAGTCTGGTTGATGGATGGAAGCAAGATGGCCTTAGCTTCGATGGCTGAAAAACACTTGCTGGAAGAAGTGTGGGTCATGTGTGTGTGTGTGTGTGTGTGTGTGTGTGTGTGTGTGTGTGTGTGTGTGCGTGTGTGTGTGGCCCTTCATAATGACTTGATAATTCCTGGATACGTCACAGTCGACCTTGTTCACTCTGATAAACGACCATGAGCCTTAATCTGCTAACTGACAGGTGTGACTGAATATATATACCATAATACAAAAAATACAACGGGGAATAAATAAAAAAAATAATAGTGTGAGGACTATTGGTGGTGATGATGATGATGGTGGTGGATGATGATGATGATGATGATGATGATGATGATTGATGAGATGATGATGATGATGATGATGATGATTGATGATGATGATGATGATGATGATGATGATGATGATGATGATGATTGATGATGATGATGATGATGATGATGATGATGATGGCAGTGTCGAGAAAGAGAAAAAATCGTCAAAAAAAAATCAGAGGACAACGCAAGGATTTCAATGTATATATTATTATTATTTTTTAATGATGACCAAAAGAGACGAATATAGGACATAAAATACATATATCAGTCATCGTGCCTGTATGTTAAGTCATCGTCTTCGTATATGTTAAAAAAACAACTTGTATTTAGTGAACTATTTCCTGTTGATGATAATGTTCGGCTCGTATGATACCCACCGACTTAACCTAACCTAACCTAACCTAACCCCGAGGGACCTGTAATCTTTAACACAATCGACTTATGGGTCAAAATCTCACGCCACCCCTCTTCCAATCTGGCCTACATCCCTCAGCCACCAATAGTGAAACTCCTCACGCTTCCAATCTTGTCTTCTCCCACGCTTCCAATCTTGTTTTCCCGTCCTCACAATTCCAATCTTGTCTTTCCCTGCTCACGCTTCCACCCGCCTCCTCCACCCGCTTCCAATCTTGTCTCTCCCTTCCTCATGCTTCCAATCTTGCCCTCCCCCTCACGCTTCCAATCTTGCCCCCACCTCCCCCACCACCGACAAAGATTCGCCAAGCCTTGATGTTCCGCCGCCGCTGTTGGACATTCTTAATACTACCATTGTGTGTATATGACCGAGCCATTGTCAGCTGCAGAGACTTACTGTGGTGTGGTAACTGTGGTCGCTCCACCGTGTACGATAATATATTGTCCCTAGAGACGAGTGATACCTCTAAGTGGATCCAGATTCTTGACGATAAGGTTGGTTTTTCTTCTTCCTTGATACGTGGGTTATATTTTCTTCCTTGATACGTGGGTTAATTTTTCTTCCTTGATACGTGGGTTAATTTTTCTTCCTGATACGTGGGTAATTTTTCTTCCTATACGTGGGTTAATTTTTCTTCCTTGATACGTGGATTAATTTTTCTTCCTAATATGGGGTTAATTTTTCTTCCTTGATACGTGGGTTAATTTTCTTCCTTGATACGTGGGTAATTTTTCTTCCTTGATACGTGGGTTAATTTTTCCCATGTATAATTTTCCTTCCTGATATGTGGGTTAATTTTTCTTCCTTGATACGTGGGTTAATTTTTCTTCCTTGATACGTGGGTTAATTTTTCTTCCTTGATACGTGGGTTAATTTTTCCCATGATACGTGGGTTAATTTTCTCCCTTAACTGATGACAAGAGAATGAATATAATTAAGGTGAAAACTTTAGTGAAATTTCGATTCTATTTTGTTTGGTCTGAATTTTTTTACCAAACCTTATAGCTCCCTTAACGTAATTATCAAACCCCTTAATCTACCTTAAAACCATTTAAGGGATCCAATTAGACCCCCCGTGAGCCTGAGCCTGGACTTTAGGGTACAAGAACCTCTTAGTGGCTCCCAGCCCCCCACCGGCATGCCTGCACCTGGGGCCCATCCACTCCAGTTCTCCACATTGACCACCTGAAGACATGCTAGTGGACTACGTATCTACGCCAAGAAGGACGTTCCCTACCAACTTCTCGACGTCCCCCTTGAAGCCGACACTACCGACGTACACGCCATCACAATCACACTAAAAGTTATGTCCTCATTGTCAACGCCTATGGCTATGGCCTGGCGCTTGACACTATAAGGACCTGCCATACATAAACAGATAAATTGTACGAATTTTTCCCCACACACTCATCATACTGTCACTTTATGTAACTTGCTGACAAAACCCATGACCCTTCAGGCTTCTACGCCCTTAATGCATGAATCATAAAGACAAGCATGAACTCCGCATGCTTCCCAGATGGGCGCTGTAAACGCTTCTGCGCTTCACCTTGCACAGGATGGGAAGGTGCCCAATAAACTAGCCCCCTCGGGGACAATCTAAAAAAATCTTAGTAAGCACATCACTCCTTCCAGTGTTGTAGTGCTGGAGTCTACAACACTGCTCCAGCCACACACTTCACACTACCACACACTTCACACTACCACACACTTCAAATACCAACAGCAGTGTTTTATTAAAATACCAACATATAAACATAAGAAAAAAACACTCGATAAAACGACAATAAAATCGTCACTAACTGTTCTAAAAAACACACACACACACACACACACACACACACACACACACACACACACACACACACACACACACACACACACACACAATCACTAATGGAAAGGATGAGTGAGGTGCAGTAATGAGGCTGAAAGTGATCCTCCGAGACTCCTCCAGGTACACCAACACAACAAAACATCAACAATCATCTCGACTATCTTACGAAAAAAAAAAAGAAATGAACAGCATAAAAAGAAAAAAAATCGTACAGCAAAATCATCGTCATAGTAACAGAATAAATCATTAACTAATCCAATAATACGATAATGTACTGGAGTCGAGGAGCACCAGCTGGAATACTCCACTGTGAGGTAACGTCCAGTAAGAGTGACGACACGCGAACACTTCCCTCCGGCCATCACACAGTAAAGAACGTGTTGGTATGTTTAAATTTTCTCCCCGACATGAGAATTACTGATAAATAATATAAATCAATATAAACTTCCTTAATATGAGACACAATACATTCATTCTGGACTCACAAAAACTAACAAGAAAGAAAGATGAACCATAATCACACTGTATAGTAATATCGAAGTGTACAATTCATTTAGTGGGCAAAAAAGCGACCTTCGGGGATAGCATATATAGAGGGAGCCATTTTAGGGAGGTTATGTGTCCACTGTGTTAATCCTGCGTAATAAAACGAGTCTAGGGAAGATTTTTTATTCCCTAAACGATATAAATTTCAGGTGGTCGTAGATTACAATTGATACCATCAGATTAACATGTCTTTCAAAAACCTTTAATACCAGGATTTTATTTCAACTGGATATCGGATAAGAAATTTCATGGAAGGGGAGAAAGAAGGGGAGAATGGGGGAGGAGGAGAAAACATGAGGTAAAGAAGGAAAATAAAGCAGGAAAAAGAGGAGGAAAGAGGAGGGGAGTAGAGGAATATAAGAAACAAAGAGGAAGAAGGAAGAAAATAAAGAAGTAGGAGGTGAAGGAAGAGAGAAGGAGGTGAAGAAACAAGGAGAAAAATAAGAGGAAAGAGGAAGATAAGCAACCAGGAGGAGGAAGAAGAAGAAGAAAGAGAGAAGGGAAATAAAAATAAGGGGTTAATATATATATAGCGTCATACCTTGGGGAGAGAGAGGAGGGGAAACTGTCGAAGCTTAACATACGACTTACTTGAAACAGCTGATCCAAGCAACACAGTCGGCCATAACATATAAGTAATACCTGGACTACATTAAGTGACTCCTAACAGTATCTAGAACCATTAAGTGACTCCTGACAGTATCTAGAACCATCACGTCACTCCTGGCAGTATCTAGAACCATTAAGTGACTCCTGACAGTATCTAGAACCATTAAGTGACTCCTGACAGTATTAGAATCATTATACCCTGACAGTATCTAGAACCATTGTGACTCTGACAGTATCTAGAACCATTAAGGACTCCTGACAGTATCTAGAACCATTAAGTGACTCCTGACAGTATCTAGAACCATTAAGGACTCCTGACAGTATCTAGAACCATTAAGTGACGCCTGACAGTATCTAGAACCATTAAGTGACGCCTGACAGTATCTAGAACCATTAAGTGACTCCTGACAGTATCTAGAACCATTAAGTGACTCCTGACAGTATCTAGAACCATTAAGTGACTCCTGACAGTATCTAGAACCATTGACAAAGTGACTCCTAACAGTATCTAGAACCATCAAGTCACTCCTGGCAGTATCTAGAACCATGAAGTGGTTCCTGACAGTATCTAGAACCATTACGTCACTCCTGGCGGTATATAGAACCACATTGACTCGTCCCCTGACCTTTCTCTGTGGCAGGACCTAAAGCATATTGTAAGACGCTGTTAATAACCTCGTGAAAAAACCAGAAGACCTCCCTCCCACCCTCCCTCCCATTCTTCCGTCATTCCTCCCCTTCCTCCATCCCCCCTCCTTCCTTCCCACCCAATTTTTTATGGATAAAAAAATGAACAAGGGATGAAGAAAAAACACGAGTGAGAAAAGAGGAAGAGGGGAAGAGGAGGGGAGGAGGAGGAGGGGAATGAGGAGGGAAGGGGAGGAGGAGGGGGAGGAGGAGAAGGAGGAAGAAGACAAAATGAAGAGAAACATGAAAAGTTTAGCTGATAACTATAGTATGGAAGACAGACAAGAGGAAGAGAAAGAGGAAGAGAGAGGCAAAGTTGAGGGAACTAACAGTGAAAGAGGGAACTTGAGGAAGAAAAAAAGAGAGAGAGAGAGAGAGAGAGAGAGAGAGAGAGAGAGAGAGAGAGAGAGAGAGAGAGAGAGAGAGAGTGTGTGTAGGATAAGGATGAGCAGAAAGAGGAGGAACAGAAGGAGGAGGAGGAGTGTTGGTAGAGAAGAAAGAGGGAAGAGAGGGGAAAAAGGGCACCAGGGAAGATAAGGAAACGTTGCCACAATTAAGAGGGGGATAAGTGAGAGGGGGGAGAGGAGGGGGAGAAGAGGAGAAAGGAGAAGGAGAGAGAGGGAGGAAGAGAGGGGAGGGAAGAGGGAGAAGAGGAGAAAGGGAGAGACAAGTCAAGAGAATGGGAGAAGGAGAAGGGTAACGAGTGAGAGAAATTGGACAAGGAGGAGAGAGGGAGGGATGGAGGGGGTGATGGGAATGAGTGGGGAAGTGAGGGAAGGAGTGTGGGCTGGAGATCCTCGTTAATATCTCCAACACTGCATCAGGAGCCAGACTGAGAGAGTGCCGGCGTGAGTCATCCTGTAGTGAAGATAGAAGAAGCCTCACACCCTACAGCCTCTGAAGCTCCTGGGAGAAAATGGCTTGCCTTTTTACTTCAGTTGTTTGTTTGTTTGTTTGTTTGTTTGTTTGTGTGTGTGTGTGTGTGTGTGTGTGTGTGTGTGTGTGTGTGTATGTGTATGTGTGTGTAGTCTTTCAGTTGTGTGTGTGTGTGTGTCTGTATTTATGTGGGTATATTATTATATTTAAATAATAAAGTCTTTATTTTGGAGGCGATGAAGTCATGGTTAGGTTAGGTTAAGTTTATACTGAGAGCGAGCCGTATACCATTAAAAGACATTGTCCTTGGCCAATCTTCACCACAACTCCGGACATACGTTTAAGATATCGTCTGGTAACAATGACCCCTTGAAAGCATGCAAAATTATACCAGGGAAAACACCCAGGAGATTACGTCAGCCCTGAATTATAGACCACGACGAGGGCCACCACGACGAGGGGCCACCACGAGGCCACGACGACGAGGGGCCACCACGACGAAGGGCCACCACGACGAGGGGCACGAGGGGCCACCACGACGAGGGGGGCCACCACGACGAGAGGGGCCACCACGACGAGGGGGGGCCACCACGACGAGGGGCCAACACGACGAGGCCACCACGACGAGGGGCCACCGACAGGGCAACGACGAGGGGCCACCACGACGGGCACACGAGGGCCACGACGAGGGGCACCACGACGAGGCCACCACGACGAGGGGCACTACGACGAGGGGCCACCACGAGAGGGCCACGGGCACCACGACGAGGGGGCACCACACACGACGAGGGCCACCACGACGAGGGCCACCACGACGAGGGGCCACCACGACGAAGGCCACCACGACGAGGGGCAACCACGACAAGGGCCACCACGACGAGCACACGACGAAGGGCCACCACGAGAGGGCCAACGAGGGCCACCAGACGAGAACGACGAGGGGCCACCGACGAGGGGCCACCACGACGAGGGGCCAACCACGACGAAGGCCACCACGACGACGGGCCACCAAGGGGCCACCACGACGAGGGGCCACCACGACAAGGCCACCACGACGAGGGGGCCACCACGACGACGGGGCCACGACGAGGGGCCACCACGACGAGGAGCCACCACGACGAGGGCCACCACGACGAGGGGCCACCACGACAAGGCCACCACGACGAAGGGGCCACCACGACGACGGGCCACAAGGGCCACGACGAGGGGCCACCACGACGAGGGGCCACCAGACGAGGGGCCACCACGACGAGGGGCCACCACGACGAGGGTCCACCAGACACAGAACACTGGTTGAAGCTTGAGTGTGTTAAGCCTGGAAGAACCCCCCAAAGTCATTCAATACAATAAAGAACTGCACCGTACTGTACTAGCCACTCCAATATTTACTTACTGGTGAGAAAAATCCCCAACTTTAATACTTATAATCAGTTAAGTTACAAAAGTATTCACCACCTACACACCTGACCCGAAAGTATTCACTACCTACACACCTGACCCAAAAGTATTCACCACCTACACACCTGACCCGAAAGTATTCATCACCTACACACCTGACCCAAAAGTATTCACCACCTACACACCTGACCCAAAAGTATTCACCACCTACACACCTGACCCGAAAGTATTCATCACCTACACACCTGACCCAAAAGTATTCACCACCTACACACCTGACCCGAAAGTATTCACCACCTACACACCTGACCCGAAAGTATTCACCACCTACACACCTGACCCGAAAATATTCATCACCTACACACCTGACCCAAAAGTATTCACCACCTACACACCTGACCCAAAAGTATTCACCACCTACACACCTGACCCAAAAGTATTCACCACCTACAGTACACACCTAACCAACACGTGCACATGGTGTTCTATGTCTGGCGGCAAATAAGGAAATATTTTTTTATTGTTATTTTCTACACCAAGTTGTTAAGATACCTGAATAAACATGTATATGGTTGAGTGACGTCAGCTAGGGGAGGGGTAGGGGTCTGTGTGTGTGTGTGTGTTTGGCTTCACACCCCCTACACCCTCCCTACACCCCCCCTACACCCGCCCCTACACCCCCCCGGCATGACAACCCGGCGCCTGAATTAGCCGGTGATACAGCAGCCGCCAAGTAGGGGCCGCGTGCGGATATCTGCGGCAGGTGCCAGACTGCGGCTCCTGCTCCCAGATATCACCTAAGGTTGCACTTGACTCCTCTCAGCTCAAGGTGGAGGTCTAAGTGAGCACCAAGTACTTACACCTCGCCCTGTTGCATGATGTACCAGGTATTAGGGGGCAACACAGGGCACACGAGAAGATATACCAGGTATTAGAAGGGTCAACACAGGGCGCACGAGAAGATATATCAGGTATTTGGGGTCAATGCTTGATGGTTCTCTCTAGATATCAACATTAACCCCCACACATTACAGCCCGCAAGGTTATGAGATGACCAACGAGCGTACAACAACCCCCCTCCACCCCCCCACACACAAGACACTGACTATGACCTCTGACCTACACCTTTATCCTCATTTCACTAACTCCGCATGCTTCCCAGTTGGGCACTGTAAACGCTTCTGCGCTTCCCCTTGCACAGGATGTAAGGGGGTGCCCAATAAACTAGCCCCCTCCGGGGCAATCTGTAAAAAAAAAAATCTGCGGTTAACGTTACATCAGAACGTTATCAAGCTAGAGGTGGCTTAGGTTTTCCTTTAAAGTAGCAAATTTTCAGAAGCCGTAAACCTAATTATTGTCTATGAATAAAAGTCGTATCTATATCAGCTAATAGCCAGCATAAACACCAAGTCGCATCACAGCTGACTGACCTTCTGTTGAGATAAGATAAGTCTATATACATATGTCAACATAAATATATATACAAACACGTATAGACAAAATCTCGAATATATCATCAAAGTGTTAACGGATCGGGGGGGGGACAAGAGTGTATTTTTTAATGTTTATTTATTTATTATTATTTCAGTCTCCAAGAGTGTCAATACTATGAAGGGAATGGACGCTGGACCGACACTCAAAAATACAAGAATAAAGGGACTAAATCTTGGGCTGGTCAGATTTAGTTGGTCCAATGTAAGTCCCACGGGTGAGAGGCGGTTGACGACACACCAGACACTCGCTATACAAGAATCACATGTTCATAGATTTTAGTCATCCAATTCCCACTTTTTTTTACATTCTCTTCATATTATTCTAAATAGTGACACTTGTGGAATTTGAAATAAAAACATTTATAAATAATAAGAACTTACAAGTCCTTAGTAGATATTTTCTCTTGAATTTGGTGTACAGTATATACCGGGTGTACAGTATAGTATATACCGGGTGTACAGTATAGTATATACCGGGTGTACAGTATAGTATATACCGGGTGTACAGTATAGTATATACCGGGTGTACAGTATAGTATATACCGGGTGTACAGTACAGTAAGTGTAATCCGTAGTCCAGTTGTTAACGATAGGAGCTTGAATGAAGATGGCGACTGAGAAAGGTCAATGTGTCATCCGGTTTACGGAGTTGCAACCATTCGTTAGTTTTCAGCAGTGGAGATTGACTGTGCAGAACTTCCTTAACGAGAACTTCCCTAACACGTGGACTGCACGTGATGGGGCCGCCAGTCTCTTAGCTCCCACAGTCTCCCGTTATTATATTTTCCACTCCCAAGTTGCTGACATCAAAACACTTCGCATAGGGATAACCGATGGCGACAGCAGAGTGACAAGGATGTGTTGGTCAACACGTGGACTGAAGTGGAGTATCGGTTAGATATGCTATGGTGTACTGATATATATATATATATATATATATATATATATATATATATATATATATATATATATATATATATATATATATATATATATATATATATATATCATCGTGGTGGTGATGGCGAGGATTACTTAACAGTCAAATAGAACAGAGTGTATGGCCAAATAGCAACTCTCTACCGGATAATATAACAACTCAACACACAAGGAACAAATTAAAATTTTACTAATGAAAGTAAATAAATTAAATAACTGATATAATAGAAATGAAAATTTTTCGTTGTTTATCAATTGTAAACAAAATGGAACCTAAGTTGATGGAGGTGAAGCCTTGAGGAGACAGTGTGGGCCACCTGTGTGTTATCACTCGTTATCTCCCGCTATCACCACCACACGAATTACCTTCATACCTGACTTACGAACTACGGCCACGCTTAAAAAGTAAATGCATTACTACGTAATTAAAGATAACACGAACATGACTTTTTTTTATACGTGGTACAGTGTATCAAACTGGCATTAATAAAAATGAAACATGATCTAAACTTGTTAATGAACGGCGACTCCGAAAGGTAACTATGGTGTAGTACAGTATACCTACCTCACAGTACTGTATACTGCCAACAACGCCTAGCCCCACTCCTAACTCAGCTGCTAGGCGGAGGCGGCTTACTACCTCACCTATCTTCCCTTACGACCTACAGTACACCCCGCTGTACACGTCTCTGTAGCGGCTTTGCCTCATAAGACAACAAATCTTCCGTCTGTCTTTGGTCTAACACAACCATCGAATAGGCTGGCGTCGTCACACCAGCCCCACCATTTAGGATAAGCCCAACCTCAAGCTGGGACGGTGTCCAGGGTGCACGGAGTGAGGCCTGTCGCGGCACCCACAACCTGTCCTTGGCTCACAGGTGATGGGGAGCTACCCAGGCTAAGGTACGAACCCTAACTATGTTGTAGCGGTCTACACCTACACGCCAGGTACTCCACCCTCACCTTCCACTACACACACACACTCACACACACACACACACACACACACACACACTTCCTGCTACGCCCAGTAGCGAGATGTACTTCAAACGATTATACTTATAAATTTATTTATATATATATATATATATATATATATATATATATATATATATATATATATATATATATATATATATATATATATATATATATATATATATATATATATACTGTATGTGTGTGTGTGTGTGTGTTAATTTCAGGGATCCGAAGTTGCCATGACATTAAGATTCAGATCTGTAGATACACAAATAAAAAGTTTCCAAAACAGCGTCGTGCTGACTGTGTCACATACATCTTCCTCAACACAGGAGTCCTTCCTCTTCAATGTCTGGCTTTACTATCCCTCTACCTCATGTATTCTCCCCAACACTCACACTTCCTCCTCCTCAGTTCATCGTCCTCTAACTTACGGATATCTTTCTGTCTCACACACACACACACACACACACACACACACACACACACACACACACACACACACACACGTGTACTGGCGAAAAAACATAATCGGTTATGTTTTGGCTGTTGAAGGTGCTCTCTGGAGAAAACATCGTAATAAATTGATGCTCCAGCAAGTATATAAGTTTATCCAGACAAAAACTCAGCTCCTGGAGGCAAGACGAACCCGCTCCGCCATGCTGGGAACCAGATACAATCACTGAGTAAAGGCAACATCCACCAAGAGAACATCCGATAATTAAACTCCAGAAATAATTAAGGAGAACATCCACCGCCTCAGCAGACAAGGACGTCGGGCCTCCCCCCACAGCTGCTGAGACAAGTCTTTAAGAGCAGCAGGACGGCCGCATCACTTGTGGCCTCATGTGTATATTGACGACGTCACGCACACATGTAAGAGTTGTGGTTACTTAAGGTAAAAATAAGTAATTTACTCTTATTCGTGCCATCTGAAACATAAGTTTTTTTTTTTTTTAAGTGAAGTTGAAAAAGTGAAAGTGGATTGATTAGGAATGGCCCAGGATCTAACCAGCGACCCTTAGGGAAGGTGGCGAGCTCTATAACCGCTCGCCGCCATACTCTTCGCCACGCTATGGCGAGATATACGGTGATAAATATATTAAAAACGTTCTAAGAACATTAACGTTTGAGCATCAAGACGGCTCTAGTTGAGCCTCGAGGTGTCGTGACAAAAGAGCAAGGGTGTCGAGGCAGCCGTGGCCGACACATGGAGTGGGTTGGGTCAGCCTCCACAAATACCGTCTTTTTGCAGTGATATAATCTGCTGTCTCACACACACTGTCAATCACTCGTTCATATGAGCAGCTCGAACATGGCAACACGCACGTTTTCTCACAACTTTTCTAGTGCCTACCGCCATGCAGTTAATAATGACATTACCGTGGTGTGGCCTCGACTGTGTTGTGAAGGAGCCTCCTGTTGAAGTAATGGAGTCGTCTCACTCTTGACTCTCGACGTTCTACCTGGTGGCGGCAACACCCACCACCCTTACTCTCACTGAAGCTATGAACATGTGGCGCCGAGCAGTAATAAACAATGTGTTCGGTGAAAGCAGACCGGCAGATACCCTGAAAACCTACCCGTCA